>NC_053415.1:18339166-18675833 GCF_016859285.1 Xiphias gladius | reverse complement strand
CACATGCAAGTGCACACTTACACACACACACACTCACAGACTACAGCTTTCATGAGGAAAACTGTACATTGTATCTGAGTGGAGCTGAAATTGCATTGATTAAGAAACAAGTAGGAAAAGTTTGCTTTTTTAATTTTTTTTAATAAATGGGGAAGCTCGTCTCAGGGCCGTGCACCTCTTACTGCTATGCTAATTATAACCTCATTAGCCAGGAGGGACTCAGGTGGTGCAGAATCCTTCAGTGAGGAACATCTGTGGCTGACAGTGCCAGGAAGGCCGTCTCATCCAGCCTCAATAGCTAATGAACAAACACAAAGATTTTCTTTCAGATTAATTATCGTCACAATGAATGAATTCCAGGTCCTTTTGGTTGTCGTTCTCAGCATATCATCTTTCCATCAGCCTGTCAATCACCACAGCCCACAAACAAACCACTATCTGTCGAACACAAACATAGATGCTCCCTGCTGAAACACACACAAACACAGATACACCCAAACACCTACAAAAGGCACACACACATACAAACACAGAAAATCAGATCAGCTAATTAAGATGTGGCGGCTGAGTGGGAAGTAAACTAAAACAGGGCTGGACAGATGTCTCACTCTGGTGACTTCAAAGGGAAATAAAGAACACAGGGCCATGTAATGTGATTTAGATATAATGCTTCCAGGTCAGGGGTGATGGCTAGACTGCTGGGCAGTGGGAGAGCAGCTGACAAGCGTGTAACTAACCATGACGGATGGGAATTCAATGGACTGCCTACTCTACACACTTTGAGCTAGACGGGAACAAATTACGTTGCTAACCACCTTGTCGGTTAGAGCAGAGAAGAAGATTCATTTGTTCCCGGAATATTTTTTGACACATGTATGGACTATAATCAGGTCTAACAAGACAGTATTGTGAGGGAAATCCTCCTCTGTGACCCTGCAACACTAATGTCCAGGCACAACAGAATGATATGATTAATGAGGAAAAAAATGCTATGGTGTTCCTCCAGTATTCAAAATATGTGACAATGCTGTCAGGTTTTAGAGACAAGAGTTCAACATTCCATCCACTAGTGAACTGAGTCTTTAACTCCAACTTCAGTCTGTTTGAGTAAATGGTCATACTGAAATAAAAAATGAATTTTTGCTAAGAAAGTAGTATATATACTTCGTGTTTGTTGTGACTTGTGTACTTATTTGGTTAAAATTGTTATTACCAAAAGAAAAATTTTTGTTTATTTTTATTCCCTGATAGCGCCCCCCGCATTAGTGTACTCTGCTTGTTCTCCTAATTTGATTCGTACAAAAAGTTTGTTAATTCACTTTAATTCCAATGGCCACATAGGCTGTTAACCAGATTGGGTCTGACATTATCAGCTGGTACTTACACAGTGTCTACACAGCCTGCATAGCAAAAGCAGCACGTTATCTGAGCAGCAGCAGCTTCAGTCCTATGTGAGCATCGACACAGGATGCATTCAGGCAAAGAATGACTGTAGGTCACGCGCACACTCAGAGCATAATTGCAATCACTGTAGTTATGCATGCAGTCCAGAGGAAAATAGACTTGAAGTGTAAAAATACACTTTGGATCACAATTATGTGTATAGCACAAATGAAACATGAGATGTTACCCAGTCTATGTAGACAGCAGGAATGATTAAAATAGAGGTATGTCTTTTCACTCAAACAGGCAGTGCTTTGACTGAAAAATGCGACCGAGACACCTCCTGTGTAGACCCACTGTTGGCACTTGTTCATGCTCTATCAGGATTAGTTTGTAAGACAGGCTGTCTGACAAGGTCAGATATCAAAAGTGTTTACACCTGACCTGAACGGGCACATTCAAAGGCAGAGTGAAACCCGAACGTCATAGAGAGAGGGGAATCAAAATATTGTTTAAATATGGGGATAACAGTGATATTTTAAGACAGAATCTCCAGGAAGATATTCTTCGTGTTGCAGTCAGTTATTCAAATGAAAAGTGCTGCAAATAGTTGTGTAAGGAATGTAAAAAGAGCCAGAGAGAGAAGTTCGGTCCTTGGCTCCTTTCTCACCTCAGCACAGCTGGCCAGTCATGGTGTGAAGGTCGGATTATTGGTTTTACAAAATTACAGGAAAGGTTGGACAGATGTGGGTGTTTCTGAAGTTAGCGGGCTATTCAACAAGCAGTTTGAACATAGTATACTGGCCTTGTAAACCTAATTTGAGATTTGATCATTCGATATGTTAATAGGTGTCATGATTCACCCATGAGACCCATCAGAGAGAGCCAGCTAAGGCTAGCTAGGACACCATCTTTGTATAATGGGGATCAAAGAAGGCACTAAGTACGCAGGAGCTGACAATGACACAGAAGGCACTGAAATAACATGAACGAAAAAAAGAAATGGTATTCAGTTTGCCTAGCTTTCTAGCTTCCACTTTCCAAGTGGACTACGGTCAGGTTGGTCCACCCAAATGTTAAATGTTGTAAAAGGACTAATTATAAGTAACCAAAATTACATGAGTTTGTTGAAGAAAAGTGACAAACATCTTGTATTTAGCGTCCATAGGCTAAAAGGCTGCGACATCATGGCAGTTGATAGCATGTCCCCCTAGTGCCAATCGAAGTGCCCATCCGAAGGCCTGAAACTTCGACGCCATTTCCATAACGGTCAAACCTGGTTTCATCCTTTTTTAAAATTTGAAAATTATGTACAGTAGCTGCAATACCATTGTAGTTCTTCTTTCCTTTCACAAATTATGAGTATTATGTTATTATTTTGTTGTGATGATGAACAGTAAACCTGTTAAACCATAATCTAAATAAAGCATCATCCATTTTTCAATTATACTTTTCTCACAAACTGCCTGTATGAAAAAAATCATTTTGGAATCCTCAGGTTGTAGAGAAAAGCAAAGGACAAAGACATTTTTTAAGCTGAAGAGAAATCAGAGGTGAGTGCATATGGGGTGGAGAGCTGAGATGAGCCATTAGAAGACAAGGAGAGCTTTCACCTATTTCACCTATTATGCTCCCACTCTTTTGTACACTGAGAAATTAATAGGAGAAATTAGCAAAGCAATTATCACTTTTAATTGGACTAATTCTTCTTGTTCTGTCACATCTGCATCCACAGGTACACTTTTAAACCTCCTCTTACATGTCTTTTTCATCCTTTCACAAACGCTATTATTAATTTCACAAATTTCCGTAGATCTCTTTTAGCCTTTGACACCTCAACCATCAAGGGTAAACTCTGTACTCCATCACCTCTTCAACTTTTATTCTTAAAGGGAAAAAACAATGGTACAGTCATTTGAGACAGAGGAAAGTGATTGCAATTAACAACTGAGCCTCAATGTTGTGTACGAAACAGCCCTGTCAATGCAACCTTGTTGCCACTTACGTTTGCCTGTGCCTTTTGAACATCACATTTGTCTATTGTAGATAAGATTAAAGAGGAATTCAATTTTTTTATTGCTGTACACATAATCACATAGATTCTTGGTGGCATATTAATTATTATTGATACGGGTGAATTTCCTCACGTGGGGCCCACAAAGAACTGTGATTAGTCAGCATGGACCAACGCTTCAAAGCTTGCTTAGGGTGAATACAACATGAAACAAGTTTTTAAAAAGGCCCATTTCTTTTCTCCTTTTCAGTAAAACAGATCTGGTAAAGCTATTTCCACTGTAAAGCTCCACAACCACAACCCCCTATCACAATGAATGAAATGATGTAAATACGGCAATCCCACAGAACAGCTGGTGGAGCGTCCCACTGTTGCTCGTATCACAAGGTAAATAGAAGACTATAAACACAATATTAAAGCACAATATGGCCTGATCATGTGGTATATAAACGTTTAGTGTGGGAGTGGTGATATCATGTGGTGAAATACAAATAAAAACCTACATTCCTGGACTCCTGTTAACCCATTCTGTCAAGTATAAATCCATCTGAACACTTGTTAACATAAACTGACATGTAATCAGCAGAAATTTGGGAAAGGGTAAGACAAAATGGCAATGAGTTCATTGTCTAATTTGACAATAAACTGACCATAGGAAAGAAGGGAATTCCCCGACCTCTGCAGTGTCAGGAGAGGCTCATTGCTGTTGCTCAACACTACTGTCTTAGCGATTCATTGATTAGATTGATTCCCAAGCGTTTCAATTGAGATGGAATCAGACTGTATTTTTCACACGGGAAGGAGAGACCGGAGCATCTGTTGCCCCTGATAGCTTTGACTTATTTGACTTTTCCTGACACAGAAAGATGGGTGCCTGCTTTGATGCGTCTTAGAAACATTAGCCACAATGCGTTAACCCTGGCCCACAGCAGTGATTCCCACTGGGGCCACTCAGAAAATGTCCTGCCCTGATGGGCTGATGGGAATCAGAGGAAATCAATAAGCAATGATAGACTTCTGCTGTCCACTCAGCTAATCCTGTTAGTGATAGCTGTGGATTTAATCGAATGGTTGCTCACACTACAGAAGCTCAGACACTGAGACAAGTGTGTGTGCACACATACACACACACCTTCAAGTACACTTAACCCCATAACATTCTTATGGATAAGATCTGCAGATCTTCCTCACACTGTCTCCGCTGTCATTTTGTTGAAACAAGCAGCAATTTGAGAGACAATTCATTCAGCAGTTAGAGGAGAATCAGTCAATTTAATAAATCCTTTGCTCATAGTCCAAGTTGGACCAGATTACGGGAACATTTTCATTGGAGCCGAAGACGTGGAATAAAGACACATTTTGTCCCTATGATCATTCGATAAAGGATCTCTTTTTTGATATGGAGATTAGTACAATGCATGGCAGTGTATGTGAAGCTGAGCAAAAATGGACTTCCTTTGATAAAGACGATCTTTCCACATGCTGTATACATATCAAAGTGACATAAACCCTGATAACTACTCTCAATACATGAGCCACACATATGTTGCAAAGTATTTCTGGGTTAATACTTTAACCCACCCTCCTATAAATGAATAGACATTATAAAAGCAGGCCCCAGTGGCACATGTTTAAAGGTACATTAAGAGAGCACATCAATTGTAGATGACATAATCCCCAGCCCTCTTTTCAGCCGCTCTCTCACTTCCTTAATCTCTCCGTTCTTTAACCCTCATCTTCTAAGAGGCTGAAAGCTCCCTTCATCTTCTCCTCAAGCTAGCAGAGAAACCGCAAGCTGCCTGGGGAGGGAGGAGAAGAAGAGGTATTACTGAAGTCTGATTAAATTAACACTGTGATGCAGATTTCTTGCCTTTTCCTCTCTCTTCTCGTCTTCTCCGACTATGTGGCGTCTTTGAAAATTAGATGAACTTGTTACATGAGGGTTTGCCTATGTATGATGTGTCTGCCTGTGTGTATACTGTATGTACATCTGCTTTTAATTAATTACTCTTGTCTGCGTCATTAGCAGGATCTGTGACTTGGGATCCTGATTTGCATAGGTGTCTTTGATAAATAAATAAGTATAAGATAATGCGAGTGAATAAAAGACTAGAGTGTTCCTCTCGCCACCTCATCCTCCCCGTCTAACCCTCTGTACCCTCCAGCCTCACCCAGCACTCCTCGAGGCAGAGAGTGGAACCATCCCCTGTAGAAGTACTTTAATTACAAGGTTTCTACATCCAAATAACAAGAGGTTTACATAACTCCCGCATGAGCTGTTCATTATTCAGAAACTATTCTTGCTATCCCTGTCTCCCCCTTCTAATACAAATGGTGTTCAACAATGTGTAAACTCCCACAATGTACATCCTATAAGTTATAGTGAAAATTAAGAAAAGTTCACTTTGTCTAACCTTACATCCAATTTACCTCCTTACATGTGAAATGCACTCCAGCTCAGACACTGATTAAATTCCATCTATCTGAAGCTAATTAATAATTTCCATTGTGTCTAATATCATCATAAGAAAGGTAATTAGTTGACACTCAAATTCACATTATATGGCACCTCTCGTCTTGTGTGATCAGTACAATATGCCAACAGAAGCAAAAAATATTATTATATTATATATATATATATATATATATATATATATATATATACACACACACACACACACACACACACACACACACACACACACACACACACACACACACACACACACACACACACACACACACACGTAGAGTCTTGGTGAAGATGATGGTACAAACTAGCTAGAAATATAGTCACTTAACCTTTTAACCTTTATATGTCCATAACAATCAGTTATAGTTTACAAATGAGGAATGTACTGTCACAAATTTGGTCCTGCGTAGTCTATGGCCATTTAACAAACTAAGTATACCTCCCACCTCACCATCCGATCTGTCTTCACCTCACAGGATTTGCAACATCTCCTTATATCACATTTGATTCCAATTTATCCCAAACAAACAAAACAAACAAACAAAAAAAAAGCCCCAAAAACCCCCCCCCCAATGTATGGAAATTGTGCAATTTCATTACTTCTGGCCATTCAGTGTCTGAACCAATGCCATTGTCCTCCCTCTTCTTCATTGACCCCATCCTCCCTCCGCCCATCTGCTCCAACAAGGTGATGTTTATCTCCAGCAGGAGGAAATTAAAGCCTTGCTTCATGAGCAGCAGATATGCAAATCTTATACATTGCAAATAGATTGCAGAGCTCACACAGTGGACGGTGTGTATTGGGCCGCCCATTGAGCCCCACTGATGCGAAATCCAAATCAAGACGTGGAATTACAAGACACACATGTGGCTTCCTAAAAATCTTGACTTTCAGATATTAAGGGAAATAAATAAAAAGGAGAGAATGAAGAATTAATGGTGGATCTAAAAATTAAAAAATTATTTATTCAGCTGGTCCATCAGGACAGATATGCTTTATAATAACTCTTGTTCGACCACAGGTGAATGCTTATCTGAAGCTCTGACACACACAGCATGGAAATAAGTTCCTCTGATATTACCATTATATGGGATATGTATTTTCTTGAACTCACAAAATTGGAAAGTAATAGTGGCCATGCAAAATGCCTTGCAGTTGTGAAGTATGTAATTTTGATATGCATTAGTGTTATTGTCAGGCAGAGTGTATGGGCTGTTTCCTTGTGTGATTGCAGGTCTGGCTTGTATTGTGGGAGGGAAGCAGACAGGAGAAGATAGTATTAAACCTGTCCTTGCCATTCCAATCGGTCTGCATGTTTCTCTTTATCATTCTGCGGTTTCTATCCACTTACGCTATAATTAAGTTTCCTGACCCCTGCCTTGCAGCCTTAACTAGGCATTGGGAAATATACAGCCACTGCAGATCTCTTAGCCTGATGTGCTCTCTCTCTCTCTCTCTCCCCTCCCGCCTCCCACTCTCGTCTCCCTCCCCGTCTCTGAAAATCTCTCTCTCCCACTGTCTCTTTCTCCGAGTCTCCATGGCACTGTAATGGAATAAGAATTATTAATCGAGTAATTGTGTGGAACACATTAGTTTGCATTGAATTTCTCTCTCTCATTTTCAGTGCTTGATTATCAGGCTATTGGGCAGACTCTACGCTCTACCGCCTCCCTTCACCTCACCTCCACCCCCCCCCCCCCCACACCCAACACACACACACACACACACACACACACACACAGGGCTCATGTGCATTCCATAAATGCATGGACACACACATAAAAACTCACATACAGCGGGCTGAAGTGTGTGTTTGCATCACACCTAATGCTTAATATATATGTGAGGTGCTGGAGGAAAAGGCTCCTGCTGATTGGAAAATTTTTGTAACGTCCCTTTAACCTCCAACCTGTGATAAAAAAAAAAGCCAGGAACACAGAAAATAACCTCCAGCATATGTACAAACATGAATTACAAAAATAGAAAAAATCCTAAAACCCTAACATCAGAGACAGGCGTGCTGGCACTGACATTCATCATTAAAAAAACCCCTCTTCAATCATAATTAGTCTAATTAATTTAAATCAGTGTTGGATGCCTATCTAAATACAGTGACAACACAAAATGAACATCCTCCCTGCAGCACATAGTCTCAGCCTATACGTTCCCATAGTGAAACACACCCTCGTAGGATTAGAGCAGAAGAATAGGGGGATTATTATTTCATGACCTTTCAATCCGCTGCCTGTCAGGTTGAACTAAAGCCATATATGCTGCTGGAGGACTAATCTCCTTCTCCCTTTGTGTCCACAAGGGATGTGTCATTTCTTTATCCCCTCTATCCAGATTTACTCCATAAAATAAACTTCCTAGCCTGATCTGATAAGAAGCCATCTCCTTACCGGGATAAGGCTGTGGTGCCTCGCCTCCCTGCTTCCCCGTAACCGTATTTTTGGGTGTCAGATAACTCAGACGGGGATGGGAACAGTCAGGAAATGCCACTTTGTCTGTCTGGGAGCAGGTGACAACAAAACGACAGTGACTCTGATTAGAAAACACCCTCCTTCTCTCCCCCAGCACCACCACTCTCTCTCTTTCTTTCTTTCTTTCTAAAACCACCAAAAATCACATATTATCAACACTTCCCAGGTAGTGTGTGAGACACAAATAAATTGATATTTGCAGGCACACATTTAGACATGCCAAAGTCGCTGAATCACAGACACACACTTATGTTGCTTTTTTTATTGTCCCATCTTAATTACTGGTATGTCATCACTGCTCCAGCTGTCAGTCTGAGCCATGATCTGCTGATCTGACCGCTGCTGTCTGCCCATCCTGTCTCCCCGTTTCCCCTGCCTCACTGTCTGTGTGATTGTTTTTATTTTATTATTATTTAATGGACCTGAGTCATAATTTAGCTGTTTCCTTAAAGCCACCACAGACTGCAAGACCCCTGCTATTCAGCTGGACATTATATTTGATGCACACAAATATTTCAGGTATTTTTATGAAGTATACTCTGCCCTGCTGCCTAAAGGTCACAGCCTACAGGTGGCAGAAATGAGCATTTTGGATTGGAGAAGCAGAGGTTTGCTGCAGCCTATGTAGTCAGCACTAAAGCACTGCTATAAAAACACTTAAATGAAAAATAAAATGTATCCTTGGCCCTGAAAAAATAAATAAATGGAGGCCAAAGCTACCATATAAGTGATTTGTGCTTCGCATTACCATATAAGTAATGCATCGGATGGTATTAAATAATTTGTGATGTAAAAAAAAAAATTGTTTTAAATAATGCCCCCCCAACCATTATTTAAAACATTTTTTTTTTAAATCAGAATGCACAAAGCCATTGTTGGTCCACACTCCATAGCCTTTATTTAAGATGAAAATGCTCAACAACAAAGGGGAAACAAGTTGACCAAAAATAAAATAAATGCTTAAAGCCAAAAAAAAAAAATCCTGTCACGCTGTGCAACAATCAGCAGCAGGGTTGATTTTAAGCAATTAAGTATCAGTGAACTGGGGTAGAGGTTTGGGGCTGAAGTAAAAATAAATGTTTTACTGGCCAATTTTTAAAGTGGTGAAACTGTAAAAAGATAATGGAAAGCACTGTATTAGGCCTGATCAAACCAAATCGCCACTAAATTCCTTTAATACTCCTAGAGCATCTTCAGTCTCTGCTGTCTATTGTTGAACTTTATAGACACCATCTTGATCTTTCTAGAGTCACTTTAGTATGATATTCAGGGATGTTGTTTATTTTATTTTTTTTTTTTGGTGTGATTCAGTGTGATAAAATAATCTGCGTTCATTTAGCGTGTTTTCTCCTGTAAGGGAGACTGTAGAGACAGCCACTCAAACTGACCAATTTACCCCAAGTGGAAGTGTTGCAATTTATTGAGAGTCATGCCGGCGCTGAATTGTCCTCCTGCTCCGGACCTCTCGCCGCAGCCGGACCATAAAGCACCTATTCATCTGCTCCTTTTGATTTGAGGCTACTGGTTCCTCCTTCGCTCGCTCCTCACCTCCCAACTCTGCGCCGTATTATTGCTCTGACTGGCACGGCGCATTATTTCTGCCTCTCTGCAAAACCGGATCCCAACACAGGCAGCAACGTCCTCAGTATATTCTTTCTCCTCTTCAGACTGGTGCAAAGGCAGGTGCATTTTCGGGAAGCAGTGGCTATTTACGCACATACAGTATCACCAAATTGTTAAAAAAAAAAAAAAACAATTAAGCGAACGCGAAGGAATTATGAAAAAAGAAAAAGAAAAAAAGGCTATCTTAAAAGAGACAAAATGTCTCTTTTAAAATGTCAGAGTTATGGTGATAAGAATCTGAGGATGCAGGGAGGACTTTGGTGAGAAGTGACTAATTACCCTGTGGACCGTCCTGATAGTAGAGAATAATTAGATTTACACAAAAGACCCTAAACCAGCATCTGAATAACAAGAGCAACATTTTCAATAGAAAATTTAATTTGATTTTGTTGCGAGTTCCCTCCGTGCAGTCGAAAGGGAAAGTGAGAGAAAGAATCATAAGGACAAAAAAAAAAAAAAAACGTCTTCCCGGGACGGTTTCATGCCTGGTTTGATAGGAAAAAAAGCTGACAAAACGCTCGGTAATCAAAAGAGGAGTGTACGGCCTGCACGCTAGTTTATATATTAACAATTAGAGAACGATTAGATAGCAAACATATTGACTATACATGGATTAAATGAAATACCCCCGGTTTATTATGAAAGCAGTCACTGAAAGTTCTGTTGTGGTTTCTGCACATTTTATGAGAGAATTAGTTTGAAATAAAAATTAAAATGTTAGTTTTTTTTTTTAAATCAATTCCAGAAAACAGTGTTTCAAATAAATGCCTTTAATGGTTTTGAGAGTAAAAATGCTGAGGATTAAAAGCAGTTTATAAAACGAGGGGAAAAAAAGACTGCAGCAAGGTTATTTGTGAAATAATAGATAAATCATACACAAATACAAATTTAAAGGATTTTAATTATCGGAAGGCCACACAAAAGCACATTAAACTGACTTTGACATATTAAATGTAAAGGTTTCAACCCACTTAAAAAAAAAAGAAAAAAGAAAAAAGCTGTGTACGAAAAGAGGTTGCATTAGCCTACAAAATTTGAAACAGCCTCCAGTGGACACTTTGTAATCTAGATAGTGAGGTAGAAATAAAACAAAAACAGGGTGAAATTGATGACTACATCACACAAGGAAATTATTCTTCCATCACTGTGTAAAGTATCCGCTTTTAACATAGCCTATATAGACGGGAATATGCTAACTATGTAGGCCATACTACATGCAAATGATGTAAGAGTGCTTTAGAAGATTAGAAGATAGACACCCGGCCCACAGTGGGCTGAGAGGAGTGGGCTCTCCTCCAAGACTGTGTCCTATCTCCTCAGGACTGAAAAAAGCATCCTAATCCTTTACCTTTCATAGTGATCTAAAGCCGATTTAAAACTGTCACTACCCTAGTTTGTGTTTATTTCATGTTCATCTGCAGCTCAAGGCGATACTCTGCACACCCACTTATGACATGAGCAAAAAGATGTGTGTGTGAGAGAGAGAGAGAGAGACAGACAGACACTACAGAATAAAAAGAGAGGGGGGGTGCATGCAGCTAACTGACCAGGAGATGAAGGAATACCCGATGTGTGTGTGTGTGTGTGTGTGTGTGTGTGTGCGCACTTATCAGTGTGTGAACTGACTGTACTAATTGTTACATTTTCTTTGTATGTGTTCAGACCTTGTGCTATGAGTCTCAGACATCCACCCCTGATTTCATAAGCCGTCTAACAAAACCAAGCAACTCAGCTTGAATTCCCTTCCAAAAATATACACTCCCACACAGATAGTCCACGAGACAGATGAGTAAACACACTCTCTGTGTCTCTCTCTCTCACACACACACACACTAACACAGACACACACACACACACACACACTAACACAAACCATTGACCGCTGAACTGGCAGGCCCACAGGCAGACCACCTTCCTCTCCTCTCCCTCCTGCTCCTCAAGGCCTTACTGTATTATTCTGTAAGCAGCAAGAGCAGAGCATTGACAGAGCTAATCACTGGAGAGACACGGCCTCACTCTCTCTCTCTCACACACACACACACACACACACACACACACACACACACACACACACACACACACACACAATGATTGACAGACAATGGAAGCAAATCTATGCAGTGCCCCCCCCCCCTGCATTTTGCTTTCTCTCTCCCAGCTGAAAAGACAAGGGGGGAGGTTTGTGCGTGCATGCCTGTGTGTGTTGGTGGTGGCGGTGGGGTTACAAGGAGTGATGTCCAACAAACTGAGGTGGAGCCAGAGGAGAAGTGAAGACGGTAAAAGATGAGCTTGTGACTAACGCTGTTGCTATCCCTACTCCTAATCCCCCCCACTCTGTTAGGTGCAGCAGCCAATCTGGAGAGAGTCTCAACCCTTCTCATATGAATATGATCCCTGTGCTGGCTGAAGACCAGTGAACCACTGATCCTGTTATCATCTCACCGGAGAGAAAGAGAGGAAAATGAGAAGGAGAGAGAGAGAAAAAGAAAGGGAATAAGGGAGGTGCGTTATTTACTGTTTGCTCACACCTCCTGTGTCATCCGCCAGTGCTTTGACGACCCATAAACCCGCTCTCTACAATTAAATACTCTATGATTTTTAACCTCAATGGACCTCTACCAAGTATGCCATTCATGTTACTGGATGTAGCTCAGGTGATAGAGAGGAGCTGCCAATTAATTGTAAGGTTGGTGGTTCAATCCCCTCGCTTCTACTATACACATCTAATAGGATCTTTGAGCAAGACAGTGAATATGTGATCACTGAACAAATATGCAAGAAATGGCTAGAAAGACTTTATTTTAAAAAAAAGTTTTTAATGTTGACAGAAGGTTGATAGCACTCTTTCACAGATCCATAATATAATCAGTCCTGACCTTCTCAATGATTTGTTGGGAATGAATTTGCAAAGAAGAAATCAACGGGACAACATTGTCAGGGTTTGAGTGAAATCATTGGTTTTCTTTTGTCAGACATTTTTACCTGGGGGGGGGCAGAAAGCTAAATCCATCATAGCCAATTCATACCATTCTATCGTCAAAGGAAATTGGCATGCTTAGCACTTCCCTATTCATATTGTCTGAGTTTTCCCTTTACTTTTATCACAAACCTTTTTTAGTATTCTGTATTGCATACAGCAGCAGTTTTAATGTCTTCAACTTTCTTATTATAATTTTGTGTTTTTATTTTGTTTATGTTTTATGTTGCCTTGTTGCAAGACTTTTCTCTTATGAGATGATAAAGATCTGAACTGAACTGAACCCCAAATTTCTCCCATTATATGTGTACGGCCAAAAAAATTGACTAAAAAGGTTCTGTTAGCACTGGATGATAATTCAATATTATAGTTATTGACTCTTGGCAGAATGATGTCATCAACAAATTTCGGCTGTCCAAATGAATGATTCCTAGAAAGCTTTATAATACCGGTATGAGGTATTTAAGTGCAAGGAATTTGTGAGGCATTACAGTGAAGCAGAATTATACTATACATGATTTTGCATATTTCTCATATAATAATAATAATAATAATAATAATAATAATAATAATAATACATATCAATATTGTAAAATATCCTCATTTGGACATTGTGAGGCCAGTCGTTTTCTGGCCACCATGTGTTGGTTGCCCAAGGCGACAGGAAGCAGTGTGGTTAATTAAAGAGTGGACAGCACTCCAGACTCCACTCACACTCTCCTGGTATTGTCATAAGCACCACTCCTACAGCACACTCCCTCAAGAGTCATTTCCCTCTGTTTCTTAGGGATATGAAGGGCCGTGCCATGCCCTCCAGGGCACTGAAGCACACTCTGGTGAGTCTCTTATGGACGTGTGGAAGCATGGACGCGTACAAGTCCGCAGCCACCATCTTTGCATAGACTCATCCAGATAGCCAGCAGATAACACTTTCAATTCAGCTTGATGTTATCGCTTCCCTTTTCTTGGAGAAATATGAACTTGTCACAGGGGGCGCCTTACAGATTTGTTACATAGTTCCACGGTAGATAATTCCAACAAAAGGGCCAAGGCCTTGCTCCCTCTGCATGCAGAGTTAGAAGGACTGCAGCAATAATCAGTGGGAGAGGATCACATCTGGCCTGACAGCAGCTGCATCACTGTTTAGAGGAGCTGCCACCGTGAGAAACACACAGGTCGATTCCCTTTTCTCCCTGGACAGAGTGGGTGTTCTTCTAATTCATTTCTTCTTTCTCAGTCCTTTTCTTTGAGCTAGCCAATTAACCTAGGTGCAGTGCATTAATGAGTTCCCTCTGGTTGCTCTGCACTGCTCAATGGAGAAGAGGGAAGGGCAGGGTGAGCCGAAAGGGAAAAGCAGAGAGGGGTCAGGGAGGGATAGCATAGGGCCGCGGAGGGGTGGCGAGGTGCAGACATGGCAGAGGCAAAGATGGGCTAAGAGAGTCTGAGAAAGGGGTGAAGAAAGGTTGATAAAGGGGTGAGGAAAAGGGAGGGGTGAGGACAGAGGGGTTCAGGGCAAGGAAATATGGGATGGGTTGATGCAAAAGGAGAGGGGACAGAGCACCATACAGTTGGCCACTGTGGGCCTATCACCAAGACATTGTCAGCCAGACAATGGGCTTATCAGCCTCCTTTTCACACCAGTCTGATTAACTGGGAGGAATGGGAGGAAGAGAAGGGGAAGGAAAGGGGTACGTCCTTGTACCAGCCCAGTAAATGTCAAAAAAGGGGCCAGGCACCTGAACTAGCCTCATGGACTGAGTATACATCCCTGAGAAAATGGGGACAGTTTTAAACCCACTGTAAAAATCAACATCCTCATCATAGGCAACGGAAGGAGTTCGGCCGTAATAAATCTACAACCTTTGTAAATGTATCTTACAAACCAAATTAGCAAGGAATTTTTAAGCACCTTTAAGCACCACTAGGTAAATTTGTGTGTGTCATCTGTCACAGAAACACCATAAAGCACAGATAGGTGCAGTATATAATCATATTACTAGATGCTAAATTTAGAAAGGATGGAAATAATGGTAAAAAAACAATACTTCTCAAAAAATGCTTTTCAGAAGAATCAGCATTTATATCTAGCAGTAAATAATTAAGTAGAGACAGTTTTTTGAAATCATAAATGATCATTTTACCCCCTCTGTCCCAAATCTTACACATAATACACAACAATACAAATCAAACTACACCTCTGAAGAGGAAAAAAGCTAAAAACATTAACAGCAAAATAATTAAAAAAAAAAAAAATTAAAACAGTGAATATATTCCTCATTTTGTTTATGGACTATTAATTATGTATGATTTAGCATCGTGAATTGGAACAACATTATATGTAAGTAATGCTGGTTTATAGCTACTAACACATATCTATGAAAACTGGGCTTGCCTGCCAGCCACACTTTTGTCAAGCTTGGCATGAGCTGTTTAGAGCAACAAATGACTAAGAGGCTTCGGCAAAATTGTTTGTGTCATTCTTCAATTAGTCTCCTGGGATATTGATCCCAGCTTGTTTGTTTACTTGCTTACCTCTTCCCATTTGTACGGCCTTGACAGCCATCTGTCACACAGAGAGACAGTGAGAGAAGGGAGGCAGGAGGTGACAGAGTGGGAGGGAAATGGATTTACAATGTGAATGCTTAGATAAAGCTGAATCGAAAAACCTTCAATAGAGTGGGGATTTAATATAATATATGGAGAAATAAGGACGGCAAAGAGATCCTTCTGATACAGAGCTTGAAATGTACTTATAGTAAAGTTTTTTTTTTTTTAAATATAAATTCCTAATCCAATGAATCCATAAAAGCTTATGTTCTTCATACTCAATGATGCCAGTTCAGTTGGGACTGTTATAAAACCAATGCTTGGAGTAACAAGTGGTTGTACTCTTTTAGCTCTTCCCTTCCTTCTCTTTCTCCATTTCTTTTTTTCAGAAGAAAGGATGCAGTAATTAGAGGGTAGACCAGGTGGAAGCACACAACTCAAGAGCCCAGAGCTAGCTCACCCTCTTCTCCACAGGAAGACGGGAAGAGGGAAATGTGGAGAAGGGGGGAAGAGGGCGGCCATGACTGGAGAGGAGAAAGTGGCAGAAGAATACGTCTAGGTAAAACGGGGAGAGGGGGAGCAGTAGCCGGGTTTGGGAGCAGATTGGGTCAAAGAAAATAAAACGTGTCATTTAGCCAAAGAAAGAAGATGAGAGCAGTGTGCACGATGGAGGGGGAGGCGCTAGAGCTAGGACGGCTGGGCGAGGTGAAGGGGAGGTGGAGACGAGGTTAGCTGTTAAATAAGGTGGGGGTCATAAGAGAGGGGGTGGATGCCCACGGTGATACAAATGAGGGTCTGCAGGCAGGGGGGCCACCCACAGTACAACTTGGCCAACAAAGGTGCTTCTGTCTTGGCCTCCCTCCTCCACAGACCTCCTTGAGTGGGCAGGATTCCATTAGCAAGCTGCAGAACCTGGGGTCTATTCATCCGCCCGTCCAGACCTGACTGAGTGTGTTCTTGAGCACACAGACACACATGCACAAGCACACATACACAATGACCCACACACATGCTCACCAAGCACACATGCATGCACTCATTCACAGTCACTCACTCACACACATACACAACACCACTAATTAATCCTCAGATTACCCAGCCAATTATTACCACACTTGTACTAATTAGAAATTATTTAAAGCATTTCCCAATTAGGGTTTACATGCTCAGTTGGACAGGAGTCTGTCTCGATAAACCAACTGGTTTTATAGTGGGGGAAAAAACAGCAATCTCATTCTCTCTCTCTCTCTCTCTCTCTCTCTCACTCACACTCACACACACACACATTTCTGGATCTGACTGTGGTAATCAGGCCGTCTCAACGAGTCCCTCTCTTAGGGCGAGGGGGATGAGGACAGACAAGAGGAAGAAAGAGAAAGAAATAAAACAACAAAAGACATGCTCCTTCAGTGCGGCAGCAATACTGTAGGTCGCTCTTGTTAGGGCTGGGGACAGTGATTAGGAGAGGCCACAATAAGACCTGCCAGGAAACACATGCCAATTACGTTACCAGGAGAACCACGGGCCTTCATTGCTATGGGAAACCCACTAGTTTCCGCACCACACGGCCCCCTCACACACACATACACACACACACACACACCATGGCCTCATCCGCTAGGTTTTTCAACCCTTTGATTACATTATGACATGAATAAGGGGAGGCCAAGAAAAAAACAACAAGGTAGAAGAGAGGAGATGACACTGCAGTGCAATGGACAAAATGATTGCGGTGAGCTAAGAGAGCAGAAGGTTGAGGCAAAAGGAAAAGCAGCAGTACACATTAGAGATCAAAAGTTGGTTGCTAAGAGGGATAAACTTTTATAGTCTCCCTGTGGTTTCATAGTATGTATTCTGATCGGCCAAACCTTCACTGAGACAATGATGGAGGAAGAGAAAACATGAGAGGGAGAGGGCAAAACGGAAAAGCAACAAACAAGCTGTGGTGGGATAACAGGGGCGGGACTCCAGGGAGAATTATTAGCAGAGAGAATTACAGACTCATCCATGGGTGACATGTAAGCCTCAGCCACACACTCAAATGTTTACAACACTGATATTTGCTCAACCGCGATGTTATCAGGCTTCAATGTAATACTCAAAGCTTTTGTTCTGACTTGCATGGCAACACTCACCATGTCTACAGATGCAATAACCAAGAAGCAGATAGCAGCAGCACAATGTTTGCCAGCAATGTTGTCCTGAGAAGCTCTGACATGACCCAGGCAAAACAGAGAAAAAACTCACTCTGGAATATTTGCGCTGATGTGATGATGTCTGAGATGTTGATTAATGTGCACGGTCCCTGTTATTAAATAAACAGGGTGAATACACAAAATATTGAATAAATTAGAGCGTGAACCGATCTCCTCTGCAACATCCAGCTCATTAGAATGCATGAGGAAACGATGTTCTGATTGCGACAAGAGTCACTCATTAAGCCATGTTTGTCCCCCGCCAGAGCACCACTCCCTGCACGCAACCCCCCTCTGGCCCAAAACACTTACCCCTCATGCCTGCCATACACTCCACACCAAATCCCTCCCTACTGCACACTCTCCTGCTAAAAGCTCCCTGACTTAACATCACCCCTTCCCAATGGATGTCACCAACAAACCACTAACCCTCTTTTCACCCTCTTTTCACACTCGTAGCCCTCACTTTC
Organism: Xiphias gladius; assembly: GCF_016859285.1. Lineage (NCBI taxonomy): Eukaryota > Metazoa > Chordata > Actinopteri > Istiophoriformes > Xiphiidae > Xiphias > Xiphias gladius. The sequence goes on along the minus strand of NC_053415.1, from coordinate 18,657,667 downwards.
CCCCACCCCCTCCTGCTTCCCCTTCTCCTCTGCCGGGATCTGTGTCATCATTTTAATTAATTTCTAATCAGGCGAGAGTAAACTAATCAGGGGAGGCGTTAAACAATGACAGCTCTGCCTGCTCAGCCCCACACTGGAGGCTGCCAGGCTGCTCTGCATGCTGAGAAGAACTGCACATTGATAAACAAGTCAGTGTAGATGGGGTTATCTACACCCATCTCCTCTCCCATACATGTTAATATGGACTGCAATGCAACGCATATTTGGCGCAATTTCATTTGCATTAAGAGAGATTAAATTACCACTGTTTTACATTTGTAGCCAGTGTATGATCACTTTTAAAATCATTATGTTCAAGGTAAAACCACATGGATCTGTGTCTGAATATACATATGACTTCATAGACATATGATGGAAATGCACGTAAATGATCAGAATGGACAAACAAGTAACCGAACCCTGTGTGAATGGTGCTGTATGTATCTGCTTAGAATGGGTTGCACAAAGACTGCAGTTATCTGTAGGCAGCCAGATCCCACCAAGGCTGAGCCATTGTGAGACACACACACACACGCACGTACACACATGCACACAGAGAGAGAACTTTTGGGCAATACATTAACTGAGACATTGTAACAAGAGAGCGTTGATTAACCTTTGCTAGGCTTAACCTGTGCCTAAAATACTTTAAACCGACATAATTGATTCATAATTGGCAAATTCTAACTATATGATTGCATGACAATGAAGTTTATGACAAATGATGGCAAAAAAATAGTTAATGACCACCATCACACAGGTTGCCAAAGTGAAATTTTTAAAGGTGCATTTTCTTGGGCTAAGTGTGCGATTGGCATCTGAGTGAGCCTTCAGACGTACTTTAGCCAGGGCTACATGTCTGCAAACTGAGACCAGCTTCACCGCAGGCTGTGACGGGTGCAGCAGAGTCGCAACTCGTACGGTTTGTCTAGGTGTTATGAAGAAAGAGGCTTTTAATGAATCACTCATCAAAGCTTTGTAACTGGACCTGATTTCTCCTCCGGCCAGCACCATGGCAACCGTTGACCATCGACTTAAGGACCAAAGACCACTTGCATAGTTACATGACGCACAAGCAAACAGATATACGCATGCACTCTGAGACATATAAATGAATGCAATCTTTACTTTTAAACTTTGTGTAAAGTCACACAACAAATCCAAGCACAAGAAAAGGATGAAGCCACATTTAAATTAATGTTTAAAGCAAATGCATTGCTAGAAATGAAGAGGATAAGTGTTTAAAAAGATTTTTTTTTTTTTTTAAATATCAAATGCACCCCCCACCACACACACAAACACACACACACCCCAAAAAAAAAAAAAAAAATCACCACCTCCTTCCTTGCCCTCTTTGCCAAGTATTAGATTCCCATGCCAACCGCTTCCCTGGGATAGAATAAGGATTGCGGAGGTGGGAAGCTCAAACCCTTCTATAACATGTCAAACAACACTGGAATCCAAAACGCAAGAGGAAGAGAAAAAGGGTTAGAGGCAGATTTTCTACAGGGAGAAAGAAACTGTCACATCATCAGATTGGTTATTCTAAGTGAAGGGTTGTGGGTATGGGGGTGGGGAGGGAGGGGCGGGATGGCAGAGGCTTGGGCTGGCAGAATCTGGCAGGGATACATGATGGCGGTATTTCCACTAAAATAATCAGCCCCCAGGCAACGGAAGGGGGTGGGGGGGTGTTGTGGAGGGGTTGCAGGGAAGAGACACACAGAGAGGTTAGGGATTGTAGGGGTAGGAGAAGGAGATGGGGTGGGTGAGGAAGGATATAAGGGAGGGAAATAGCAAGATGGAGAGAAAGAAAATCTGGGAAGCTAACCAAGGAAATCCTGCTTCTCAGATATGCAGCTGTGGAATTAAAATTGGTAAAAAAACACAAGAACAAAAATATACTTCACACTTCACAAGCCTATTGAAGGGTGGGGGGGGGCAGAGGGGGAAGATGTGCCACTCTATGCTGGCACTGATACCTCAGGCACAAGGGGTAAACAGCTATTCTCTTCACTTCACTTTGTCTGTTGCATTGGTTTCAGGGTGTGAGTGACTAAGTTTGGGGGGGGTTCCTCATCAGGCTACAGGGCAAGCTAAAGAGAGAAGACAAGAGCCCCTCAGAGACCAAGAAACACAAAATGCCCCATGAAACAATTAATACACTTCTGCATCCCCTCAAGCACATCACAACGAAACAGCGAGGCATTGATTCATGATCAAACGACCGTGATCGTCACTCAAATTCAATAATAACAACCTTCACAATCAAAAGCACTCTAAATATACTGTACCTCCACTTCAGGCCAGGATTAGGTCTTTCTGTGCACACATTTGTGTTGATGTGCTGCATTACGGAACAAAGAACTATCAGAATTGTAAACAACCATGCATACACAGATAAACGACAAATCAATTAATTTTAAACGTGGTAAAATAAACTGTAAAAACAACACTGTATTTGATTGCTAAAATATGAATGGTTATTATTAAAAAAAAATCTACACAGGAGAGTAAGATTCCTTACTGTATACAATATACTGAAATACCGCACAGACACAAAAACCAGGCCTTGCTATGTGTTTAACTGCAACTTCAAAGGACTTGAAAGAAATTTTAAGTTGCATTTCACTCAGCAAAAGCAAGCAACTTCTTTCATGATCAGAAAAAGAAAAAACTAATTAATAACTGTGTGCTCTGAGAGTCATGTTATCAAATCCAGCCCACTGGAGTGTGACACCACTAAAATAATACAATCATCAAGCGTAATGAGCAAGTTAAGAAGTTCTCTTAATGCATGTATCAGAGTAAATGGTTGCAGCTGAGCATTGTGTTATTTCATCACTCTAGAGACTTGATCTTAATACAAATCTCAATGTAATACAGGCCTATTCATGCAGCCTGCCTTTCCCCTCTGGTTCAATTATCATGTGCTCTTTTGGAGAGATATTCAATTAAAAAAAGGCTCATCCTTTAGTTTTATTAGAAAATAAATTTGGCAACAGATAAATAATAATTTAAAAATGCTATGTGCTCTCAGGCATGTGCACGAGAATGTGGATGTTTTGCTTAGTCAAAGTATAAAAGTTTGAAAAGTTATCCATTTTGGTTAAAAGACAAATTAGAATGGCACTAAGTAGAGCGCAATCCTGCCAAGGCCAGTGTCAAACAGCATACACCAAACTTCAGAGAAAAAAAAATTCATAGTGCCCCAAAACTTAATGGGTTCTTCCTTGGCCCGTGCCCCATCCCTCCGCCCAGTTTGGTGAAAATTGGTTCAATACTTTATGCGTAATCCTGCTGACAAATAAACAAACAGACTCAGGTCAAAACATAACCTCCTTGATGGGGGTATTAACAGCATCAATTAAAAGACAAATAGGATATTTTGTCTTTTCATACTATATTTATATCTACAGTTCTTCTTAATTAAGATATTCAATGAGCCTAAAAAGAACTCTGAATGACAAGATGAGAGAGGAATATTTGAAATAAAAAGGACTATTAAGCAACCATGAAAAGCAAAAGAAGAAACAGAACAGCAAATCGTCCTTATCAAGAAAGCAGTGTTTTTGTTGGGAGTATTCTCTAGTGAATTTGCCAGCTTTCATTTCATTTCTCTGACAGTCTCTCTGTCTGACCATCCAAGTCCTCTCCTGAGACAGTTGAGTGGAAGTGGAGTTCCAGAGAGAGCTATCAGGATTAGGATAATTAATATCATTTCATTTCACTGTGATCCTCTCTGCAGCCCACTACACACACAAGGACAGGATGCAGCGAATACTGTGGCGAGAGTATCCATTCAGCCGTCAATCTAGGTTGCAGCACCCCCCCCCCAAACCAACACCACCCATCGCCACCACAACCTCCCCAACTCACACACACAAACGCACCCTCCTCAGCGGCTAAATTGCAGTTTGAGAGACGACAGGGGAGAGGCAGCGGTGGCAGCGGTGATGGTGGGGGCTGCCGGGCCCGAGGGACGCCATACAATGGAGCGTGAGGCTGACCAGCGTTCAGGTGAAATTGAATTGGAAATCTTCCACGGCTGGTTAGCATAACAAAGGGCCTTGTGGCTTTAGACAAAGGCTGCTTCTCTAATGCACAAAATCAATCTCTCTACGGGCTCGGTGCATTGTTCCCTACCGCCATACAGGTGTTCCTTCAATGGTCCTTAATCAAAAGTGTCAAAACAAAGTTAAGAGTTATCTCTGCTCCTCCGCAGCTGCTTCTGCTGAGCAGAAAGAGGGAAAGAGACCAGACACTCACGATAGCAAACAGCTGAGTGAATGTGTGTATAGGATGCTGGATGCATTCACTACATCCTACTGTATGCCATGGTCTGTTGTTGCTAAAGTTGAGCCACAGAGGTAGACGAATCTCATTTCTACCTGAGCTCCTTCCAAATGTGATCAACTGGTAGTCTCTGGTGTAATCACTGATCAAATCCAGTCATGGAAAAGGAAGCAGAAGTTTGTCTTGCTTAGCTTATTTCAAACGAGAGCAGGATGATGGGAGAAAGGCAGCCTCCCAATCATTTCTCATCTCTACCTCAGTCTGAAGGCCTTAATGGTAATATTGGTAATAGCTGCCTTTCTCCTTAAAGGTTGTTTAACAATGGGAAAACACAAGTATAGCCCTTATAAGTATACCCCCCCCCCCAGCTGCCCTGTGCTCCAATACTGTAACACTTGACCAATTCTCTCTCCATTTCTCTCTAGGCTCAAGACCTTGACTTGCTCAGGCTAGACTGAATTAAATAAGAAGAGTAAAAACACTGAATAGAGACCTCAGCCCATGGCCTCCTTCTCTTTCGCTGTGTGTGTGGGCTAACTGATTCATCTACTAAGAGATGGTAAGTGTTGTCATTCCCTCCCTGTTTTATGCACTCTCTGTCCTTCTCCAGGGCTTGTAAACGTGACATTTATACACCTGGACTTTAAGTGCTCTATATGACAATGTGGTAGCCATACAGCAAAATAAATACAGGTAAATAGATCCAGTCTTCAGTGCCTGCTACAATCCTTCAATTTTTCTCCTTTTCTACATTTTGTTCACATCAGTCTCCTTAAGACATTCAGGATACAAAGCTGTGCAAGAGCGGGCTGTATGCATTATGTTGCATGTATCATCTGTTCCATATGGAGAGAGGGTGCATTTGATGGTTGTTTGTTTTGATAAGGTGAGATTCTCTCTCACCGTTCCGTCTATGGATTACCACATAAATAATAACATAAATAATCTTTAGACTAATCCCATCTCCTAATAAGTGGCATCATAGACTCAACGCCTCCAGTCTGACAGCCGCCAGACGACAGCCCATCAGTTCACCAATATACATCCCCCTGAACACTATAGTGTTCCACATGGTTTAAAATGTCAGCTGAGTGGCAGTGAAATCTCTGTAGCAAACCTGACATTTTCATGATTGTGACAAGAGGACAGTAATCTGGATAAAATCATCTATCATGGTGGATGTAATCTTATACCACTGATGGTTATAAACAGAGGTAAATTAATGTTTTCAGCTAATACCTGACAAATCAAGGTGACAAATCCTGTAAATATACCTACAGTATAACAAAAAGCAGTCAACAAGTTTATATGTCATAGCCCATTCCTAACAATGACTATTAATAGTAAATTAGAAAATTGATTTCTCAGTGATGACAGTAGCAGCTACCTGATGTGTTGTTCTTCTCCAACCTTGCACTTTTACTCCTCATTGTCCTCCATAGAAAAGACTGAAATACTGAGAAAAACAAAAACAAAACACAAGAAACAAATGAATCCAATTCAACCTCACCGATTTTCTGGCTGACTGAAGTAACACTAAGGGGTCACTAAACATACTAATTGTAAGCCTGACCTCTAAAATACCACCTGTTTGTCCCAGGCTGGCACCAGCCGACACTGTCACCGGCTTTATCTAAATCCACACTAAGTCAGCTATATTTCAAGATGCATCTTTTTCTCACCATTTTGGCCATTTTCACGCTAAACCACAGATTTTCTCCTTAAAAACAAAGCTTTTCAAAGACTAGTCCCCAGAGTGGATAAATCTTAAAATTGCAGCTGCTTATGAACAAGGAAAACTGAGATTGTTGGAAAGGATGACATACAGTAAAGCAGGCTTTATACTTTGTCCAAAGTGCTTGTCGGATGGTCAGATAGCTTCAGAAACCCCCTCAGCCCATACTCTTGTGATTTCAGATAAAGGGGGTCTGTGTCCAACCATTTCTGCAACTTTCCAAAACTAAAAGATCTGACATTCACACCCACTTCACACCATAACTTGTCAGCTGTGCAGAGAGGTGAGAAAGAAGCCAAGAACTGAGCTTCTCTCACATTTCTCTTTTTTCATTTGTTACACAGCTATTTGTGGCACTTTTCATGCAAACAACCAAGCACGACACTAAGAATGACTTCTTGGAGAGACTGTCAGAAAATGTCACTATCTCCATTTTTAAATGATATTGAGTCCCCCCCCCCGCCTTTCTGTGAAGGGAGGCTTTTCACTCTGTCTTCGAGTGTGGCCGTTCACATCAGGTATAAACACTTTTGATGTCCGACATTGTCTGACCGCACGTCTTATAAACTAGTTCTGACAGACCATAAACTCGCCCTAAGGTTACCAAGATACAATTGGGGGCTGTGTAGCTCTAAGAACTTTTTGTCAAGAACTTCCTGTGGCCTCCAACGCTATCTGCAATGACTCATTTCAGATGTTAACATAGCAGATCACACAAAACAGGTGTTGGCATTAATCTATGTTAATGTTGACTTTGTAGGATGTCTTTGGAGTAATAAAATTGTGATTTGACCAATAATTTAGGGCAGCAGCTAGCTACGGAAACCATCAACAAATTGCTATCTTGTGCTTGTTCAGTGCTATAAAAGATGTGTACAGACAGAATGCAGGGTGAATTTTAGTGGCAGTGTGACTGCATAAATTGAACGGAAAGATGCACGTGGAGGCGACCTGGGGCAGTGAAAGAAGCCAAAATGTGCTTGTGCGAGTTGAAAAGGTTTAAAGATGAGCAAAAACGTGGTGCTTATTTCGGGGCTTTATGAATCTACCTCAAAAATGTACTGAGGCGAGAGCAACTGGAGAGAAGTGAGAGAAAGAACTGGACTTCTTGATGAGTTGCGAGATCGGTCTGAGGCTGAGCTAAACACAAACACACACACACACAGAGACACTCCGAGACACACGGTTGGTGCGTCTTTTTCTAGCTATCTTATGGCTAACATCTCTACAGTTGGTTTATTGTCTGTTTGGGGTGAATAAACAAGGACTGCAAGCGCTCAAACTTGTGTGAAAGATGCTAAGTGAAAAGCAGCTTCACTTTCTTTCTGAACAGCTGAACAGAAAAGCCATCCATGCTGATGGTAGTTGCTCAATTACTTTTGTGAATCCAGTTTCCTTGTTACTGTACTAACGTAACACGTAACTCGTGTCTGTGGTATCTCATTTTCAATTTCTCTTATTTGTAATCACCATCATTGAATTTATTCTCCAATACTATTTTCACCATTTCACAGCAGCTTCCAGCAAAAACTTCAAAAGGCCCACTCCTGTTCAACCTTTATTTAAAGTGTGTCTAGCACATTGCATAGCTGTGTATCCACATGCAGTGTGGGAAGAAGAGAAACTGAAAAAAATGTAGATGAGAACAATAAAATATTGATTTTGTCTGTATTAACATTGAGCATATGTTATCACAGACAGCAAGAGACATTTTAGCATGGATGGATATCTTAACAAAATGGACCTGACAATTCTTTTGTGGACACTCGTTGTTTTCAGACATAAACAGCATTTTCAAAATTAGCTGGCTTACTGTGGATGTGCTCCGTAGCTCTTCTCACTTCCACTGTCACCAGCCGGCCAACCACCAGCCCTCAGCTCAATCTCTCATAGCCTCTGCTGCTTCGGCCCATGGGAGGACTCATGCAGACCAGTTGATTAAAAATCACTTAGTGGAGAACACAAACAAAGCTGTCAGCCTTTGGCTTGCCCTTGGGATTGGAGTGATGGGGGTTGCCGAGAAGGGGGTAGAATGAACAAGTAGAAATGAACAGGAAGAAGAGCCGTAGAGACACTTAGCTAGTTGAGCTAGATTTGAAAAGGTGGGCAAATGCTAGAATTGGAATGCTGAAAAAAGCCTGATTGTTACCAACTCATTATTATGGCTTTAATACACATTACTATATCTTTTGTTAGCAGCATAAAAGTACATTTTAGGCCCACTGTCAGATGGGGATAACACTGAGTTTTCAGGCTGAGCCCTGATATCCGACATCCTTGTTCCTTTTTTGCTTTGGAATCCAAACATATTTCCTTCCTCACGTGAGGGATGTGTGACTTGAAACAGTGAGTAGACTGATATAGAAATTTTTCAGTTAAAGGTAAGGGGTGACGGGGGTGGTGGATGGGTTTATAAAGACTATTTAATTCAAATCAAATGATCCAGGTTAATTTCCCAACTCATGCCAAGAATGTTTCTCTTGTGAGTAAATTTTTCACATTTAGGTACATTTTGTCTTATTTGATCATGACATCCATCTAAAATCAAAATGCTTAAGTTTCCCAACTTGATCAACGTTACAACTAAACCTCATCTTAAAATAACTTTAATGCTTGACCTGGCATGCTTAAGCCGACTGAATGTTTTAACCTTGTTTGAGGCAACCCACTGAAGTGTCCCTTCCTAAACCTAACCTTAACATTTTGTCTGCTTAATTTTTATTAAGCTACATGATTGTGGTAATTTTGTTTCAAGTGGGAACATCCTTGAATCTTCCTCGGTTGTGTGCTCATGGAAGCTCTGAAATTGACAGTTGGTTGCCGAGTTGCACCACAGTTATCACCACAACACAATAAATAAACAACGGGCTCATATCTCAGATGCAGGCATCCGTAAATGCACCAAAAGGGAGTGTTTTCACAAGTATCCCAGCTCGTGACAACATCAGAAATAAACTGGACTGAATGTTGTCTGTGATGAATTACCAGTCACAGCTAACTTTCAAATCTCTGCAAAACCATTTTTATTGAAATGAAAGAAAACCATATACTGTAGATGTTATGTATACTGTAGGTGGGCTGACCCCTCATCCTAACATTCTATTTTTTTTCTTGTCTCAATTTAAACATTTTAACTTTTACAAGTTACAAAAAGATGGTAGGGACACAGCCCATTTGCACTCAATCAGTCACATGATCTAGTACCTCATAGACAAGGTCAGTCCTCACCAAGACTGCAACAAACTAATTCTGTTCTGGACTGATTAATCATTTTGCCAACAAAATCACATCGCAATTTCCTAAACGGTGCATGCTTCAACAAGATTCAATCTGTGGCTGAGCTTGTGCTCATGCCACCACAAATAATCCTTGGTTGCAGCCTTAGATTAAATAACATTTTATTTGAAATCAAAAAACAAACCACAACTGAGCTGAGTGTTGCTCATAACTTCATAAAGAAAACTGAATATTACACACAAGCGAAACATCAAGTTAGAGCAATTACTATACAATTCAGTCAGAGGTTCACTGCTGCAGAACCACGGGAGGCAGGAATGGATCAGTTGGTTAGAAACTAGATGTGTCAACACATGATGACCGTTACTAGTCTGATTGTATTGTGACAACCATGACAGTCGTAATTAGTGAGCACACACATGCGCGCGCACGCACACCCACACACGCACGCACGCACACAAACACACACACACACACACACTTAGCTGTAAGCATATGTGTTCACATACACGTAAATGTTCAAGACACACACACACACACACACACACACACACACACACACACACACACACACACACACACACACACACACACACACACACACACACACACACACAGCTGCCAATGACAAGGGTAGGGCAGCACAGCTCCAACGGTCTACAGGCCTTCACTACCAGATGGTAGTTCCCGCTGGTTCTTCAATCTCACGCACGCACACACACACACGCACGCACGCACACACACACAGAGATCAGGCTCCTCTAACGCATTTAAAGCCCACATCTCTATGTGAAGACATGATCTGACACATGCGATTGATGTAAATTCTGAATAATAGTCATATTATGCCCATAACAGAGCCTGACACTACGGGTCAATTTAATCAGCTGATTTAAGCTAATTGCAGGTATCCTACCTTTGGGAAGCCAAAGATAGTCGCTGTTCGATTTTATTACCACTGTTGCTATTTGTCCACCAGACAGCACTGCCACTCCACGTTTGGCAACATCGAATGCATCACAGCTCAGCTAACTGCTGCAGAGCAAAACGGAGTTGGCGGTTGTGGATCTGTGTCTTCATGGTAAGGTGCTCAGTTTCAGCTGTAATACAGTACTTGAGTGATGATAAAACCATGTCTCCTCATTTCTCCTTTTGTATTACCTAAATAAGCCTGACAGCAGTCCTGCCAGCTATAGCTATGTAGGTTATAGCCCATTTACAAACTTGATTTTGCATTTATTTGTCAGTAAGACTGTTCTAGTGAGTAAAGCACCTACGGCCCTTAGGTAATGTTTGCCCGTCACATTTCAAAACAGCTGGCTACAACTGGTTATATTAGAGGGACTATTAGAACAGTGGAAAAATGCTAGAAATAAAAATTGCACGTAGAGATAACCAAATGTCAGTGAAAGCTGATTCAAACACTCCCCATGCCCCCTCTATAACTAAATGTAAGGGATCCATAAAAAAAAAAAAAAAAAAACACTCTGTTTATGTTATGTGCTTCTGTTAAAAAAAAAAGATTGTATATATATATATATATGAGACAAAATATTGTTCTCGGGTTTTTTAAAACCTCAAAAATCAAAATCAGCATCGGCTTTAAAAATTCTATATCAGTTGGGCTCTGGTCCACAATATCCTGGGTTGAAGGACTTACTACTTCTATGTCCTTCAGCAGATAGAATATTATGTTTAACAAGCTATTCAACACAAACTGATCACAACTGCACACATCTTGACCTCCACCATCCATACTTCATTGACATTACTGAAAGTAAGGCAAAACCTGAAAGAATTACCACTTGATTGATTTGTATTATACCTCAAAGACGGGTTACACAGGAATAGTCAAAAATGACCTGCATAAACAGCCTTAGCATATAGGAGCAAGGCGAGAAGTTTCCCTGAGGAGGAAAGTTGAAAGACAGACAGAGTACATAGCAAAAGAGTGAAGTACGAAGAGACAATACAAGAGAGATAACAGGTATATGGAGAAGAAAAGAGAATCATTGAATATAGAAGTCTCCCAGGATGCAGGAGCAAAGTCACCCCCTTGGTATACCACTGGGGCCTTTAAGGGTCAGCTGAGAACTAAGAGGCACATTGGTGTCCAGTACATTGCCTGCATAGACTGGAAAGAGGATGGAGAGACAACCTTGTTTGGTGAATTATACATACATTCTCTGTCTCACACACACACACTCACACACTCGCGCGCACGCACACGCACACACACACACAGGTTACTCTCTGTCTCTCTGTCTCACATCAACCCTTCTTACTGCTGTTGTGATTCTCCATCTTATTTTTGCTGACCTGTATGTGGTGGGGTTGACAGAGGTGAGCACACAATCTCCCGACGCCCAAACACAGAGAATTGGATCACCCCTGGGCTGACCTCCTTGGAGCAACGCCTCGCCTATCTGCACCCCATGCTGTCGAGGGGTCCATTTAGGGCAGACGGTGACCCCTGCTTGGCCCCCAGGCCCGTGGTTCCTCTGCCTCGGCTGCCAGGCAACATGACATTCTATACAAGGCCCTGTCAGACACATGATTGACATGTCCCCCGCCCATCTCGACCAACATTCACACCCGCTCCAGCAAATTACCCCAAAACCCAGACAGACAACCATATTTTGGCTTCCTATTTGCTCTTTTGTCATCTTCCATATGTTATACACACACACACATGCGCGCGCGCGCGCGCACACACACACACGCTCTCTCTCTCTCTCTCTCTTCTGGTTTTGGATAGTTGCGCCAAATAATGTAAAACTGGCTGAAGCTGCAGGTAATAAGAAATGAGTTTTATTTTCTGAGGGCATCAAAGATATTGCAAACTGAACCAAGGCCACAAGACAGGCTCAGTTTTAATGGAAGAACAGGATGTGTGGTGACTAATCAGAACAAATACCCTGTATGTTATGTAGTCACTTTTACTTTTTCCATCCGATTGTGATTGATTTCATTAGTGCTGCAGGGCAGTCTGATCACGCACAACTCTTCATAAACCACAATGTCTCCCATGCCTTTGCCATACGTGCGGCAGAGATTGGCACACACACAAATGCAAACAAATCGCAGGCGCACATACTGAAAACACATACACACAAAAACAAAAAGAGGGTCCCCGCTGTGAGAAAAAGAGCTACAGTACTACCTACATCAACAGTGGCCTAGATAAACACAATACACACAAAAGAGTCACCCCATGAAAATAACCCTCCATCTAAGCATCACTGCACTTATCTACTCATAAACATAGGGATAAATCAATTCAGTGAGAAAAACCTTTTTTTTTCTCTCATTTTAAATTACGGCTGTGGCACCAAAGCTAGCATGATAGCATAGGTCAAATTCACTAACCTCCTTTCTCCATGGCAACAGTCTACCTCTTACAAAAAAAGGCTTAGTGTGGTTTGTTGAAGTCATTGTGAGATGTTTTTCCATCATCTGTGAATGTGTGTCACGAGTATGTTGGTGTCTCTTTGCATGTGTTTCACATGGACACGAGAATGCGCACATGTACATATGTATACATACATGTGTATATGTTCACGTGTATACATATGTGTTTGAGATATTGTATGTGTGTGTGTGTGTGTGTGTGATGAAAACCCTGTTATCACAGCATCTGTATTAGCATTGCAGCGTCTCACCGCTTTGTTTTACTCTGACCTGTATAATCAGTGTCACATTAGCAACGCAAAGAAATCAAACGCTGCGAGTTTCCCCCCTGCAACCTCTCACATACATGCACGCGCAAGCGTGCGCACACACACCCACACACACACCTTCCATTAGGTGTGAGGACACTGGTTGACATAATGCGTTCTCTAGCCCTGTACCCTAACCTTGACCATCACAAATATATGCCCGACCCCAACCCTTAACGTAAACTACATCTAATTCTCACCTGAACCCTAAAACTGAGTCTTAACCCTCGAACAACCCTTTGAAGTTATGAGGACCTGCCAAAATGTCCTTACTACGATGGTTTCAAACCAAAAATTGTCCACACAACCATAGAAAGACATGTACACACACACACACACACACACACACACACACACCCAAGTCCTCCTTCATGCTCTCAGCTGGCCACCATACTGTGTTAAAAACAGATGCTAATTAATATAAGTAATAACTATCACACAACATACAAACTGCCAAAACTTCTAATTTAATTTCTTCTTATTCAAAAGCAAAGAGGTGAAATGAATTAGGAACTCTTTTTTCTGTTTATCCTGTTCAGTTGATCCAGTAAATATCTTAGTAGGTGGTTACAAAATCAAAATCAACTATGGTTACTATTATAGAATTTTAATTTCCTCAAATATTAAAAGTTGTCTCTGACTACAATGCTTGTGCCATTAAATACATTTTTAAAATGTAATGCACCAGAAACAAAATGATTTGTCGATTACTTCATAAGTCAAATCAACAGAAAAATGATCTGCGGCTATTTTATAATGGATTAACTGTTAAAGATTTTAAACTGTGAGGATTTGCTGTTTTTCTTCATCTTTTGTGATAGTAAACTGAACATCTTTAGTTTTTGGAGTGTTGGCTGAACAAAACAAGCTATCTAATGACGCCCCCCTGGGCTTTAAGATCGTGTAAAAGGCATTTTTCCTTATTTTCTGACATTTTATAGACGAAACGATTAATCAAGAAAATTATCAACAGATTAATTGATGATGCAAATAATCGTTAGTGGCAGTGTTCTAATTTACGAATGATGAATATTTTCTTGAACCAAATTACATTTTGCTAATTACATTATTATAAATATATATTAATTACTGTTTTTCATTCAGATAAAATGTCACCTCAGTGCAGTTTCTAAAACAAATAAGATGTCACCCAGTTTCATGAAGCCGAGGTCTTTGAATGTACTTAGATTTGGGCTAAGACACTTCACAGACATTAGCTTCTGTTTTTGTAACAACCCCAACTCATTGTTTTGATCTAAAATGACAGAATGGAAAGGGAGGGTTTATTAAACAAGTTATTTAAAAAATTAAACACAGTTTTGGATGGTTGAAAGTGATAGTATTAGTTAGTTTCTTTGCGTTTCTTTCTCTTGTTGAAGATGACTTCTAACAGATGTCAGTACCTGAGATATAAAAAGTGGACGTGGTGAAGAGTACAGTAAAAGTTCACTGAGGAAAAAATAATTGCAGAAAGGACAGTTAATATTAAAAAGAACATATTGGCTTTATAAACCAGCAGCAGTGCAGACTCTGGTTCTCCTTTCCTGATGTACGAGCAAGAAAGTCAGCATCCGCTCAGCTCCTTCTACTGTAAACCCTCCAGTGTTGAAAAAAAAAAAAATTTGAAAAAAAAAAAAAAAAAAGGGGAAGAAAGAAGAAGAGAGGAAGAGAGGAAGGAAGAAATTGAAAAAGAAGAAAAACAGAGGAAGGAAGGGAGAGAAGACAGATGGAGACAGATGGAGACAGATGGGCAAAAAGACGAGTACGGAAAGAGACGGGAAGAGAGAGCTGAAAGGAGAAGAAGAGGAGATAGAGGGATAGATAGAGTGAGGAGAAGGAGGTGTACTGTAGGAGATCCAGCTGACATTAGCTGGTGAGTTTATGAGATGTGGTGATTAGCCAAATCCTGCTAATCAATGACACATTCACATGGGTTCCTGCTCTGTTGCTAAACACTAATTGGTCTATTCTGCAGCAAATAAGAAGATGCCGTTTCCCACTTCACTGTAAGCAACGTGAGCTGACACAGGGGCACATATGGGGGCACACACACACACACACACACACACACACACACACACACACACACACACACACACACACACACACAAACATGTCAAATGTTACTTGCATGCACATACTGTACATCTGTAGAAGATTTTGGTACATAAAAAGGTCAAATTGAGACTGATTCAATTTGAGAGTGGATGAAGAGCAGAGGATCCTGCTTGACTCAGTCTAACAATAAGGAGAGAATGGGGTCCTAGAGCAGACCAGTTGAACCAGCAGAAAGGTGGGGGTGAGGAGGGCTTTTGGGGGGGGGGGCTGAAGAAGGAGCCCTAAATTCAATTTCACTTTGTTGAGTATTTAGATAATGTCTCCTAATGTAGTGATTTTCTCCAGCCGTGAGTGGATCCACAGTGTAGCTGCAGCAGTCATTAATCACAATGCAGCAGCAGTGCCACCAATGTCCAAGCACAGGCACTGCATCACTAAGCTGCAGGCTGAAACCATACACCTGAAGACTTGACACAGGGACCAAAACTGCAGCTGTACTGAATACGGAAGTGTCGGGATATTAGGTTTTTTTTTCTGGTAAAATGGACAAATTTAACTAATGATTATTTGCTCATTAAATGTCAAAAAATAGTGAAAAATGACCAAAACACTTTCCTAAGGGTTAAGATTATGCAACCAAATTGCATATTTTGTCCATCCACTCCTACAAAATCCAAAGATATTCACATACATTTCCATAAGAAAAGAAAAACAAAGCCTGACAAATGAGAGGTTCGAACTATAGGGAGTGTCTGGATGGTATTTTTGCTTAAAATATTACTTAAACAATAAATCACTTTGCAAAATAGTTGCCAATTACTTTTCTGTCTATAGACTAAACGATTACTCAGCTACTCATTGCAGTTCTACATACGTGCATAAACTGTACATAAACCACTACTCTACGTATATAAACTAACTATTACACTACCCATACAATATTTATTCCAGCAGTATTTGCAGCCTTAAACGCCCTTGCAACATTTGTATCCCTGTTTTAGTTTGCAGTAACAATTTAATGTGTATTTAGATGTTGTTGACGATTTGTTGTTCTTATATATAAAAAGTGTGTGTGTATTTTTCACCTACATGGTAGTACATAACGGTTTTATGTTCATCTTTGCTCAGCTTTGGTGCCCTTGATTTGGCTGAATGTCTACTTTATGTGTATGTTGCTGAACACTGTTCTTGTTACTAAGCGTTCAGTAAAAAATCCAGAGTCAAATTCCTTGTGTGTGTAAACATGCTTTGACAGTAAAGCTGATTCTGATTACAGAGAAAAGGAAGCCTCATACTACTTGAGTTATTCACAGACATGCTGATTCTATATTATGAGACATTGATTTAAGTTTAATATTTCACAAACAATTATACCTGCAGTATGTTACTAATAAAACCTGCCAATAAATATTATAAAGTAATTTAGTCCCTCAAAAACATACATATGGAATATTTCTGTTAGTATATAAATTAGCCAGAAAAATAATCAACAGCAATTTTGATGAACCAATCATTTATCAAGTAAAAATGCCAAAGATTCTGTGATTCCGCTCCAATGCTGTTTTGTTCTGTCTTATATCATTATAAATTGAATATCTTTAGATTTTGAACTGTTTGTCGGAAAAAACAAGCAATATAAAGATGCTGGTTTGGGCTTTGGGAAATAGAACAGGCGTTTTATGGATCAAATAGTTAGTTTATTAATTTAAAAAAAAAAAATCAAAAAGAGTAATCAGTGAAAATAATTGTTAGTTGCAGATATTCACTTGCTATGGAACCGCTCACCTTAGAGGATGGTATTGTCATAATATCACATACGCATCTCTCCGTCTCTATCATACAGTACAATCATGCACACATACAGCACATCCACACCCAAAGCACGATAGGGACGGTCAATGCGGGGTGTATTCCTCTCTCAGTGAGTGTCGGTGGTTAACAGTGCTTTGCATTGAAGAGGACGACAAGAGGAGGGTACACTCAAACACATGACTGTTACTACCTAAATATTAGTGCAGGGACTCTCCCTCCCTCTCTCTCACCGAGTCTGCCTCAGTATGTGATAGTGTGTCTGTGCACGTGTGTGTGTGTGTGTGTGGATGTAATTATGTGCAGAGGAGAGGCTGTTTGGGGTAAATAGAGTTCCAATTATTCCTTAACTTGTTAGATTGTCAGCCCCACTAACACACAGGGCCAGGAGTGGACAAAAAAAAAAACAGACCGAGACAGACAGATAAGTACTACATTTAGCGACAAACAGTGGCACACATTTAACTCAAACCTAAATGCCTAAATTTCTCTATGACATGTATTATCAGAAATTTGATTTTATTTACCGTCACTCAGTTTTAATGGTTCTGTACTAGTAAAAGAGACACTAATATATTTAATTCCAAATTTTTTGTTTTTTACCCCTTCATTTTAAATTACAATAATAGTAGAGCCTGTGACCCTGAAAAGATTCAATTGAAAAGTAATGAATGAATGGATTTATGTGAAGGTATATTTTGTTGTTACTTTTTTTCAAACCCCCTCGGATGTACAGGGAGTGTTTAAAGCAGGTGCTGAAATTACTGCTATAAGTGATTTGATTGCTGTGTGTCAAGACATGATAACATTGACTTGATTTAATTTGTGACACACTTGCTGTTTACAGCTGTTTGACAGAGCTGAAGTGTAATGTTCCATCAGCAGCAAATGGAGAAACCCATTCAACACCAATACTGCCACATTAGAGACAGGAAGTACATTTTATTTTCCCTCAGTATTTTCTAAACGGCCTCATAGCAAAACTGATGACTAGCTTTTTGCATTTTCCTGCAAAGATTTTAAGTGGGAGGAGTGTATTTCAAACCTATTTTTGAATATACTCACTACATTTAGCACAAATTGCATTGTATTTTGTCAATCAGAATTTTTGAATGTAAAGATCGTTAAAGCATCAAAATAAAATTACATAAACATATTTTATCAAGTGTTCAATTTTGGCGTGATGCCTCATTATATCAAATACTCTCTGTAGAAATATTACAGCATTTTTCCCTCTCCCACTTTCACTTGCTGTATTTTACACATGCACACACAAACACCCACACACTACAGGCTAATAATGTTATCAGCTCAGATCACCAACTCAGCAGATTTCAACTGCATGTCACCTACGATAACTCAACACACACACACACACACACGCACACACACACACGCGCGCGCAGGACTTCTGTGCCCCTTGTCAATAGGACGTTAAGAGTTTTGGCACTAATGACCAGTGTAGAGATAAGAGAGGAGAGGTTAATGTGTTGCTGTGGGTGATCAAGATAAGACCGATCCCTTCAAGTCTGCAGACAATGAGACAGTGAGACAGTGAGAGAGGATACAAAAACCAGAGTCAAAGTAGTTTAAAAAAAAAAAAAAAACACAAAACAGAAAGAAGCAAAAACATTCTTGACGTGAGACAACTTGGAAGTCTTTTTATGTAACACTAACTGCCATGCATAAATTATTGTTTATCATATTTGATGTATGAATAAGTGGATTCATTCATTCAGATTCAGTCCATCAGTGCTGTGCACATAAATATTCACACAGCACAGCAGAGAACTATACACTAAAAACTTAATAGCCACCACCAACCAATCGAGCCTTTCAGTGTATGGGTTATCAGTGCAGCTCAAAAGACAAACCAAATATACGACCCTGTCTCGCACACAAAAGGGCATTATTTGAAAGCTTTCTTTGTGCAGATCAGGATATGTGTGTTTACATGTGAATACAATATCTACAGTATGTGTGTGTAAGTGTGCATATCTGGTGATTTGTTTGTTCAATTTATTCGTAGCAGGGGTAGATACACTTTATTGAGATTGCTATTGAAGTACTTGTTCAGCCTCAACAGACACTCAATGCATGCATATATGTATCTATACTTAAAAGCCACACACACACACACACACACACACACACACACACACACACACACACACACACACACACACACACACACACACACCCCTTCCTCCCTGTGAGTGAAAGTAGCATAAAATGGCTGCCCCCCATCTGTGTGGCCGGCTGGGTCGGCTGACATTTGGACACTTGTCAATCATCTCTTTCAATAGCCAAGCGGCAGGAAAAATGGAGTCGGGGGGTCAGCAACTCAGTGTATCGCCATGGCAACAACTGCACTGAAGTTCATATGCCTGCTGGGACTGTAGTTCTAAGTGCATGCATGTTTGTGTGTGTGAGTGTGTGTGAGAATGTCCATTTTTGTTTTCTGGTGAGAGAGAGAGAGAGTTTGTGTGTGTGTGTGTGTGTGTGTCCCCTTGTGTGTCCAATTGTTCCGAATCAGCCAGAGGCAAATACTCCTCCCATTTTAGCTCTGCCACCTCTCACCTTGCAACCTCACATGAAGCTTTAGTCTTTTCTCCCTCCTTGCCTCTCTCCCCTTTTTAATTTATTTATTTATTTTTTTTTTTAACCTTCCTCCTCTAAACAGCTGGTCAAGGAACAAGGCCCTCCAGGAAGTACAGCATCCAAAAAGAGAGTACTTAACCTTTCCCCACCTTGGCCTCTCCCTGTCTTTGCTCCTCTGCCTCTCTTCACTTTCCTCTTCCTTGCCAGTGTGTTTCACTCTGATCCTCCACTTGCACCTGCACTACATCTAACTGCTTTCTCATCTTTAATAGTTGTTCTTTCATCTGTTCGCCAGCGCT
The DNA here is from genome assembly GCF_016859285.1 of Xiphias gladius. NCBI lineage: Eukaryota > Metazoa > Chordata > Actinopteri > Istiophoriformes > Xiphiidae > Xiphias > Xiphias gladius. The sequence goes on along the minus strand of NC_053415.1, from coordinate 18,637,877 downwards.
GCATTTGGACATGTTGAGTGGGTGAGAAGTGTACATGTGTTATCCCACATTGGGGTTCACATGTACAACTAGTCCTGTGTTCAGCTAGGAACAAGAAAACAGGGTGACTGAGCAGGCAAACACAGCCACAACAAACTATGTGGAGTCAGCGCCAGTGGTGGTCTGTTTATGGGATGAATACGGAGGATAATTTGTGTTCTCAGGCGGGGAAAATAGCTCAGATTGAGCCTCGGAGGACAATCCACTGACCCGTTTACCGAACACTTATCGCAGAGAGGTTCACCAGCACTATTCATCCTCCCGGGGCTCCAGCAGCCAGAAAACAAGCAGGCAACTAGTCCCTCCTATCTACCCAGACTTTAATGACAGCACAGTGTGCAGTGACAGCAGCCACACAGAAATGAATTCAATACAATGCTTCAAATAGCTTGAAAACCTGTAGCTCTTGGAATAAACAACTTTAATGACAATGTTGTCATACACAACATTTACACAGCAGTTTGTTGCAGATTTTAGGGATTTGACGATAGTTTAGTTAGAGGGCTAAACGCCAAACTTCTGTTGCATTAGATTTTGAGCACAATTGTGTTTCTTTTTGGCACTACAAAAAACACTTCTTGGAAAACAAAACACTGGCCAACTGAGAGAGAGGGAGAGAGAGAGAAAAAAAGTACACAGGTTGCTAGATGTATGTAAATTTTGTGTCCTTCATCTTCCTGTAACTAGTGACTTTTATGAGTAAAGTAATAGCTGTTTGATGTGGATTAACATGCTCCATTACCCCAATGTACCAACACTGCCAGAATCATTACAGGGCACACACACAGACAGAAATACGCTCCATGACACAGACACCAACACGGCTCCATCCAAATCTCCCCAACAACGTGTGCACACGCACAGTTCTTCGTCCAACACTCTCCCTCTTCCCATTCCCATCAATGGACAAGGCCTGACTGGAATTGCGTAATTCTGGGGGATAATTCATGGATAATTTTGGGATAATCTCCAGCAAACCATTCGGAGCGCTGCCACCCAGTTTGCCCGCAGCCTGATTACCAGGCTCTGAATGCCAGCCACTTGTAGTGACCAGCACCGCCAGCAACCACTTTGCTGTATGCAAATAAACAAAATAAACAAGGACCTACAGCAGGGAAACATCCAGCTCTGCTTGCACAGATAGTCGCTAAATACTGCAGGTTAAAGAGGTAAAAGACACACACAAAGGAGACAAACAAACCCAAAACACATGAATGTAAAGACATATTGTGATATGCAAAAGCATGCATGTGGAGAGCATACACAACCTGCCTCTTCCGACACACACACACACACACACACACACACACACACACACACACAGACAACTGAGAGGTTTTTTTATTATGTGTGATTGCCATCTCGTGGTAGGAGTAACCATGTAATTAAGAATAAATACATGACTTTTACTGTGACATGCAATCAAATATTCTACTTTACATTCTAATCTATTCTTAGCTTAGGCCAAAACACAAAGGCAATTTCTCTGTTTCTCATTCAGGGACTTTGGACCAAGCTGCCTGCTGACTAGCTAGTGAAAGTAGAGTTATTTAAAATATCTAAAGCACTGCTAAAGCATTAACAACAGAGCATTAGCTCTAATTCACTGTTGCATGATATCTTCATGTTATGTTTATATCTTCACATTATTCAGATCTATAATAATTTGCATAAACACCATGCATACACACAAGCAAGTAAACTGAGAGAATATCATGACATTCTGTATGTTAAGCTTTACCCTGAATTTGGTCTAATGTTGGAAATGCATGAAGTGCTGCAAATCTGGTTCATATGTTGATAAATACTGACATCTAGTGGCTCAAACCAAAAATGTACAGTGGCAGGAGTCAAAGAATCACTCGTTTGGATCTAAGTAAATACCACCACCTCTTGGCCAATACACCCATGTAACAACAACCAACAAGGAGGCAGCTAAATATTTATTTTATTTTTTTTTTTTTTTTTAAACACAATCTTTTGGTTAATAACCGTTTCCTGATTTTTCTTACATGAATACATAACTTTAATTTCTTCTAAGAACATTTTACTCTTCCCATATTAATCATAAACTTAAAAAGAGCTGATGTGTCGTGTGAGGATACAAAGTGATAATGTTAACTCTCCTCTAACACCATTGCTAATTATATAACAAGTTATTCTCTATTGTACTCAATGTTCCACATCAAGTTTCACACGCTCTCTCTCTCTCTCTCACACTCACAGACAGACAGACAGACACACTGAGGACACTCATTGACAATGCATTCCCTAGCCCCTTTACCCTAACCTCAACCATCACAACTGAATGCCAAGCCCCAAACCCTTACCCTTACCCAAACCTAATTCTAACCTGAACCCTAAAACCAAGTCTTGGTGGTCTAGCCAAAATGTCCTCACTTTCCCTAAATGTCTTCACTCTGTAAGGTCTATAACTCAAACTAGTCCTCACAAAAGTTATAAGTACAAGTACGTACACACACACACACACACACACACACACACACACACACCTGTGTGCAGCTTAAACATATTAACACAAACAGGTAAACTGTTTGTCACTGTGGGTGCTCCACTGTGGGTGAAACATCTGTAAAAAATGTTATCATATAAAACCTGCCATTTGCAGTTCTCACCATTGTTCTGTTTGATATTCTGCACAGTCTGCACCTTAGTGACTCCTTCACTGCTAATAAGTTGCACACAGTGTTAACAGAATAACTTTGATGTTTTGTTTCATAAAAAAAATAAAAATAAAAAATTGGTGGGGACTTTGGACCACAGCTAAGCTATGTGGATCATTTCTCGCACTTGAATTTTGTATATTCCTCCATGCTGTGTGCATATGCAAGTCCTTCCTGTCAGTGTAGCAGCACGCAAACACTCCTGACACACTCAGACAGACAGACACAAACACAAAATTTAGTTCAAGTCTAACCAAAAAGTGCCATTTTAAGTTTACTCACCATTAATTAAGAGCTCTATCTCTTACGCAGTAAAATCAAATCAGATGTGCTTACAGTTTCAGTTTTGCATTCATGTCCTCAACATCTTCTGCCTCCACTGCCACAAAACTCTGTTCAGGATATGTTGTTAGTCAAAAATTTTGCAAAAAAGGACAAAAATTGGAAGTCGATATTGCAGCAAAGAGGAAGTGTCTTCCCAAAGCATCCAGAGGAATGGGTGCCTCCAGTCCACCAGTTTGTAACAATAGCTCTCCAAATAAAATGGTAAAAAGCCTGTAACATGAACTGAAACAGCTGCTCAGAGCAAATACAGGAGGCAGGGGCTCCTCAGTCAGCCCGTCACTCCACAGAGCACCTAAGTCCAGTACTTTCTTGGTCCTGCTGTTTGAGTACATCAGAGAAACTTACTTCTTTATGAATGTGTAGACTCAGCTGAAGATCCACACAGGGAAGCAGCTTTGACCTGTACGATTACAGATGATAAGAATGAGAGATAATCTAGACTGACTGATGCAAGTGGTAAGAAAGCTCACCTGTTTTTCTTAGCCACCCATCATGTCTCCAGGCAGTGAAAGCCCTTCTGTCAGTTTTAAACCACCGCAGGCACACTGGTCTCCTCTCCTCTCTCCTCTTCCCCCTCGCCTGCTAGACATTGACTGCTTTTGCTCTGCTCTATCTCAGCACTTGACCAATCCACTCTATCAGCTCCACCACTCTAAGCTCCACACAGATTTGCACTGTGCAACCTATTCATTTTTTATAATACTCTCACCCACTTGCCTTCTCCCCCCACTGCTGCCAAACCAGTCACCTGTAGGATTTGAGGTACTCAAAACCATTTCCCAATCTCCCGCCCCTGTCGCCTCGTTCTTGTCTTGTCTATCTCTCCTATTCCCATAATTTTCACCTCCGTCACTCCCACTCACTTTTCACTCCTACCCACTTTTAGTCCTTTCACTTCCTCTAATAAGTCCTCTGCCTCTACCCAACCATTACCAATTTTCTCTGACCCACTATTTGTTATTAGCCCCTTGTCTTCCTCCTCCCCTTCCTCTTATCCCTCCACTCTCCATCCCTGTCTCTGCCTATCCTCCTTATATATCCTCAGCCTTCGCTTTGCCTTCTCCCCATCTCCAGCGGCATGAATATATTATTATCTACACAATGGGGCCCTGCTTATTGTTTATGAATTACCAGCCTTGCGGCCAAACAAAGCCTATTTTCATAAGAAACCTCCATTTCATTTCAGCTCCAATTAGATTGGGGGCTAAAGAATAGGAGTCCTCAGGCCTCAGCCCCTAAGGATGGCAGGTCCATTCAGCTTCATTCAATGGGGCCTTATTGCTTTCCCTTACAAAAGAGCACGTGGACGGGCTTTCAGACTGAAACACCAACCAAAAATGACTCGGAGACAGTACTGTACAATAACAAATCTTTAAAGAAAGGACACTGAGTGCTTATCCTCCCATCCATCAATTCATCCCTCACTCTTCGCTTTCTTCTTATCCTCTGTTCGTATATTGTAAGACCTGGACATTAATGACAGACAGTTGAAAGAGAAAGGGAGTGAAAGAAAGAGAAGAAGAAAGAGGCAGAGCAGCTCAGTTTTTCACAATACATGTCAAGTCTAAATGATCACTGGCTGCTGAATAGACAGAGGGAAGGGAGACGAAGTGAGTCGTGTGTATGTATGTGTATGTGTGTGTGTACATCTGATTGATTCTCTGCTTTGAAAAGAGAGAGAAAAGAGTGAACGAAAGAGAGAGAAAGACCTTGATGCTTTTTCTGAGCTCCACAATAGTCGGGGGGTCTGCGCAGCATTGTGGAGCACCCACAGTGACAAGCTGTCACTCCATCCTGGTAGGAAGAAAGAGGCAGAGAGAGTGAAGAGAGACTGGGGCAGGTCAGAACCTTGATAATACACGTCTGCCTCCTCAGTTCACGAGTTTCTCACCCACCAGACACTTGACATGAAGAAGAAGGCTCTTGAGTTTGTCCCGGTAAGGTGAGGGTAAAAATAAAGGAAAGTTGGAGCCCAAGCGTTACAGCAATTTGTACTTCTGTACCTCCACCTGGAAAGCAGGTGACAGTAGCTAAGAGGTCCAGGTAAACTTCCTAGTCTCAAGGCGAGGGCTCTTTTTAATACTCTGGTTCATTATTGGGGACTGAGTGGCAGTTGGCCGGCCAGACACTGCGAGAGTCAGGCCAGCAAGGTCAGAGCACGACAGCGCTGGCCTGGCTTTATCTACCGGGATCTGCTTCACAGGATGAATGCGAATTGTACCTTTGTTCCTCTAAGGGAATATTCAACGTGAAACAAAAGGCAACTGTTTTCATTACTAATGAGGGGACAAGGTGAGTCACAGCGAAAAGGTTGACATCTGTGCTTATTCATCGAACAGCAGCAAAATGGGATCATTTCCCCCACAAAGCTTGTCAGGATTATCAGGGCACACAATAGATTTCAAAATGCAGGGCATTTCAAAAAGAGACGGCATACGCACAAACACACACAAACTTACTGTACACACACTCTTGAGCATGAATGATTTTGTTAGTCACAGACAAGAACCAATCAATATTACTGCCACACAAATATATGTTCTGGACTTTTGTGCGGCTTTCATTTAATTCAAGATGCCACTATGGGTCTTTTTTATGTTTTAACTGAAGTCAGCCAACTTGTGTGGAACTCATTTATAATGTGAACACAGAACATGTAGTCACATCTTTCTGGCTTCATCACTTCCTTCAAGCATTACATAAATTTCAAGCACAGCAGAGACTGCGGAGTGATGATGACGAACTATCTGAGAAACTCCGCTCACGGGTGGATAAAGCAAGTAGGACTTAAGGCAATGTGAGCTATAGCAGCAGTAAGAGTAAGTGTTTTCACAAATGTTTCAGTGGAGCTTGTAAACAGACAGGGGCAGCGTAGCAGATCAAGCACATAAATAGATATAAAAAATATATTACAAAGGCTGCTTTGCTGCAGGAGCAAGCAGCAAGTCAGTCAGTCAACTCACGATGAATAGTTTTAATCAGATGATAACTGACATCCGTGCCCTAAACTTATCCATACCAACAAGCACACACCAAGCTCAGCACAGTACGGACTGGGGCGTGACAATAATGAATTCTACAACACAACCACTGTTGGAAACCTCAGACCATCAGGGGAATATGAAATATAAATCCCTATGCATCAATCGTTATGTGCACTTATATGCAGCAGCAGACTCAGACACTGAACCTATGCTGCAGATAAAAGGCTATGCACACCCCCACAGCTGTTTTCAGCTGCTCTGACGAGCTCTCTGCTCAGGTTGAAGGTGGCTAGAGTTGTGCTTGAAATAACATCACGGCGCCGGAAATCCGTGCATCAGTATGAGTGATAAAAGGTGCAAGTTGTCCTGCCCTCACCGGTGTAACAAAGCGGGTGAGTGAAGGAGATGTAAATGAGGTAAAGTCTGTTCCACGCCCACACAGTCCTGAGAAGAGTTGTAATCAGTTAAGTGATAGGTGTGTAGGAGCTTTAAATTTAACCGTATACAGTACGCCTTTTTCTCGGCATATATTTGACTTGTCATAGCAGGAAATGCACAGGTAAAACAAATTTTGTTAACAATGGCTCAGTCCTATCAAGTGTCCCGTTAAGCTCTGACAGTGAGCCAGCGTGCACAATACCAGGACCCTGGAATTAGGTCACCCAAATTGAACACAGTCGTTTTTTACTGTTATCACATTACACCTGTGCTTCTCCTGATATCACAAGTCAAAATGTCTGCTGTGAAAAGGGTCTATTAAACTTACAAACTCTGTTGCTTGAAGCAGGCCAGTTTCTTCTCATGAAGTGTTATGTGGTGCTGATAAGCAACAGATGACCATCAGTACATGTGCTCTAATCAATATTTTTATATTAACAAAGATGGCCGTGCAAACTGGCAACAGTGTCACTACTAAGCACAGGTGAGCTGTGTGACAATGAAGAGCAACAATGTGGCCAGTTTGAGGAGCTGTATTTTCCCAAATAACTTTCAGTTAAAGAAGGAGCTTACAACAACAAAACAAATTTCACTAAACATAATTCACATCATAAAGAGCAGGACAATGAAAACTCTTTCAAGGCAAATAGCATTAAAGTGCCCTGATAATGAATCCAAAAACAGTCCCCGTAGTGAGTTTTTTCTTGATTTCCTCCCAGACAGGGAATTTGAATGTCCTCAATGCCCATAAAGCAAAGGAGGCTGACCGATACTGGATTTTTGGATATCTATCTATCTATATCTATATCTATCTGTCTCTATATCTATATATAAAAATAAACATTATATAGGTTTGTAGGTTGTTGGTACATTTGTAGTGTAGATGATAGGTTTTGCTCCGTTTGCTGTTTTTTCTGTTCACCTGCCCAGGGACAACAAATGGGAACTAGTTACCAGTTAAATTTAGTACAAAGCATCTTTTTTCTTTGTTTGAGATTAATCTATTTATGTATTTTCACCGTTTCTAAATTACCCCAAGCATCTTTTCAGCATTATGTTCTGTAAAAAAAAAAGTTTTCATATCAATATATCTGCGATAGGACAATATCAGCCAATAAAATCGGCAAACTGATATATTGGTCGGGCTCTTAATTAACATTATGATTATAAGCACTGAAATGCTCTCATTATTCTGAATGGTATATTTTTGCTCACAAATTTGATTTTTTTGTTAATGTTTTGATTTACCAACATAAAATAAATTAGGTATGCACTTAAATAAAAGTGATATTACATATGATTTTACTTTTAACAAACTTTTCTGCCTATCTGCCTCTACAGTATATCAACAACGGACCAAATGACCACAGCATTTTGAGGGTTTTCGGGTCTATTGCTTAACTGATTTTGGTTTTAAAAATCATTCACACCAGCCTCTAACTTGTAGTTCCGAGTCTGAGATAACAGGAATTTCTGACACAAACGATATCTCAAAGAAAAAAAAAAAAATTCTGAAAAGAACTGCAGACATGTCAACAAGTGGTTCCCAGAATGCCTGCAAATGCACCACTGCCTGCAGCTGCATCAAAGTAAAATCCAATATTAATTGATTCATGTAGCTTTATAGGAGCCACCCTCTATCTGGTTTCACTTGGTGACAAACTGCCACAAACATCTTACTCAGCAAAAGTAATTTGGACTATTTATCTGGTGTTACTACTACTAGTAACCACCTTGGAATAATGCGTGAATACTCCCAAAACTGAATAAATGGGGCGTTTTTCCCTGTTCTTCCCATTCTGCCGACATTGTGCGGATGCCGCATTACCCGTTGTGGTTCACTCTCATCAGCCTCATTTCCAGCTACAGCAAGCAGCTGTTTTCAGCAAAGAGACCCTGATAAACCCACTGTCTGCTGCACTGAACAGAAAATAGGCAAAGTTAGCAACTAGCTGGTGAAAAGAGTGGAGCATTGAGCAGGTTAAAAATAACAAAACAAAACAAAACAAACATGTATAAATACAGGGACTCGAACTGACGCACCTAAATGAAAAGGAGCAGTCATTTATGTAAATAACACCTGTGTTTTTCCTGCTATAATATCAAAAGGAGCTCAGCAGCAGCCTTAGCTTCACAATTTACTGATATTGCCAAGTACACAAACCCCCACTGAACTAAAACAAAATTTAAGAAAACAAAAAAAACAAACAAAAAATGGTATTTTGCATGTTAGCACAAACAGTACATACTTAGCTTGGTGGAGTGAAACGGTTATTCCCAGCTTCCCAGCGTTGTTGTTGTTGTTTTTTGGAAGAGGTGCTGAAGGTCCGAGGCCACCGGCAGAGAGGAAAACTCTGCTTCAAATGCAATGACGGCGCACGACAAAACCGACGAACGTCCGGAAATACTAGCAACGGCAGTGGCGAGGACAGAGAAAACTCGCCTGTTAACGTGTCATTTGCCCGAGCAGCGGCAGAGTCAGCAAATAAACATAGTGGCGGCAACATGGCCGACGGAAACGGTTTTAAATAAACCGCCGTTCGCAAAGGGTGCGTTGGATATCTGTCGAACGTACCGCGTGGGGCGGAGTAGCACGACTTGAGTTGTTCGGTCTGAACTAGTTCGCAACCAGCTGCGTAAAATCGAAGGTTTGGTTTAAAAAAAAAAAAAAATGCAAAAGGAAAAGAAAAGAATACAATAGAATAATAATTTTGTTTTCAGTAGCAGAAAAACACAGTTGCTAATACATTTAAATGTTGAAGCCAAACTACCTGCACAAGTTAATTGCATTTTAAAGCGAATTGTAACTAGGTGTAACTACTAGCTGCGTTTGCCCTACTCAGAAAATTAAAAGTATCTAAACCGCAGTGTAGAAATGTAAAAGTCCTGCATTCCAAATTTTGTTTACTATCAAAAGTAAAAGTACTCATCATGCAGGATGGGCCATTTCAGAGTGGCGAGGGGCCCCAAGTACAAATTGCATCATTTTTAAGGGGTAATAGGCCAACAAAAGGTCTGGAACCAGTGCACAAGGCCATCTAGTTGGTGTAGTGATTTTCATGGCTGGATTAACCCGTTATGGGGCGCCGGGGCAAGAAACTTTTTTTGTTTGGGCCCTACCCACCTCCAGTTTCCCATACAGTGCAGTGCACAAAGAGACAAAGAAACAAAACCAGTAATCCTATGAAGGTGGACTACATGGTTTTTTTGTGTCAGTTTTTGAGACAATTCTATTCAACATCACTTAATTTAAGTATAAATTCCATATAAGCACAATATAAAATTAAATCTCTTAAAACTAAATTTTGACTTACCTTACTTGACACTGTATATTAGGATTACAAATTCTTAAACAAATTTGCCGTCTGAGGTCTGGAGCCGCAGGGCAGCTGCCAGCAGTTGCCTGCTTTACCTGGTTGGTAATCCATCCTTCATGCTTTTGTGTGTGTGTGTGTGTGTGTGTGTGTGTGTGTGTGTGTGTGTGTGTGTAACGGACAGAGATCAGTTTTCCTTGCTCCTTTCCTTTCTATTTGAACAGATTTTAGCAGCAACTCAAAGTAATTCTTTTAAAAACACATTTATTTCTCCCAAAGGACAAAGGCTCATCTTTTAGCAGTATTTACATTATACAGTACCAGTTAATATCTTTACAATTTCCTTAAGATGCCCAGAAAATAAAGTCAAACCGCAAAGTGGTCAAACAATACAGAGAAACAGAGAAGACAAGTTTCCTTAGAGTTGGGTCCCTTTCCCTGCCTGTGTCAGGGAAGGAGACCCAACAAAAATTAATTCATAAAAAAATTAAATAAATTCAGAGGTTATGAAATGGCATGGTTCAAGTTCAGACTTGTCCAAGGCCCTTGCGACCATTAACACCATTAATGTACCATTTGTGTAATGCGTCCTGTGAAATGATTGCAGAGGGAGAGGATCTCTCCCCAGTTGTCTTCCAGCCATGCGGAACATGGCCAAAGATGCTGATGATGGATGTTTAAGTGATGGAAGTGTGTGATTTCCTCACCTTCTTACCCGATGCTCAGGGATTGTTATCGTGGAATAGATGGTCGAGGCTGTTCAGCATTACGTCCCAGTGATTCCTGTCTTACAAAAAGGGGCAGTAATGACATCCCTCTTAAGAGCAAAACAAACACGCATCCATCTGAAGCAAGTACACAATTACCTGCTTACAGAGGCACTCTTGCTCTAACTCACACAACCAGCCTCAAATATGTATGTGAACGTTTGCATTTCACACACACAGTACGAGCAAGTCCTCACATATACACGCTCTCTTTTCAAAGTTTCAGATGGAGACGATGCCCAAGAGCCTCACAGGTTGGTCTCATCCCATGTTGGGTCATTCATGCTCTTTAAAATCCTCCTCACAACCTTTTCTAGATCCTTCCGTGCTCTTTGCTCCTCCTCCAGTGACCTCTTCATCTTCTTATTATCCTGTTGTGGAAAACAATCATTTAACTCATGTCGTTGTAACAGAGATTCAAAGAAGACATTTAGCCACCCTGGCTAAAACTACAGCTAAGGTGACAGTTTCATTACCTCAAGTAATGTGAAACATCTCATGTTTCAAACATGTGTGCCAAACAAACAGAAAAACCCAACCCATTTTACAAAAGAGGTAATGACAGATCAATTTAATTCCACTTAGCTAACATTATGCCTATCCTTGAATCAGCTAACATTTTTCAAATTAGAGTGTCAAAGCAGCTAATTTTAACTTTTTTAACTAAGTCATATATAAGATAATTCACCCCATCATGATCTATCATAAAACATTCCAAACATTCACCTGTTTTAGCTCCTGAACCTCATCCCTCAGGGCGTACACCACATCCACCAGGCTCCTTTGAGACAGTGAGATTTACGAGTCAGAACCTTGAAGGCTGCTTATTAAAGGATAGGTTCACATCGTTTTAAGTCGATTTTAAAACAGCACTCACATGCCAATATGCACATTTCAAAAGTTTAAGTCCGCTGTAATTTTTGTAAATAATTGCACAGAACAAGGGCTGTGGATTCTGTCCCACATCTCTTACATTAGTTTTACATCAGGAATGGATCACTCCAAGGTCAGTATGGGCAGGAGGAACAATCATACCAACCAGGAAATGTTTCATTGTACATTTGGGTACGTGAGTGTTGTTTTAAGACACCCATGATAAGGTGTGAGCCTATACTATTAGCTCACAGCAGTAGCATAAACCAAAAGCAGTTGGTCTACCAATAATGACGACATTAAGAGTAGCAGCAGACATGAAACAGTGTACTTGAAGGATAAGTATTGAGGTATTTTTTGTATTTTCTAAATGTAAATTAAATTAAAATGAACGGAGAATGTGCATTTGCTGATTTGTTCCTAAGCTTTGGAATACTTTACCTTTCACTTTTAGATCACCCAACTCAAATGGTATTTTTTTTTTTAAATGGATTAATTAATCCACATGCTGAAAATAGTCCCATGGGATTTATAATATGTAAAAGACTGATTCTGGACAAAGGAGAAGCATATCGTCTTACTTTTCTTCCACTGTACTTTGTCCGTTGCGACTGGGATCCTCCACAAGGACCTTCTCCTCACCGGGGATGATCACATGCAGCCCTGTCTCCCTTCGTGGTCCTGTTTCAAAACAGAAGAGCACTCAGCACTTGGTACTTTGCTTTGTCTCCCCTTGTAGTAAGATGAGTCAGTACCGAGTCATCTTCAGCACACTGCTTTTTCAGACCACTGTCTGAACTTCTTTATTGGAAGGACTGACAGCATCAAACAGAAGCAAATATACACCACAACTGGTAGTAGCAGTGTGTTAGTCATGCACAAGGAAGATATCAGACAAGAGCCAAAGGAGAGTGAGAGGAAATGAGAGGCTGTGGAAATATCTGGCACCCCCCCCCAAATTCATTCACAATACAATTCTCTGTCAATCTGAAATTAACTCCACCGTCTTCCCCAAATGAAAACACGCACCAGACACAATCAAATCTGCCATTCTAACAAATCACCAGAATGCCAGTGTCTACCAAATGACAGATTTATTCAAAACTCATAATACAGCGTTTGGGACTTGAACACTTCAGCAGTGTAGAACAAATACACTGAAGGCGCCGTTTGCAGATAAGACATGGTCACATGTGTGAACTGAATACAGTATTAGAGCACACAGAGGACAATGTTGGTCAAAGACAGTGAGTCTCTTCACCCTGCCTGTCCCACAGTTTGACTTAGTTTCTTAAATCACAGAATACGCCTGTCACAAAGTATAGCACATGATATAAGGACAGTGATATTCTTAGCTCAAATACTCATAGAAGGTAGAATGGATTTTTTTTTCCTTGTTCCATGACAACTAATATTTACAGAAAGGGAGACTCTGTGCTCTTCATATTTCAAGTCCACTCTGACAGTATTCTGAGGTTGAATGAATAGTTCACACAGAAATGTTCCCGTATAATCACGGTCTGTTTCTTTTTTCTTTTTTTTTTTAACCCTCAGCGCTTTCAAAAACACCAAAGGTGAGCATTTACACTACGAATGAGCATTTACTTTACAGTAACACTGAATACTTAGGTCTACCTTTAGGACTATATCATACACACTCTAGGTAGACGACGGAAAGTACAGAATTTAACAGGTTCTACCCCACCCCCCACCCACTGGCCCGTTACATGATTGTGCAAAATAATTCAAACACTTCATGTTATAATTTCAGTGTAAACTTTGATACAGACCAATAAAATTTAAAAAAAGAAAACAAATGATTCTTCCAGGGATCATTTTGTAAACATTGACATACAGAATAGCATATAAATTAAAAATAATGCCTGTATACAAAATAATGAATACAATAAAGAAATAATTTCAGAAACATTAAATAGTACTGTAACATGGACCTATATATTCCTTATGTCACTCACATTGCTTACTGTAAGAGGAGATAGACTCTAAGTGGATGCCAAACTGTACTTTTAATACCAATACTGTAAAAATACTTCTTCATAAAAATAGTCATTAATGCAAGATAGCATGGGAGACCTCACAAGCCAGATAGCACAACGGCATGTCTGGCTTATGAGGCCGTAGCATAGGTGCTAGTTTGTTATGACACAAGGGATGTTTGTTTTTGACATTATGCTAATCACATCAAATAGTCAGAGCCGGCAACAGCTACACCTAAAAGAAACAGTTCAAAATTTTGGAAAATGGGCTCATTCGCTTTCTTGCCGAGGGTTAGGTAAGACAATCGTCTCTCTACGGTAAATATGAAGACAGAACCAGAACCTGGTTAGCTTAGCTTAGCATGACTGGAAGAAGAAGAATCTGCTACCTTAGCTAGTTTAAACTTTAAACTGAGTTATTTCCTGTTCTCTTGGCACATCTAGTAACTACAAGACTAAAACAGAAAAATTAAATACACTTATTTCCTTTCCTAACCTGCTAACCTGCTCCTGGCTTCAGATTCATATTGTATGAAAGTGGTATCGATGCTTCGCATCTAACTCTCAGCAAGAAAGCAATTAAGCATATTTCCCCAAGTGTGGAACTATTCCTTTAACTAACAGGTGACATATCTCTATCAAACAAAGATATTCCATTTGTATTACAGGACTGTAGCTGTATTAGGTTGTAGTTTATAGTTTATTAGTGTCTGACTGGCACGCTATGCCTGGTTCTATATGAATCTTTTTGAGATTAGAGTAATTTGAGATTTAAAACATGACATACCGTAAATGCAACCCTGTGGAACCACTGAAAGACAGCAACATTACTGGATCTAAGATCAGGCTTAAATGGATGGTGCTTAGGAGACTACACAATACAGTAAATTATTAAAATGTTAACTTAAAAGGGCCAGTTCACCAAAAATACAAAAACACATGATCTCACTTCACTCTAGTGCTGGTATCCAGTCATCCACATAGTTTCCCCGGGCCTCCACCCTAATGCAATAGATGTGACTGGAATTTCGTTTGCGTTGTTCACAAGATTGAAGATATAAATTTTAAATAAAATCTTCAGTAGGAAGTCATTCCAACTAAAAATGCAGACAGTGAGGTGAGATTATCCAGAAAATGAGAAATTGTTTCTGGGAAGACCTACTGGTGTTTCATTTTTTAACATGTCATTTTTCAGAGCCACATTTGAATCCTATTCCTATCACCTAAACAGCATTAGAGCGGAGGAAGTAATCTCATCCAGAAAGATATTTAAAAACCTGGACAAATAAAACCAAAGCTATGTGCACTGCTAGATACTACTAGAGGTAAGTGTTAAAACATGTCTTTTTCTAATGTGGGTGAACAGACCCCTAAGTTCACCGTTCTTGGTCTGCTAGCTTTTATCCAGTTTGTAAAAGCTTGACTAGAAGGTGAAGTGTATGTGATGATCTCCTCTTTCTGTAGCAGCTACAACAAAGAACGGACTGAGTTTCACAAACTATTAAAGTTAGCAAGGACTTTAAATATTCAGCAGTGGTCTGGTTATGTTAAATATTACTCTGCTTAGGGCTGGCAACATGAATAAAACTTCAAATTATGAAAAGAGCGATGATATAAAATGTTAAGAATTTGGATATTACATTTGCATGCTGCTATACTACCAGGCAGCAGGGGCATATGTGCCTGAACCTGTATGTGTGTGCGTGTGTCGCATCTGTGCTATGTTTGAGCATACATACTCTAAAAACACATACTGGAGAGTAGTAGTGCATGGTAAATAGAATACACTCATTCCTGAATTACATCTGAATATCAGACAGGAAAAGCTCAGTCCCCATCTCTCCCACCCAATGGTTCTCCCTCCCCCATATTCCACTCCAACATCCCCTCTACTCTCTGCTAAGAGAGTCCGCCGCATTTATGGTCAAACAAGGGGAGTGGTCACATTCAAGATAAATTAACAAGAATTACCTAACACTTACTGCATGACAACTACAGAAAGAGAGGAGGCACATAAAAGGGAAAGTGGCAAAGGCAACAGGGAGATGCTTTAAACATCTTCAAAGAAACTGTTGAAAAATAAATAAACCAAATAAGTTAACAAAAAAATGATCAAATATATAATAGAAAATAAATAGATAAATTAAAAAAATCTAGTTTCCTTTAATACATTGAAGATAAAAGAGGTAAACGTGCTGTACGTTACATTACAGTACAGCGTGGCAGTACTGTACGTTCTTTAGTTCTGGTGAGAGATGCAGCTCTTGCGCGGCACTGAGCCCATCCTGTAACTGTGGGTCGTCCAGATAGAATCATAGTCAGAGTCCTCCGAAAGGTCAGAGGTCAATTCTGGCCGTGACACGCTGCTACGGCGGCCCGGCGAGTCCACACAGGACCGGTCCATGTCGGCCAGCACGTGGTTGTGCATCAGGTCAGTGCCCTGCCAGGCTGGTCGAGGCGGGCCGAGGTGAAGGTGACGTTGCAAATGTACAGGGAAGAAATGGTGGGCGAAGGGAGAGGAGTGACGGTGCGGGGGGGTAGCATGCGCAACACGCAACAAATGGTAAATCATAAAACCAATGAGAGATGGAGAATGAGATGATGGAGCAAATCAGAATACAAGGAGAAAATTATAGTACAGTATGGAGAGAACAATAATTGATGAAAGAGAGAAAGAAGGAAGCCCAGGTAAACCCGAGCAATGCCAAGGAGTGAGGAGTGGAGGAGAGACAGAAAGAAGAAAAGATACTGTTAGAAAGATCAGTTCAGAATACCAGTGTTAAAGAAAGGCACCGAGTCATGGAATACAGATATAGTCATTACGAAGACGGCAAGCTCCGGCATGAACCTCTCTTCTTTTGTGCATGTACATGTATGAGTAAAACTTTGTATTTTCTTACTGGAGTTCAGTGTCTGCCTGGTTTTGGCGCTGGTGCAGTACGCCTCAATAACTTTCAGGATCTGGGCATCTTCTTCAAGAGCTGCTGTACCTGAGAGCGAGAGGGTGCCAGGGGAAAAAATGTAGGTAATTAAACTATTGCTGAGAGTGAGACGAGAAGATCGATACCACTCTCATAGCTGTCCAAAATCTGCCCACCAGCACCTCTTAGGTAAACTAATTAACACATTATATCTTGTTTGTATTAACTGTACACAAACAGAAATGTAAAAACAATAATATGTGTTTTGTGGAATACTTTATGTCAAACTATTCCTTTAACATGAAAAAATGATCACATTAGGTGTCTTTGACTTCGGCACAGACCCTGGACATAGAAAGGAAAGACTTTAAACATACTCTTCCTCAAGGCAAATTCCTCCTCAGACTGTTTTCTCTCAGGTTTGCGTTTGGGAAGGAGTTTCTTCACACTCTTAGGACTTTTACTAAGATCCTGTAAATTAGAAATCTTTATGAAAATTTGAAAATCTACAAACAAAAAACACACACACACACACACACACACACACAAAAAGATTTCCGACTGTCCCTCACCTCCTTGTAGCAGAGGGCAGCAGAGGGCCGGAGTGGGGGTGCGGGCCGCAAGCAGCTCAGGCTCCAGGGTTTGGGGGTGTTGGGTGGCTCCAGTGGACCCCACATCATGGTGCTGTGAGATGTTCCATGGGAGGAGGGGTGGGGCAGAGTGTGGTATGTGGGGGCCACTGTCATGGCCCTCCCTTCAGCATGCCGGGATGGGGTGAGGGGGTGAGACGGGAGCTGAGGAACGAAACAACAAGGGTTGTTTATTACACAATGGACAGTTCTGCTCCTCGACTAATTAACAATTGTTCTTAAATACCTGAGCACATTTAAATGAACCTACACGATCTAAGTTCACTATGTACTGTTCAGCGGGAAGACACACTCTTTACTGTTTAAGAACTATACTAATTACATAAAGAGTGATTACAATACATTGGAAAGATTTTTATGTAAAATAAAACCTGTTTTCTATTCTTTTTAAACTACTTATGTGGGTTTTGGTTACAAAATTAAATATATAAAATTTGTAATCATCTGTTTAAGTTCAAACTTTTCAGCGTGTAAGTGCAATACACCATGCCCCATACTCCAGTGCGATCATGAACTGTCCATCTGACCCACTGCCCTATAAATAAACTGGGAAACTGTTCTCGTCGCTAACCAAAATGGAGAAATCTCACGGGACCTTTCTGAATGGAAATCATGGTATCACACAATCTGAGAAGCAAGTGTGATAGCTTTTTGGAAATCAGCACCATACATAGAAAAATGATTAAAAGGTAAGGCTGCTTGCTGATTTTGTAAAATGCAACTGCCTTACAGAAATGTTAGCTCGTCACTCAAGTGAGGAAGTGATGGCACGCAAGTGAACGGAAAATCAAATCTTCAGTATTCAAATTTAACTTGAAAAAAGTCAGACAAACATGTAAATAGTTCAATTTTGGTCCTACCATAACTTTTAAGACTAGCTACCGACACGGTCACGGCCCAAAGTATTCACAGGCCAGACAAGATATGTAACCCCTCCAGTGTGCAGTGTGTCCTGCATCCATCCCGAGGTCTATTCAAAGTTGGACATTCCCAAAAACACATCATGATTTGGAAAAGGGAGACATCCTCCATAGGACATCTCCCCTATTTCTAATAATTCACTATAACTGAGGTCCTGCAGATTGATTTCTGGTTATCAAAAACAGTTACCTCTTGCCACAACGCAGCCACCAACACGCAAGTGGCCTATTGTAGATAAAATGATCGTTATTGTTGACTGTTTATTCAAGGGGCAAGGCTGAATGTTTGTTAAATATGTGTATGTATTCATTTCATTAAATTCAATTGTGTATTACAGCCATTCTAGTAAGAGAAGTAAATGACTTCACTTGAAGGCTGAATAGTCATTTTTGATGATTGCTAGGCATTATAGGAACCAGCCTCTCGTGGCATACTGATTTTAGGGTTTACACTGTAAAATCAGTGAGAAATCCACATATATACATACATACATATAAATGAAAGGCAGGTTGTATTTTTGAGGATTAATTTTGGTATTGTACAACTACAGTGCTCTTGGTCAATCCAAAATGTTAACAAACCCTCAAACCTGAACATTTAAGTAGTAAAAGTGAAGTTTTGAATCCTTGAGAGAATATCTATATGTACACCATTATTAGGCAACTATTAGTGTGCAGAATTATTATGCAACTAAATGAAAAAACAAAATATTTTCCCATCTCACTTGTGTATTTTCACCCGTTAAAGTGAGAATAATAAACAAATTCAAAATTTACAGATAAACGTTTCTGAAATTTAAAAAAAAAAAAACCCAGTGACCAATATAGCCACCCTCCTTTTCGATAACAGTCACAAGCCTTCCATTCACGGAGTCAGTCAGTTTCTTGATCTAGTCAGAATCAACTTTTTGTACAGCCTCCCAGACACTGTTCAGAGAGGTGTACTGTTTACCTTCACCGTAAATTTCCTGCTTAAGAAGGGCCCAAAGGTTCTCAATAGGGTGTCAGGTGAAGAAGGGGGCCATGTCATTAGTTTTTCATCTTTAAGGCCTTTACAGGCCAGCCACGCAGTGGAGTACTTTGATGCATGTGATGGAGCGTTGTCTTGCTTGAAAAGCAAAGTCTTCCTGGAAGATGCAGACTTTTTCCTGTACCACTGCTTGAAGAAAGTGTCTTCTAAAAATTGGCAGTAGGTCTGAGAGTTGATTTTGAGTCCGTTTTCAACCTGAAAAGGTCCAACTACTGATCCGACCACGGGCCCATCCATCTGGTCCGTCAGGAGTCACTCTCATCTCATCAGTCCACAAAACCCTTGAAAAATCTGTCTTCGGATATTTCTTGGCCCATTCTTGACGTTTCAACTTATGTGTCTTGTTCAGAGGTGGTCGGGTTTCAGCCTCTCTTACCTTGGCCATGTCTCTGAGAACTGAACACCTCGTACTTCTTGACATTCCAGGTAGGTTGCAGTTGTGGAATACGGCAACACTGGAGGATAATGGGTTCCTGGTAGCTTCTTGTTTGATTCTTCCTCAAATCTTTGGCGGTTAATTTGCGTCTTTTCTTCTTGACACGTGTCTTGTGACCCTGTTGACTATTTGCAACAAAGCGTTTGATGGTTCTGTGATCACGCCCCAATATCTTAGATATTTCAAGAGTGTTGCATCCCTCTGAAAGACTTTTTACAAGTTTTGACTTTTCAGAGTCAGTTAAATCTCTTTTTTGACTCAATTTTCCTGAGGAGAAGAATCTGCCTAATAATTATGCACACCTTGATATAGAGTGTTGATCTCCTTAGGCCACACCCTCCCTCCTTACACAAATACATATCGCCTGATATGCATTAAATCCAATAAGCATTCATGTTTATACAGCTTGGAGTTGGAAATTATGGATAAAATGATCATATGGTCAAAATATTCACTTGCCTAATAATTGTGCACACAGTGTATATACATACATATATATACACATATATACACACACACACACACACACACACACACACACACACACAAACCCCTATATATACACACACACACATATACACACACACGTACCCACACACACACACACACACACACACACACACACACACAAACACACACACACACACACACACACAAACACACACACACACACACACACATATATACATAGATACATATATACATGCATATATACATATATACATAAATATACACACTCACACTCACACACACACACACACACACACACACACGTATATATACATATACACACACATATATATACTGTTATTTACACTAGATTGGGTATCAAATGAATTAAAATACAGTTATCTGTATGCGGTTATGTAATCATGAGCTCCTGACCGTGTGGCAGGGAACAGTGAGTGGTTTGTGGCTGGGTGCTGTGGCAGTAGTGTGTTTGATCTGTCTGGTCAGGTGTTCCACCCAGTCCTGCAGGTCCTGGTGGTTGGTGCACACCACATGGAGACGGTCAAACATTGTGCCTGCAGGGACAGGACAACGTTGTTGAAGGCATTACATGTAAATGAATTAAACCCTGCATCTCGCTCATCTCGCGCGGTCTTACCACTGAGCTCCAAAGCATTTTTATGGGCTTCGCAGTCTTCTAGTTTGGTCACTGTCATACTGGCCAGGGGCAATTTTCCCTGCAGAGGGAAATCATCAGATTAGACACAAAACATAAAAGAGAAGGGACCCTTCATCCACTATATGATGTACAGAACTCAGAGATTTAACACTGCAGAGAGGATTGGAGAAGACACTTTAAATCAGTTTTATCTGATAAAGTGTTGATTGCTCACCTGGAATATGAATCCACTCATCCTTGGGCTGGCAGACAACATGAGGAGGACGTGGGGGAAGAGCATGAGGTAACGCTCACTCTTCTCCTGACACACAGGAAGAGGTTCACGACAGAGAGATAAATGTAGAGGGGGTGAGAGAGAGTGAATACGAGAAAATGATCAGGTGTAATCCAGTCTGTATATCACGACTCTATTATGGAAACATGACTGAGGCCCACTTCGGATCAAAGATTCATGATGAGTTACTATGATCAAATATAAGGAAACTGGCTGCTCCTATACTTCTACTCATTAACCAACAGTTCTTTACATCTGTGATGTCCTTTTGATTAGTTAACAAACATGAACTCTCCTCACACATTAAGTACTTGACCATGATCACCCAAATATGCTACTGCAATTAAAAAAAAATGTACTGCTTAATAGCATTAATCAGTTAAATGACAATAAAAACACCGTATTTCGTGCATTGTGATATTACATTCACAGCCAATGAGTTTTGTGGCAGTTTATAGCAAAGTGGAGTGCAGGTGAAGGAGGCAGATGGTGCTCGTACCTCTGAGCCAGGACTCTGAACTAAGACCTGGCTCATGTAAAGCACGGAGCCCAGGGTCTTGATGTCATCCCCCTCCCACAGCCGAATGGACTCAGTTAGAATCTGCAGCTCCAGCTCCTTACGCTTCCGCACCTCCTGGCACTGAGCCTGACATAATGGGAAAAGAGAACTGCTATTAATTCATTTCATATAGAGTCTGGTTACATGCTACTTCTGAAAAGACAGGAAGTATTTTCAGCTTACAGAGAGATTTTTGAAAGACGCCATACACTTCTGAATGTCTGGCCTGTCAGGATAACTCTCCTGAAAGAAAAAGAAATATGTTGGTTATTAAACACACATCGTAACATATCATCGAATCTAGAAAAATGTTTCTGCACGGACACAAACCTCCATGTGCCTCTCCAGCTCTTTGAGTAAGGTGGGGTATTTGTCAATTCTCATAAAGGGTTTACTGAGGCCTGTGGTCAGGGTGAGGATCCCAGGGCTGACTGCACCCCTTCCCTCCATAAACTCCCCCAATACTTCACTGCAAGAGGGGGGAAAGAGAGAGCGATAGTGACAAAACAAATTAATTATGTAGCTTATCATGCAGCCTTGATGACCTGCAATGATTTTGAATATTTTCTCTACATGACAAACGGTATCGACACAGCGTTTGAAACAAACACACCTTTCAGACAGCAACTAACTGGGCTCTTTTGCCTCTGTTAGTTAGCTTACATTGGTTTCAAAAAGACTGAAGGTCAGACATCGCTAATTGGGCTTTGGATTGTTAGATCTCTCTTGTACTGCTGCCTTTATAATCAAGTTTTCCTGGAGGTGGACAAGCTCACTGATATGAATACGGACATTAACTTTGAGTAGGTAAACACACTCATAGGGGTTGCAACTAACAGTTATTTTTTAACATCAAATCATCTGTTTTGATTGTTTTTGATTAATTAAACACTGTGTGATGTGGAAACCTTTTTCTTTTTCCATGTGACCTATTGTGCTGCATGAAGACAGGTTTAAAACACTATAAAAATCATACCGAATGTAGCTGATGTATAAACGTACCTGTACTGGGTGAGCACATTAACTGCACAGGGGTGGTTGGAGCAGTAACCGACATAAAGAGCTTTCATCTGTGGCATGAGGTTGAGGAAGAAGCCCCCCACCCTTTGCTGGCTTTCTGGAAGCCTTAAGGAAAAAGAAAGATCACACACACTGATAAAAATATACTGCATCTGTGCAAACTCTCCTACACTGATAAGAAAATAGACCGGTGCAGAAGTATATGGAATGTGTGTTTATGGGCTAACATTACAAAATCGCAAATATATAATGCTGTATATTCCAAAGACTATGGTTTGATCCATCGTCCCTGTAGTATAGTCAGCCCAACACTAGATGTCCCTCTGCTTATTGTGAAACGGTGAAGATGCTGCTGCAGAGGGGCTGTTTGCAAGGAGGGACTAACTTGGTGCACTCCTCCAGTGATTGGACGAGCATCTGCTGGAAGGTGCTGATCTCCTCGAGGTTTCCCAGAATCAGAGCCACGTCCGAGCTGCTCAGTCTGGAGGAAAAAGTGATAATGGGAAAAGCAAAATGGTGACTACGTATTCAGTGACATGTAAAGGAAAGTCAGATTTGTTCTTAGGAAAGGGCACAAATAAGTGTAAATAAGTCGTACTTGTCAATGCTCTGAAGAGGTCGCAGATAGTTCGTCAGCAGGCTCTGAAGGTCCTTGGAATATTCTGTCTCTGTTTCTAAAATGTTTTGCAACACCTACAATAGAAAGGGGTAAAAAAAACTTTAACAGCTTTAATTTAGAAAGTGTCCATATATCAAAAATTGGAGTAGGCTTTGGTAAAACACCACTTTCTCTATTATACTCACTTTTCATGTGGATTACAGTTAAGTGTGTTGTTTATTTCATGAGTTACTGCCACAGTTTTTGAGTTAATAAAACATAAACACACTATAACACTAATTTACTGCAATATTACTGATCAAGTAAAATATGTCTTGATTAGCCCTTAAACTGATTCTACAGATTGGCTCAAGATATCTATAGTACAGGAAATGTTCATCAATAATATAATTTCTTCATAAAAGTAATGAAATTTAAACTGTGCTGAAACTGCAAGCGTTCCTTCTACCAAAATCAAACACGTAATGAAACTACATAAACATATTTTGCTTCAGAGTTGCTTTGGAGTTTATACTGTACATTATGAAGGGAAAAATAGATTAATTCATTATAAAGTCAATCAGAAGGTGAGCCACATAACTGATGAGTGTTTTGCACATTGATTTATGAATATACTGTATAGCTGATCAAAAAAATGAGTGACAGTGATCAACTACTGTATATAATGAAATTGTAATGAAGCATATTGCCGCATATCTATCAAATCAGAGGTGGGTGAGACTAGCTGACCAAATAACAACATTTCATTTTCTAATAAAATCAGTATTAACAAGCCAAATATTGATTCAGTCCTATGAGTTATTGACAATCAGCTTGTACTACCAAACAAATCATCATCACATCCCACATGTTTTAGAGGTGTCTGCTCTGGGAACACTGAAATACTACAAGATGCGTCCTACACCAGGAGAGTGTGTGTGAAAAGAAAAAATAATTTCACTGGGATTATCATGCAACTGTGATCACAGCTTTGGGAGTGACACCTGCCCTCAGGTGCAGGAACATTTTCAACAGTAGTCATGGAGCATTTTTGACAAGAAGAGAGGAGAGAGTGTATGTCCATGAGTTGTTTATAGAGCGTTGTGGTTGAAGAGGTCAAATAGATTTTATCCCAGTACTCCATTTAATTACTTGTAACTAAGCGCATTTAGAAATACTGAATGTAAAAAACCATAGATACAGATAGAACTTAAAAAGACCAGGCACTAGTAAAACCCCCCAAGGAGACAGACATAAACCTTTTCAACATGATGTTAGTGGAGAAAGGAGAGACAGAGAAGTAAGAAAGCAAAAAAACGGGAAAACAAGATTTCAAATAACTGCTGAGCTGCGTCCTTACCAAGTTATAGTACGTCTTGCTGATTGCAGAAGTGTCAAAGCCTTTAGGTGGGCTCTTAAGGGTGCCAGACTTGGGGGACACTTGTTTGTCTGTGACCAGAAATCAAAGAAATGAATTAGGGCACATGCCCCTACTTATATATTACACGATCAGTAAAGCAAATGAACAATTTCAATTAACACTGAGACTGAGGTAATTTATGCCCGAAACATTGCACACAATTTAATTGACAGTATTTTGGCCTTATCAGCCCTGCCCACATATATATATATGCAATAATCTTACAACTATAAATAATGTTACAAATGTACCAGGATTTGTAATTCCCAGATTATCTGTGGATGAATGCTGATTTGGTATTAAATCGGTTAAAAAAAATCATGAAAGAGCATAAATCATTATTATTACTTGAAGAAAAAGGCACAAAAAAAAAAAGATTAATGACATACATTTTAGAGGTAATTCACGCAAGTGAAAACACTACAGTGTTTTCAAACTGATGCTCCTGCTTCCAAATTCAGAAATCAAAGATATTATTGGCTCCGTAAAGAAATGCTACTGACTTTAAATAACAACAAAGTCTGTGTAACAAAAGTAGTTTTTAGTGGCTGTCTTTTTATTGCACATCTAAAGCACAAAACAGCTTACCCTGTTCTAAATCCACAGTAAGTGTACATCAGGCATTCAAGTAGTGTTTATGTTTTCTGTGTGCTTATTAGGCTCTGTACTCACAATATTAATTATTCAGATGGAGTAACACTACCTCAAAAACACGTCTTTATGTGTTTATATTTCAATGCACCTTGCAGCAAAAAGATTTCCTCTTGCTGGATGAAAACGATTTGAACTGAACTGAACCAATGCAACTGAAAATATATCTATGTCAGTTGGGTGATGAATTGGAAATATCTTGATCATTGGTCGTTACACTCACCAAAAATTTGCACTAAATCGGTAAAGTAAAAAAAAAAAAAATGTCATTCAAACAGAGGATCAGATTTTGAGGTGCTGCCTCTTGCCACATGGCATCTCAGCCAGTTTTACAAACAACAAACCACAGCGGGCCTCGAGAGGCAACAGATGTGGGGCTGTGTTACTGTCATAGGGCCAGATGGAATGGCAATGACAATGGCAACTGTGATGTTGTCTACAATTTGGCAGTTGTTGTCTGAGAGATGTGAAAACGTCTGTTTAGTATATTATTTAATCTGTCAAGCTGCTCCGTGTTCATTCACAGAGGAATGCAGGAGCAGGAGACCTTTTCAGAATTATGGGGTTTGAAGGAGGCAACTGACAATTTTCGGAGGCTGTAACAAATATACCATAATCTAATTAATCACTACACTATTGTATTAATATCTGGGTGTAGTGAGACCAAGTTTTAAAATAGCATGGGGGTGTCTCTGAGTAAGAGATTTCTGTAAAAATGTTTTTAGTGAGTTATCAGTATATATTACAGAAGGTTCTAATCATCATTAAGTCGCTGAAATTTGGGGTGGAGCATCCTATCAACAATCATATTCAAGGTACCCGCTGCCCAGAAGTAGTAGCTGAGGTACCTACCAGAGCCTTTGACTTCGCGCACATAGTTGCTAGGAAACCACCCAGTCTTGCTATTGAGCATCCCCTCCCACCAGCCGCCCTCCTCCTGACGAGTCACACTGATGATGTCACCCTTAGCAAAGGTGAGCTCATCCTCGTTGGTTTGCTGGAAGTTGAAACGTGCCTTTACCAGCAACTGCTGTCCGCTGTTTTCTGACATGTCCTGACAAACGAGGAGCGAAAGAAGCAGAGGGACACGTAAGCAGCGAGCAGAAAACAGATACTGTGTCTAATGAGAACAGAGCTGCGTTATGAACCATGTTAGGCTTCATACATGTTATGGAAACAAATTTGTGCAACATTTATTACTCATTTATTACTCATTATACATCATATTCGTTATTTCCATTGGTTCGGACTTTACCATGTTGCAAGCAAAATTTTTAAGGTTAAATTCCACTGTGATTGCAGTTTTGCTGTTTTCCTGCAAACTTTTCCATAGCTGATCAAAAGCCTGCCTCATTTTCTGGTAAAATTTCTCATAAGTAACTAGCAGAGTCTTGCCCTGACTTGACTGAATTGTGATGGCTGGTTGTTGGCTTGACTAAGTTGTGAAAGATAGCAGGAGGGACAAACTCACTACAAACTATAAATTTCATTTAAGAGGGACGTGGAGAATTGTCATCTCACTCTCATCGTGAAACTTGCCCTGTTCCTGATTAGTTTCATTTAAAGGAACTATTAGGAGATGTTCAATTTCATCTCCATTTGTTATCAGTGCCTAAACAGTAAGATATTGCTGCTTAGGTTGCAATACCAGTGTCTGTACAAAGCTTACAAGAGTGGGCATTCTGATCTAGTGGTTATAATGCTTACATTAATTATTTATTTTTTTAAAAGAAAATTATGAACTGTTCCTGTTGGTCTTAACTGAGGACATCCCATGCCTGCTCTCAGGAGTGTCTGCACAAAGCAAACGAGGCACAACTCTGTACTTTATGACGAAGTACACTAAGTATGATAGTATGATGAACGAATGAACTAGTATATACGCATTGGTTTTTTTTTTAAATATAAATATATTCAACCAAAGCAAATAAATGTGAATACGTTACGTCCTGTTGCTTATGGATGTGAATGGGGAGCAAAATTGGGTGTGACAGCAGCTTTTACACTAAGTCTAATTACATCCCTATTTTGCAGCATCGTTCTGACCGCCTTCAACCTGACAAGAGGTCTTATCAGCAGAAATAACTCAAAACACCATGTGTGGGTGCACAGGGACTTTAACTATCCATTCATCACTATATAATTATTCTCTGTAACAACTTGGAAACAGTAATTAACCATTACTGAACTACTGCACTCAATTATCTACTTTGTATTATTACTGATTATTCATTTATACTCAATGCTGACAAAATAACAAAAAAACACATTAAGCATTTTCAGTGACACAGATCTATTGTGTTTGTAAACTGTGCTGTTAGTGACTGGCAGTGAGTGTTGACCTCACCAGACTGCGAAACTGGTTCTGCAGCAGCTTGGAGGATCGGCCCAGCGAAGCCTGAGAGGACAGTGACTCAAACGACTTGATGCGGTGGGCTGAAGAGTGTCGGGCACACACTGAATCACTACCCACGCCAATATCTGGACAGAAAGGGCAAAGTACAAATACACCAGACCTGGTATTTGCAGTCAGCGCCCACACGTTTATGACTACCCGCATGTCTTTCATAAAAACACCCCCACGCACATCATCATGAAACCCACTCATATTGCACATGTTTTGACTAACCTGCAGTCACTTTATTCAGAGCCACCAGACTGCTCAGCACCTTTGAGAAGTTAAGTCCCAGCAGCAGGTCACTGGCTTCGAACGGCTGTGGGGGAGAGAGAGGACACAGAAGGAGGGATAGCATGAATGCCAGAGAGTCATCAGCAAGCGCATTTCCCTTTTAAAGTTAATCGCCAATTCCAGCGCAGCAGGACTGTGTCATCACTTGGCCTCAACACAAGCATCGAGCGGTCAATCGATAAATCTCGTTATCTTTGACGGGAGTAGCTGGTGAAACACACGAGCTCAGCAGACACACATATCGGTGGCAGCTACAAACAGATACCGTTTACAGCATTCTACAAAACTGGGTTGAATTATTTGTATTGCAAAGGGTGTTGACAGAAACTGAGCTCATCTGCCTACTTCATGAAGAGCAAGAGCATAAAAGGATGAGGCTGGCCTATGGGAAGGCATTCACATCAGACAACTCAAGAAAGTTGACTGATTGCTCAAGTGAAGGTCAAAATGGCTGTGCATTGACAGTAAAACTCTATATCCATTACATTTGGGTTTAATCGCACTGAACAACAGAGTTTGGCTGAAGTGAGGTATCCCTGCGTGCTTGGCTTCAGGTACTTCCGTATTATTAAGTGCAAAGTCGGATATATCGCAGCTTTCAGAAGTAGCAGTAGTTTTACGCTATTTACCAGTCAAAAACTTGTAACTACGATGACGTGAACGAGGCATGGTTGTCACAGGCAGAGCAGGGAAGTCTGAATGTATAGAGAAATAGACTAATGCACTGATGGTTTGGGATTTTTTAAATAGGATTTGCTGAAAATAAGAAAAATGTAGAATAATGCCAGCCTTATCCTTTTCGCTGCAGTAGAAGTATAAGGACTGTTTGTATCACTTTCAGCGTGACTCTCACTAGCCTCTTGGTTAGTATGAATGGCAGTGATTGTATCTGTGTCGATGACTGTAGTTGTCCTCAAATGATTAGCTACTCCTGCTTCAGTTATACATATATATTCTGAGGGTGAGTGACTGTTATGTGGTGGGAGTGTGAGAGTCTCTTTCATCTTCCGCTCTGATTGCAGATATGCCCTCAGGGAATATGTGAATGACTGTGAATGCGAGAGTGTGTGTTTTCAAAAGACAGTACATGTGTATGTGTTTGTGCGTGTACAAGCTAAAAGACTCGCTGTCCTTGCCCGAGCATTTATATGAGAGCACCCTCTGCCTCACTCGTCCTATACTTCCACTGGAACTGAAAATACAAACCACATTCAGTATTTGTGCTTTACTTTTCTTTCCCATGATAACTGCAAAATGTGAGCTCTTCCCACACCTTAGAAGACATTTTAACAGGTTCCCCATCAGGAAAAATGTTACACATCTCTTAAAAAAAGTGAAACACAGTGAACGGTGCACATTAAACATTCATGCAGGGAGATAATGAACATGACTAACATGACAAGCTTAGACACGTCTGCCAGGCCTCAGCATCACAGTCAGGTAATGATCCCTCAGCGCAGGCTGAGACAATGGTGCAACACCCCTCTGTGACTCAGCAGGCTACAACAGGATAGCAAATTGCGCCCACACTTTTCATGATTGAGGAAATGACTGTTTACCTGCACAGGGTATTACAACCAACTACTCCATGTACACTACTGTTAATGGGATATGTTCACGTCATACTTCACAGTAGGAGATTACTTAAATACACTAAATAATATTTAAATATTAATGCTTCTGCGAATCTCCCTTACAGTGAGTGTCCAGTAGAGTACAACAGTGAGGGAGTTAAGAGTACATTTAGCATGTATTTAAACAACGACACTGGATGGCAACAAAACAAAAACAATGCGGTTGTAGACCGGACTTTCAGTTTTAAGTATGCACATTCATATAAGGTGTACGACACTGGACTCATGGTCAGCGGTGGTCCTAAACATACAGACAAGGCAGCCGAGCAGTTTTCCTTCCAACTAAACAGCCGCGTGTTCTTCACTGGCCAGGCCAGTTACCTGGCGTCAAAACAAATGATCGTGTGTCTCAGTTCTCAAAGACCAGGCTGAAGACAAAAAGCACCCGAGGCAAGCGAGAAGTGTAGACTATAGCCTGACTAGAGAGTTTTTACATTTAGTTTGATGTATCAGCCTGGCCCATTCATACGTCCAGTTCTGCTGATGATGGCTGCAGTACAGACCCGCTGCTGATGACTGTTGGTCACAGGCTTTAGCTAATCATTGACTGCAATAATATATGCCTTTAATTTAGTTTATCTTACTTCCTTTTAGTACCTTAGAATTTGGGGATAATGTATTTAAAGATTTTGTCTGACTAGCAGTTCAAAACCCAAAGATCTTCGATTTAATATAGTGTAATATGAGGGAAATTTGTTTAATCAAGCAAAAGATGGCAAATATTCTCCGCTTCCCGATGTTACAATTTGCTCCTTTTCTGTGATTTACAGTATTTCTAATTGCATATCTTAGAGTTTTGGACAAAACAAGACATTTTTTAAGTTTTCACCTCGAGTCAGCCCCACAAAAATACGTCCGTCTGTCCAAATACCTTACACAGCCTTACACGTCTACTGTGGTAGCTTTACAATACAACAAACTTCTATGGTTTTCATGTTTGATGGTAATGGATTCAAACTCTACCATTAGTTGAGACGGATGGATCTACAATTATTGCCAGGGTAGATGGAGGGTAAAGTTACTGTTCCAGGGGGACCAGTGGGGTCATGGGAACTCTAATGATCACTTCCTGTGGTCAAAGGCATTAGAGGTTAAAGGTCAGTACCGGCAGCTGCCTATGTTTCAGACACGGGCCTGAGCGTCTAATCTCGGGGAGGTATCCAAATTAGATCTAAAATGGGATCAATCCCATTGAAATACAGACATGCAAACACAGCGAGACCAGCATGCTGATGCTCAGCCAAACCTCCAGCTTAACTCCATTAAAACGAGGCAGGTCGGGACTCCAAAAGCACAGCGTCTAGCTCTCTGTCTTGCACATGTAAGCGGCCACTGCTCTAATCTGCAGCCGCAGCTACCTGGGGTCAGAGCCAGCAGTGCTCTGGGCCCTGGAGAAGATCCATCTTTGCTCCACAGATGGTGAGCGGGAGGACTGCCACATCCCCAACTACAATAATCCTGCCCTGTCCAGTTCACTCAAAAAAAGGAAAAGTCACATGCATTTGAATACACTCTCGCATGCAAGGACCAAATATAGTCTTAAATAAAATATAGTAAATTGTTTGCAGTGTTATGTAAAGCACGTCCTCCAGAGAAGAGACAAATCAGCGTGATATAAAGGAGTGGTTATGATGGGCAACTAGACTATTTGTTACTTTGAAAACTGGAGCTTATTGCTCAACACCGCTGCCAGAACCTGTCCCTGTAACGCGCCAAAACAAACAGAGGTCTTCCGCAAAAAATAAAAATGATGGGTGTCTTTTGCTTCACTGGCTTTTCAGCTGCATGTAACTACTAAATAGCACGTCTCACACACTCAGCATGACAGTGCCCTGTCTCACCCCATCTCCACCTCTTGATCAGTGGCTTGGAGACTCCGAGGAGAGAGGCAACGCTGAGGAACACTGAGTTTCATTGTCAGACCATGGTTGGTTCAATGACCCCTCTATGCACCAGCCTTAAACGGCACGCTGTGCTCAATTTGCTAAAGATTACGGAGGCATCCTCATTAGGGCGAAACTCTAATGTACTTAAATATTTCTATACAGGCCCGCATGGCTGAGGTCTTAATCCGTGGACATGTTTGGACTTTGCACGTTGTAATTATAAGACTGCAATTACCATGTTAGAGCGAGACCTACTTGCATAAACATGGTCCTATATTGTCCATAGCTGCAATGGCAATTTTTTCTTTTCTTTTTTTTTTTTAGCAAAAAAGAGAAAATGTTTATGCATTGCCTGGTGTGAACTGGTGGTGACAATAAAGCCACGCGTGAACCCGAGGACAAAGCTTTGCATTAATTTGAAAGAGTAAACATTGTCGGGGCGCCTCTAAATCTAAGTGGGAAATGGGAAACAGGCTACAGTGTTTATTGTTGTCCATTTAGTGTCGCCCGAGGTTTTGCCAGAACGTCGCAAACCACATCGCCACCGGACGGACCAGCAAAGCTCTCGCGGCCGGGCGATGGGTGATTGTTCTCGGCTGCTAGTTCACTCCTCCTCCCCCGGCCGGGGCTCTCCGTCCGTCCGCTCGCTCCGTGAGCCCCATTGTTTATTTTTTACCAGAGTCCTCTCTGGGACATGAACGCCTCACCCCTCCGTGGTTTCTACATGCAAGGCAGGGTCGTGAAAAACGACCAGACGCGAGCGCGGGTGTGAAAAGGCACTCACCTCGACGCGGAACGATGTGCAGCCCTTGAGAAACTCCTTTATGTTGCTCAGGCACTCGCCGTCGTTCTTCGGCTCTTGGTAAATCTGGAAAGACGAAAACGCTTGTTAGAGATACACCTCCTGGTCACGCCGCCGGTGTCTTGCTTTTCACACCGCGGTTATCTGTGACTCGTTGGTTTTTTTGTTTTGTTTCGTTTTGTTTTTTTAGCCCTACGATTAAATCTCTCTCTCTCTCGACACGCATTCTACTGCCTGCGCCTGCACTGGGCCTGACACTCCGGGGAGGCTGAACACAAGTCCCGCAGCGGGGAAGTGGAGGAGGCTGTAGTATTGGTCCGAGGGAAATGACGTTGACAAATAGGGACCCCCCCCCCTACCGATGTTGTCGCAACCTATGGGTGCACTGGTTTTTATAATAACCTCCTTGAACGACACGGGTGAGAGGAGAAATAGTAGGAAAACGTACGTTCTGCCATCACTGATTATAAATGGGGAGGAACGCCGCTGTCGCTGACTTTGACCTCGGTGAAAGAAAAAGATGTAATAAATGAACACCTCCGCGACCGTGCCAACAAACCACTCGGACGTTATGGGCATCACGAGAGTAGATTTTATGGCAAAATAGTTGTGCTGGATCACATGAGATTGTACAGGTGTGCCTCATAAAGTGGCCACTGAGAGACACACACGGTATATGTGAGAGCCTGACTGATGGAGGATTTTTGAGGGCAATACCAACATAGATGGACGAGAGCCTGCTCAACTCTGATCATCGCTGATTGGCTGGTATTTCTCTCTAACATCACAACAAAACACAACATAACATAAACGTTTTTGACGAGGAGGCGTGCATGTACCGATCGGGAAATTTAAAGGCTGAAAAAACCAAACTTATCAGTGCTCCCTGGTGGACAAACGGTGCGAAGGAGCCACTGTTATCTTTATCTACCTTGGGCATTTCTTTAATCATAGTTCTTGTCACTTATCGGTCGATATATACTCCAGTACTGATATATCTGCTATATAGGTTGGTAAATATATGACAGAGAGTAAATATATATTTACCTTTAATTGCAAACCTGTTGTTATTTACCCCCCCCTGCTGTTTTCTCGCTACTAGGCCCCGTACTTGCAAAAATCTACTATTTCCTTCATATTTACCTTTTTTCCCACGTGTGTTTTTTCACGTTTTCGATTCTTTTAATTTTCCTCAAAGCACTTTCCTCACATTTTACCCCAATTTACTCACATCATCCATTCTCTGGCCTGCACATTCTCATTTGCCTCGGTTTCAGTTTTCTCCTCATATTTTTCCCATTGTCCTTATTGCAAATATGAAGATGAGAAGGTGCGAAGATCATGTTGTCTAAGTAAGTGCCGGGCAGAGGTAGGGCCGGGAGGTGTGCTTGTAACATTCAGTGATCAATGCACGGTAGAGCAATTATATAGACTGTGTCATTGGTAAAAGAAGACATTCTTTAGATTAGATAAAACTGAATAACACAGGTAGAAGTTAGACTAAACAAGCTGCCTCCACCATCCTAACATCATGGCCTTGCATGTCCCCAATGCATTGCACTGCACTTCAAGTGGAGGGAAACGGAGGAGCAAAGGAGAGATGCAAATGAGGGAAGCACAGAGGATTTTTTTTTTATAGCTAACTGGAAAGAACCACGACACTGCCTCCTGTTTGCATCTTTGGTCTATAGAGGCAATGTCACTTGCCTCTACCTTGATGGCAACTGACACATGGCCCAGTTGTGCCCCACATCTCCCACTCTCTCCCAGCCCACATACGCATCCAGTACTACCCGGGCTGAGAGCAATTACTCGACTTGAATGTGGCTACGGGCACCCGGCCAAAACAAAACTCTGGCCCGTGGCATCTCTGAGACGCCAGATCTAGGCCAGGTAGTGACTGGATGTGGCGGGCCAGTGATGCATCACATACTGCCCAGGGATTTACACCCTACCCATTATTATATTAGCAACAAGGAAAATGGGAAGCACAGCATGGGGAAAACGTAAAAATACTATTAGTAGTAATAGTAGAAATAGTGGGAGCAGAAGTGTTTAGACTGAGAAATCAGCCAGAATCAGTGAATATGTTTTCTGAAAAGTAGCAAGAAAATGTCAGTGCAGATATGACAAAAATCTGTTTAAGGTAATTGAGAGACAGTGTCTCCATTACATTGTTTGTCCACCAGAGAGCACCGACAAGTTTGTTTTTCAACTATAAATGTCCTGCTCAGCACATGTTGGCCACAATTCTTATATTCTAATGACCAAATCTCCCCAACGAAAACAAAAAATAGTTTATGGTATCGATTAAAAAAACATACAGACTATCTGGTATTGGCCAATAAACTGTTATCAGATTTTTTTAGACTTCAAATATTGATCTGTATCAGCCTAAAAATATCCTACACTATATAGGACAGGCAGTGTTATTGTTACTATAGTTCTTATTATTACTATTATTATTATTATTATCATCATTATGATCATTATCAACATACTTTGTATTCATTTACAGTTTTGGCGCATCAGATCTATTAGTGATATGTTGCTTCAGAGGTGGTTGTTATTCTTAAGAGTTAGCTCAAGAGTTACAGAAACCTGTCTTCACTGACCAGGGACTGTTTTCTAAGTTTTAAAAAAATCTTCTTAGCAAATAAAAGCTATTAAATCCTCCCTGAAATGAGATGGCAGCAGATTTATCAGAATGTAGACCAGCAGTATATTGACTAATTATGCCACGCACTGATTAGGGCTTCATCCAATAGCACTGAACAATGTTCAGCGATGTTGTTTTTTCTTTTCAAAACAGGCTCAGAGACACATCATTGCAGATACAACCTCGATGAAATGCTGATGTGTACAGATGCAAAGCATAATTTGATTATGTCACAGAAATTCAACAACACCCCGTTGTCAGTGTGTGTGTGTGTGTGTGTGTGTGTGTTTGTGGGGTGGAGGGGGGGTAATGGAGGAACCTGTTTGTCATTTAACAGGCAAATTTCTCACGCTTCTATGGCGCTGTAGTCAGCCCTGAGCAGAACATCCTCTTTTAAGGAAAACATGGACTCGCTCGCCCAGGCACGGCTGTCTAAACGGACTGAGGCTATACGTTGACAGACACAAACACTGCGCTGTTTCTTTAAATGGGGAGAGGGTCCATCTCTTGTCTGTGCGCCTTTGCAGTCAATGGCGGCCCACTCCTATAGCTAGGGTCTGTGTACAGACAGCCAGTCATCCCTTGCCGATCACACTGTGTGCACTGTGCGTGTCAAAATACACCGACACGCAAGCCGCGTCGCCCTGGCCAAAGAGGAATCTGAAACAGACGCACCAAACCAGAAGGCAGATCTGCTGAATGTTCAGAGCTGCATTGAAACACATTAAGCGAGGCCTTCATTATTACGACCTGGTGGATCTGATCGCTCCTGATAGATGTGATCGGTCGGTTTTCGTTTTGCCCTGATGCTCCCTCGTCTAGAGCAGATCAATACAGTGGAAACAACTGCCTCTCTGTTTTGTTTTTTTTGGGGGGGTTTTTTCACGCTGACAACACGTATGTGCAACCATATAGCGTTGCTTTCGCAGACAATAAACCCGGGCTGCCGTGACCTACAAAAGAAATTGCCTCATGGACCAGTGGGCAGAAAGAGAAGCCAGACAACAAACCGCGTCGGTTTCACGGATCTGGGCAGCACACAGACACGCCGACGGGGCGGGCGGTTGGTTATGCAGAGGAGAGCGGGGGGGTGGGGGGTGGGGGGGGGTGTTATTGCCCTTACTTTCTCCGTGGACCCCGGGCTGAGCCGCTCCAGCAGCCTGCACAAGACCACCCCATCTTTCAGGGAGGTCTGCAGGAAAGCTTCGGGATCCGAGATGGTCTTCTTCGGCGATTCCAGCACCCCGAGCGTAATCAACCATGTAACCGTCTGTTCCGCCGAATTCATGTCCAGTCACAACAGATCCTACTCAACAAAGCGGCTGTGTTTGGGTATCTGAACAGCTTACTTGCCCCGGTTACGCTGTCATCTGTGCGTTAGAAGAGAAACACAATTAATCCCAGAAAATGATGCACGAGATGTCGATAAGAGAGAGAGCGAGAGAGAGAGAGAGAGGGAGGGAGAGAGAGAGAGAGAGAGAGAGGCTGCGGGAAAAACCTCTACCTCGGGTGGATGCGGTTGAAGGCTGGCCTGGTGGAAATTCAGCAGGTCTGGTTTCCTCCCTTGAATGGTGTGTGTGTGTGTGTGTGTGTGTGTTTCTTTTTTTTTTCCCCCTTCTAACCTGGCAAGCTGTCAAGTGCGGTTCGCTGTGATGCGTTGAGGCAGCGGACTGCATACATGCGCATCGCAGCCGCCAGCCACTCATCCATTGGATGACATCACACCGGAGGGACAAGCCAGTCCAACCAGTGGTTAGGAAACCTCAGCATGACATGAATAGGCCTCCTCTGCGCGGCTTTGCATATCCTGCTCTTTTTTTTTTTTTTTTTATCGGTTTATTATAACCACGCCACGGGCTAGTCTATCTGTTGTTATCGGCTGTACACTGCGGCGTGTTTTGGACAGGTCTCGGTTCGAAAGGGGGAAACAGCTCGGCAGACAGAGCACCAGCTTCAATAATGACACTGTATTTAAATTGGGCTGCATCGTAAAGACAGAATTTTACGAATGATAACACAAGAACGGGCAGGAAATTTAGTCCAAAAAAGCAGGATTTGAGCACCGAGCCATGGGGATCTGCTTTAACCAGAAAAGACCTCACTGATGCTCAAACATCACTGTATTTTTGACTTTTCTCTAATTTTTGCTTTTTTTTTTCCTAATTGTGAAATACTCAGTACTTTCACATCTTCGGGCATCTAATGTATCTCCATCAAATGAAACAATCTGAGAAGGAAAACTTTGTGTAGGGGCCACATTCTGATGTGGGGTCACGGGGACGTCACTTTGTCTCAAGGAGCCACTGCCCAAGAAAACTGTCCTTTAAAGTATTGTATCATTTCATCCATTCTCTACATACCGGCCACATTATTTCTGCCTGTACCTGCTATGGAGCCCAGGTGAAAGGGAGAGAAAACCGCCTGGACATTTAGACACTGAGACAAACAGACTCTCACTGAAAAGCAGTTTAGAGTCTCATTCTCATTCTTTTAGAGTCTCATTCTCATTCAACCTGAGCTGACCTGTGTTGTAGCGTTTTTTGTTTTGTTTGTTTGTTTGTTCGTTTTTGTCATTGGGACGAAATTGGAGCACCTGGCACGAACCCACATGAACAGGTGAAAAATTAATAAATAAATGCAAATTCCAGCACAGAGAGGGCTGTGACCAGGGCTGGACCACTCAGCCATCGTGACATCAAAGAGCTGAAACAATTAGTACAATAATTAGTTGATCAATTGACTGGTAAATAAATATAAATAAATAATAGCTACTATTTTGAAGCAAAAACTGCAAACATTTGTTGGTCCAAGCATCTCAGGTGTCATGATTTGCTGCTTTTCTTTGTCTCATATGGCAGTAAATTGAACATATTTGGCCTTTGGGCTGTTGGTTGTATGTCATCTTGGGCTTTAGGACACTGCGTTATTATTTTACTGTTTTCTGACTTTTTATCGATATAATTTATCAGGAAAATAATTGCAGATTAATCGTACGGAAAATAATTGTTACTTGCAGCCTTATACACATAACATCACATCATATCCACATAGCCTGTCTTCTGTTATGAAAGACATAGTCACAGGCATTATGTGTGTGTGTGTGTGTGTGTGTGTGTGTGTGTATATATATGTGTATATGTGAGCGTTAATAATGTGTTAATAAACAAGAATATATTATGCAGCCCTCTCCTTGTGTTTGTCCTGAGGCAAAAGGAAAACCAGAAAATTTAAGATACAGATCACAGTAATGGAGGAAGTGGCAGTGTAGTAGGGTACATCTTCACTTCTCCCTTTGGCCACAGGGTGGGGCTCTCTGCCCACTGTGTCTACTGATCTCAATCTAAACATGCAGTGTTGCATGGATAATGTCCTTATGCACGTCTAGGGGGCCTACAGCCATACACAAACGGCGCAAACTGCAAAGTCAGCAACAAGCCCGTTATCTCCTACTAATAACCTCTATCACCTATGACTGCTAAGCATTTAATCCATTTACCTTTGGTTGTAAAGTTAAGAAGGCCACATACTGACGAAGAAATGTCCTTACAATGTACTTAAAATAGAGATAGACGTGTGTTAAAGTGCCTGTTGAAGACACTACAAGCATTGCTTTCTCTCATTAGGTCTTAAGTTTATCAGAATGAACGCACCTGGAGGTAACTACGTATATTCTGGGTAAAAGGCTGAAAACGCTAGGACCAAATGCATTTGTAACAACTCCATAGTAATGACTTCTTAACATTTAAAAATTACGGGTAACGGTAATTTTAATAAAGCCATTATTATAGCTTATAAAGCATTTATTAAAGGTGCCTTATTAGACAGTTTTCCGTCTCTACCTGCAGGAATCTCAAATAACCACAAGATCGTCATGGTAACCAAAGCAGGTTGCAGGGATAGACTACATAGCTCAGGCCCGTTCGTTCTCTCCCAACACCTTTCCATCTCCCTCTCTCTAATTTTTCCTCTGTGCGTGTGTGTGTGTGTTGTCAGGAAGGCTGACTCTTGAGGCCAGCCGTGTTCTAAACAGGCAGCGTCGGGGGATGCCATTGTGCCTTGGAGGTCTTGTCGCCATGGGTCTGTAACCAAGGGTGCTACTGTGTGGCTGTGGAGCCTGGCCCCAGGCATTTCATATCCCTCCGTTCCCAGTTCATCCCTACATTTCCTCTCTGTTCCACAGGAAAATGCTGTTTCGCTTTTCTCTTCGCGTCTTAGGTTTGTGAGCGTGCATGAGAAAACAGGAGGAATCAGAGAGAGATTGAGAGTTTCTGTAATAACAGGACCAAATGCTCCTCGTATGATGTCTATAATCAGTGTCAGTTTTAGTTGACACTGTCATAGAGGTGTTTATTAAATGATATGATTTAGCACTGAGGTTATAATTAGTGCTGGTGTCGTCCTGGAGTGCATTACATTCAGAGGTGTTTCTAATATTCTGCCCCAACCATGTATGTAAATAGGGAGGCAAAAACCTTTGAATATCACGTAGTCAAGTACACAAACACCTTTCACTATTACCTCAACAATAAAAATATAATTGAATTCACACATTTCCAACCATGTCACCTAAAAATCAACTTTCTGAACTTTGCATTGAATTGCAATAGATTGTACAAGTGTACCTAATAAAGTGACCACTGAGTGTATGTCTGAGTTATTAACATGGTCGAGAGCCAAACACGGATGAAATAAGCGTGGTGAGGCTGGAAACAATACATTTTTAACTAACTAACCAACTAACTAACTAACTATTTGGAGTTGCTGAAATTTGTAAGAATTTCCATGTTTGTTACCATCCACTGAAAAAGCCTTACCCAGCAAGAACATCTCTCTTCAAGGGGCCATTTATTGACAAATGTCAACAGCTTACAGGGCAAAATATGTCAGGGTTTCTGTCCTTCTGGTGAGTTCCGGGCTCATGTTACATAAACACGCCCCCGAGTCATTGCACAAAAAATCAACAGAAATGTAGAGTATAAATAAAACTGTCCCCTGAAACGGGAAAAACAAAACAAAAAAAATATGTGCACGGACAACCACACATTAGATAGACTAACTGAACTGAAAAGAATCAATTACCACAATGAAGTTAGACTGAGTGATAGAGTGAACTACACTCCACTTATCTCTTTCAATAGGGTGTCGGCCCCAATGAGAAACACATTATTTCCAGTCAGGTCTTCCTTTTCTCTCCGTAACTATTGTTTTTGCTGTCTTCAACATTTCACAGAATAAATTAGTTTCTACATCTGGACTAATCAGCTACGCTCACAGGCAAAACACAGTGGTCTGGGGCTCCCCCCTGTGTTCAACCAAAGGTCCGCTCA
Organism: Xiphias gladius; assembly: GCF_016859285.1. Taxonomy (NCBI): domain Eukaryota; kingdom Metazoa; phylum Chordata; class Actinopteri; order Istiophoriformes; family Xiphiidae; genus Xiphias; species Xiphias gladius. Next base: position 18,597,831 of record NC_053415.1, on the reverse strand, counting down.
CTCACTTGTTCTGGAAAAAAAAAAAAATTAAAATGGAGAAAAACTGTTTCAAAGTCCAAGGCTGGTTCCTGGACCTGATTGGGAACCACTGACTTAAACGAGCACAGCAAAACTCAGTTAGTGTGACACAACAGATCTAGTTGGGCTGGGAAATTAAACTTCACCGAGCTGTGAAAAAAAGTCCCGGTATGACTCTTAGACATATTTTTAACAAAGTCTGCAAGTTGTTTAACCTAGCTCAGTTTTTGTTTAAGGCTGACCAACAATATATGAAAGTGTTGTACGTTAACTTTTTAAAAGTTTATATTTGATATGTTTACATATGGATACAAAACCATAGAGAATGTTTTCCTGTTCTCTATTTTATTTTCTCTTGCCTCTACAGTATGTGTGATGTAACGTAGTGTCTTATAAGTAAACCTTACAGCATTTTTTACATAAAAAAATCTGTTCAAGTTGTAAATATTGGCTTTTACTGGCTGAATAAAGTGTAGCTGCTTTGTAGGGCAACAGAAAATAATAACTGGTGATTCACAGTATAGGTAATAAAACCAAAATGACAAAACAAACGATTTTCTGAAGATGCAATTCAGTGTGTTATATTAACAATGGCTGTAATGTGAAAGGTGACACAGAAAATCCTCAACACTCAACTCTAATGAGCATTTTAGCATCTTTCAGCTGATTGTTTTGGTTTTACCCCCCATTCACTGCTCTCATTAACCTCATTTCTAGATACAGAAGGTTAACCGTGTTCAGTAAAAGCTCTCAAATCTCACTGTAAGCTAACCTCCTGGTACCAAACACCAGATGGACAAAGTTAGCCACTAGCTGGTGAGGACCGTGGACAATTTAGCAACCAAAGAGCTAGACATTTTCCCCGGAAGTTAGTTGAGACCAAAATAAAGATAAAAGGGAAGAGAATATCCAGCTTACATTAATCGTGTGGCCAAGACTCTTAGCTAATGTCAATGTTGCTCTTTTTGGTAGCCGGGCAACTTTTTGATAGCCATATCAATTTCATGGGGTTATTTACAGCTTGTTGCTGTTGCTGCCCCCAAGTGGCCAAAAAAAAAATCAATTAACGCAGTTCGAGGGGCCCCATCACTCATAGCTACGCCCCTGTGGGCATAAATTTAATACATCACCGAGAGTCCTGTCCCCGGCGCATCCGGCGGCTCCGCGCTATCCAAGCTGCGCATTTGAAAAATAAAGACCGTCGCAGGGCCGGACATCCACGGGACCGCTCTCGAGTCGTGACCTCCCTGCGCGAGCTACGCGTGTGTCACCTCTGACGTTGCCGGTGCCCGCCTACACGCCCGCCCCCCCCCCCGGTCTCCCTCAGCGACTCGGAGACACTCCAGTAGCTGCACGGCGGATCCACGGGTGAAGAGCCGGTCCGCATCCGCTAATCGCGACGCGAGCCCACCCCCCACCACCACTACCACTGGTATGGACACCGGAGGAGAGCGCTGACCATCCAGGAACCATGCCTGCTGTCCTCGGTGGCAAAGGGAAACTTTCCATTGTCTGTTTTCTGCTCCGATGCGCATATTCTCAGGTGAGAGGATGCATGGAGTACGGAATAGCCTACTTGTTAAAAGAATGAAAAGTGATTATGCCTGTTGTATATGCGTGTCTGTGTGATTGTGTTTGGTGTGTACAACACAGCCAGATGGTTCAATGACAGTGGTTTGGCTTTGAAGTGAGTCGTTCATTGGTATTCTTGAACCGTACTGGTGCGTATGTAAAGTCATAAACTCGTACCTAAAGTAAATCCAGGTTATTTGTAAATAATTACCCTTTTTTTTTTTCAACTGAGTACTGAAATAAAATAGGGTAACAGCGTTTTGTGCTCCGATCTTCACGAAGACTCGTTTTTTTTTTTTTCCAGATCTAAAGTCTTCATATTTTCTTTAAAAAGCAACCAGCGCGGAATATAACCAGAAAACGGGCATAACTCAAGTAGTTGCTGATACTTTAAGAATGCAACAGGTGGTTAGTAGGGCGGCTGGCTTGCATGCTGCCTGTTGCAGGTGTTATGATGGGTTGCGGTTTGTTTGGCCCCGAGGGGTTTTATTCACAGGAGTATTGCACCTAAGCTGTAGCCCGTGATGCTAGTGGGCATGTATGTGTGAAACACATTGCACATGATAACGTGCAGAGTGCTTAGTAATGGGCCTCTGAGTGTTAACTGGGTAAGCAGGTCTGACTTTTGCCTGTGCACGACAGCAGGAAGCTAAAATACTGCCTGTCTGTGTTTATGTTTTTTCATTTCGTGCCTACGGCCGCAAGACTGCCTCTTGGCTGTGACAGTCGCACAGTTTTCACACACAGTGTTTTCCATCCGCAGGCTTAAAGTCCAGCCACTGAGACACCGACCTCAGTTAGTCATGCAATGCCAGAAGAGACAGCTTCGCGCACTCATACACACACACACACACACACACACACACACACACACACACACACACACACACACACACACACACAGGCAGGCACGCTGCACTGCACACCGACGTGCTACTGTGCATACTTATGCTGCACAGATGGCAGCAGAGATAAGAGTGGGGCATAGAGTTAGGAAGCAAGTCACCAAAATCTTACACCCGAATTAATGTTTGAGCAGCACGGTTCTTGGCTTTCCGTGACCACAAAGTGAATTTGAATTGTGAGCTGAGTTTTGAAAGGAGAGAAATGTGGGGGAGGGCATAGAGAGAGAGAGAGAGAGAGACCGAGAGAGAACAGAGTTGCCTAATGTGGATGGAAACAGAAAGTTGCTTGCAACAGTAACAGCATCCGTCTGATCATCTGCAGCTGTGATTTCTGAGATATGAGTCATCAACGTTCTCTCAACTCTCACAATTAATGTGTGTGTGTCTGACTGTGAGGTTTACAGTAAAGTGCTACACTGCAGTTTGAATGTCACGGCAAAAAGGCGGGAAGCAGAGGGCAGAAGGTGATTATTTTAGTATGTGTGTATATATGTGTATCTGTCTTTGTGATGGAGACTGAAATGTGAAAGTTCACCAGTTGAGCAAAGACTAGTAAAAGAAATGAATGAGTTTATGTACTGTATATGTGAGTGTATGTGCACATTTGCATATTAGCTATGTTTGCTCCCGAACGCACGTATGTGCTAAGTCTGAATTTTAAATGAGCCGGCTTTGCTGTATTTTAAATGCTCAAATATGGTTTGTGTGCACAGTCAGCAGTAGCTCTTTTTCCAGATGCTTGTCTCACTGATAAATGAACTAATCTGTTGCTCTTACAAAACTCCCCCCTGATTAGCTGTCAGTATTAACCTCCTGTGACTTTAGCCTCATTTACCATAACCTCTATACTTCTGTTTGCACAGGTCACAAGAAGCCAACACAGCAGCTGTGCCAAAGATATTCTGGAGGTAAGGAATTTTTGAATTACTTGACTTAAATTATCATGTTTTTTTTAAAGTGTCCTAGAAGCAATTGACATTGAACCTTTGCGATGATGAGGTTCATCCCTCATTATATGTATCAAGTCATATTGTGTAGTATTTGCATTTAATTTCATAGGGTTTGAGTCACTGGAGTCTTTAGATTCAGTAGATTGATTACTGCATGTCGTTGCTTAGAGGGGGACGCACCAGCAGCAACTCACATAGGGTTGCAGCTAACGATTATTTTCATTGTGGATTAATCTTCTGTTTATTTTGTGTTTACGCTATGAAATGTCAGAAAATAGTGGAAAAAAAAGTCTGACCAACAGTCCAAAACCCGAAAGAGGCTGGAAGCAGAGGAATTATCATGTTACAATGCAATAAACCAGAGCGAATCAGCAAATCCTCATGCTGGGAAAGATGGAAGCAGAGAATGTTTAGTATTTTTCCATGAAAAAATTTACCAAACTATCAAATGATTATTTATAATAGTTGCAGATTCATATTCTGTCGATCGACTCATCAGTTAATCGACTAAGCGTTTCAGCTCTAATCTCACAGATCTCTTAGTCTGTGCTCAGTGGCCCTGTGGTCTTCTGTCTTCTCGTGTTATGTTGGAGGTTTTACAGTGCAGAGGATGTCCTGCCGCTAGTGCGGGACGCAGAGGAGGAGCAGTGGAGAAGAATAGGGGTACAAGAACATGGTGCCGGGAAGAGTTGAGGCAGATATTAACACATAATGCTCCACTTGGGAGCCTTGTTGTTGTTGGAGGAGGAAAGGGGTGAGGGGTGAGGGCTGGTGCTGTGTGTCCTTGGTGACTGAGGGAGGAGAGATAATGAAGTCAAAGGATGAGCAGAGAGAGGAAACACTCACCCTCCGGGGCTTACTGTAGAGAGGAGGAGAAGAGGAAGAGAAGAGATTTATAGTCATCTGCCAGATTCATGAAAATGTCTCCTCTCATGAACGTCTTACAGCAAGTGAATGGAATGAAGGCCCTCTCTCCATTCCAGATGAAGAAATAGTCTGACATTTTGGAAAATACACTTATTCGCTTTGATTTAGATGAGAAGATCGATACCACTCTCTTGTCTTTACAGTAAATGTGAAGCTACAGACAGCAGCTGGTTAGGTTAGCTTAGCATAGCATAGCATAACAGCTAACCTGCTCAGCTAACCACCAGTGTTGTTTCTAGGCAGATTTTGTTGCTTTTGGATAGCTAGCTGTTTCCCCCAGTGTCCAGCCTTTATGCTAAGCTAAGCTAATGGGCTAGTCACTGTGGCTTTACTTTGAACAGACATATATGAGAGTGGGATTGATCCTCTCATTTAATTCCTGACAAGAAAGCAAAAAAAAAAAATCACATTCCCAAAATGTTGATAATTCCTTTACAACCTCAACAGATCCTGTTACCACACAAGCTGATCTGCTCTCAGCCCATCACCAACTCTCTCTCATACACACACACACACACACACACACACACACACACACACACACACACACACACACACACACAGATACACAACAAACCAACACACAAACACACACACACACACACACACACACACACACACACACACACACACACACACACACACACACACAAACCCTCAAACATCAAAGCTGATAAAACATGACCTTTTCCAGAGCCTGCTCACTGTTTCAGCTGGCAAGCAAGCTCATGCCCTCTCTCACAGAATGATTGTTAAACACATACATTAAAAACACAACCCCCCTTACCTCTACATTCTGACACGGCTGAGGAACCAGCTCACGCTAAAATGGCAAATGAATGGTACAAAATCAGGCCATTTTGTCAGCAACCAAAAGGCCTGGTTTGTCTGAGAGTGACTGCAGGCAATTTTAATCAGCAGAGATAATAATCAGAGCCAGGGCGAAGACAGTGAGCTGTAGATGCAGAGCTCTCTCGCTGGTTTCCTCTCGAGTGCCGTGCAGAGAGAACAAATAAGAAATGGGGTAAAACAGTGCAGGTGTATAATCATGTGTAATCATCACAGACTACTCCCTCAGGGTGAGCAGTGACATGTGCCTGTGAACATATGCACAGACAGACACTATCAACCAGCTGTGAGCCTCCACCACATGTATTTGAAATAATTACCTCTTGGTAATTTGCAATGTGTCATTTATCATGTTTTAGTAAATACTGTCATACACTAGAGAGCGCTTAGAGCAGTCACACCTCTGCCAAGCATACATTATCCTCTTTTTTTTTTTTTTTTTTAAATTTTTCTGTCTGCATCAGGATTTAAACTGCATCAAAAGCACATGGTAACAGACAATCATACTGATGGGGAGATGGCAGACATGATTTTTGGTAAATACCTATAATCCTATCCAGGGATATTAAGGATTTGTTAATGGATGGGGTGTGCAGAGAAGAGAGTTTGACTAATTACAAGACAGTGATGGCCAAAAAAATGTACCATGCTGCTGTAATGCCAACTATAGGTGAAATACCGTCGACTTTTGCAGAGTGGTTAGGCATTCTGTTATGCGTGTGTAAACTAAATTTCTCCGTAATTTAGTTTACACACTTCAACTCTTCAACTGCATACAAGAGTTGAATTACTTTACTTTGCTGTGTTTACAGCTAACGACATTTTTCATATTAAATTAATGTATTGATTATTTTATTGACGATTCACAAACGTTTAGTCCGTACAATCTCAGAAATAACCACAATTATAACCACAGTTGTCTTAGCAGTAATGTCTTAAAATTGCTTATTCGAATAATGTAGTCAATTAACAGTGATAAGAAATTGCAAAAAGCAAGAAAATCTTCACACTCAAGAGGATTCAACCAGCAAATGTCTGCTATTTCCCTTTATGAATGAGTAAAATGAATAATTAGTTACCAAAAATGATTTCAGTTAAATTTATGTTAAATTACTCATTTAGTCGACTTATAATTTCACCATTGTCAGTGACCTGAGTTATATTAGTCCCCGTTCAGTTCTGCAGGGACCATTTTTTTGGCTCTGATAACAGCTGACCTGAGTCACAGTAGTGACTCAACCACAGGCCTGTAGGCTGAAATTTGACTGTGAACAGTATCAGTGTTTCCTGCAGCAGGTCAGGGTTGGTGGGTGGATGTCTCTTCTAGTTCCTTCCTTCCGAGTCCTTCCAGAAAACATTCAACAACAGTTCAGTTCTGCAAAGTGATTCCTCTATTCCACCTCTAGTGCACATTCTTCAGTTGAGTAACATAAAGAGATCAAATAGAGCAAAAAATATAGAAGCTACTTGAAATGCCGGGAAGACGATGCAACCAGCGACCAATCAAAACAAAATTATTTCACAGAAATCTTAACACCACCGCAAAGTACACGCTCCTACTCCAAGCATGTGATTCAAATCTCTACATTCACACTATACACTGAGGCACACTCGTATTTCCCACCCAGTCTCACTCCCCCTGGTGGGGAGGAGCTGTGCTGATAACAAGAGTCAGCTGTCAAATGAGGCCCTCTGTACTGCATGTGTGTGAATGAGAGAGATAAGTTACTCCTTAATCAAAGAGAAATAAAGAAAGTTCTGATGACAAGTTTAGGATGCCTGGGGTTTCTGTATGTGAAGATCATCATTCACAGTAAACTTTGACAGTTCAACTTGACCCATCCCCCCAATGCTGTTGCACAGGACATGACTCAGTCCTGGCCGTCCCAGCAAGCCTTAGGGGGTGACCAGGCTCAGCGAATCCTCTACAGCCCTAAGGTATGTGAGTGTGTGTTGTATATGTGTGTGTTTGTTACCAGACCTCTGTGGCTCGCTCCTCATCTCTGATTGAGGCTAGCAGCTCTAGGCTACATTAGCTGCCAGTAGCACAACAGACCTGAATCTGCAACTAAACTGTAAACGGTCGAGTTGCATTGTGGGTAATGTAGGAACTAGGGTTTGACAAGGAAGAAGAATGGGTGGAATAAAAAGGTTGGTATTTCTGATTCTGCTGCATCAATTTTGATCATTTTTTCCATCCATCATGAATCTGACAGTGTTGTACTGTAACAGTGCAATGCTTTTAACCGTGAAAGTAAAGATTTTCATGCAGTATTTTTTGTTCTCCCTCTTTACCAAGGATGCAAAACAATCAACTACACAACAAAGGCAAAGTAAGTGTTCATTGCATATCTTGTATGTGCAATATTTTACAACTGGTTCTCTATTAAATATGTAATATATGATTTGTTGTCTGGTTTAATATTTGTTTTCTCTCTCTATCAGATCGGGGGGATGTTCAGCTGCGAGTGGCCCGTCACCCTCACGTGGCACCTCACAAATCGTAAGTGGGGAAATCGTGGAGGGAACATGATCCACCAAAGGTCATCAGACCTAAACTGCAACTGTGGAACACACACAGATGATAAAATACATCACACACATAACTGATGTGTTCTTCTCCGCAACTTTTGTCAAATTAATTTATGACCCTCATCATCTGAACAGCCACAAGGAGAAGCATAAATGACAGAGAAAGAGACTGAAGGGGAGTAGATATATAGGGGTCACTCAGCTAACAGTGTTAGTGTCTCAGGCTATGTAACATAAGTCAGGTCAAAGGTCAGTGAGCAGTCTTGAAAGCTGCCAGTGGAGACTGATGTGCTTCTGTTTGTTAACTCTTTACATCCCCTTTTTAATGTGAAACACATGTTCAGCAGTGTAAGCCAACTGCTTGTCTCACATTTTCACACAGCCTTTGTTATGTAATACAGCAGTTTTATGACAGTTAACATTTCCAAAATATTTGGAAAAAGTCTTGTTTTTCACAATTTTTAAGTGCTTTTTGCATTTCAACTTAAATCTGTTTAGTTATATACATCAGCAAAACAAAAACAATAAATCAGTAAAGTACATTGGTAATCTTATTCCATGCAAGATATGGACATAGTAAATGAGTAAAATTACATAATGTATTGATGATTCGTAGTGTGAACTTCATGGCTTATTATTAAAATACTGGTCAACGTAATAACTGACAAGCATAATTTGTTATGATTTTGGAAATTATATAGCTTTGGAAATCTATGTTTTTGAAATATACTGTAACTGGTTTGCAAGCTTTATCTAACTTACAAATAAACCATGTTCTACCATATATCTGTCTATTTATCTATCTATAATATATATATATATATATAAACTGAATTAGAATTATGTGAATTAGGTGTATAAAGATGACAGTCTCTTGTTTTAATATCCCCTTTTCAGAAGCCTGCAGAAGCTTTCTGTATTAGCAGCTGGTCAAATTCAAAAACCTATTTAAAAAAAAAATTAAAGTCACATTTGTTATTTTAATGTAATTGATGTTGATGAAAAGTGTTGAAAACTAGGGACGCACGTATCCGATACACTGGATCAGTATCAGCGCCAGTACTGTGCTTATTAAACAGATCGGGTATCAAGCTTGATGTGACCTATCCCCGTTAATACAGTTTCTTCATCAATATGATTAAAAAGGTCTGTGGTTCTGCAATCAGTTACAATCATTCTGTCATTACCATTCCCTGGCATCTTGTTACCGTACATAAAAAGGATTCCAATGAGTTGACTGCGTGTTTGCTTGTTTACAGCATGCTTGCTGATGACCTGAAGCTGAGCAGTGATGATGAGGACACTCAAAGGGTAGGTAACACTCGGCATTGTTCCCTGAAACCGAGAAAACAAATCACTATGTTTCAAAGCGCTTTCAACATAATATTGCTTTATTAGTAGCTTTGACCTACGCTGATCTCCATACTATTGTGCACGCTCGTGGTGGCGGAAAGAGTGAGAGGGCGGGCAAAGTGTAAGGGAAAGCAAAACAAAGAATAAGCCCGGAGTGTTTGGCAGCTCCTGTTGAGGGATGCCTGTTTTTCTGGTGTTGCTTACTGGTTTGCTCACACACACACACCCATATGCAGCACGAGTGGCACTCAGATAGAATTCCTTTTTTTGCTGCTAATTATATAAAGGCATCAAACAGCAGAGGTAACTCATCGAGTGCAGCACGTTGTTCACTACTCCACTGCTTTGGATGATAAGTTTCTGTTTTTTGTTGTGTGTCCCTGAAGGCCATCCACGAGTCAGCTTCCTGGGACAGACACAGGTACTGGATTACAAAATATAGTGTGTGAGCGTTTGTCAGTAGACCGCGTGTGCCATTAATTACAACAGTATCTATCTGCCTGTGGGTGCGTTCTCCTCTCGGATGTGTACCTACGCTGACCCCTCTCTGATGTTTGTTTGTGTGTTGACTGACAGCCTGTCAGCACAGCGAGCGCACACACATGGCAGACGGGTGAGACATTCCAGCTCGGGCTCTTCAGGCTCAGACTCCACTGCCGAGTCGGGCAGCAGCAGCCTTCATTCCCGGAGCTCGAGTCCAGAAGTTCACCCAGACCCTCTGTCGCCTGCCAACGTGCAGCCACCGTGCAATAACAAGGAGGTACCAGTAATGAGCCACGCAGCCCCCTCTTCTGCTCTCTGTCTCCTCTGTCCATGGCTGGCTTGTCTGTCTCCTCCTCTGTTTGTGTGCCTTCGGGTGAATTCTCTACAGGGAGTGGTGGCCACGAGGCAGTTAACGGCAGGTGTGGGGAGGGACAGAGGAATGAGGAATGCATGTGAGTTGGAGAGGAGGCGGAGAAGGAGGAGGAGGAGGAGGAGGATGGGTTGAGGGGCAGGGGTAGCCTTGGGAATTAGTGCCTGGGTGTCATGTCAACAGGCTGAGTCTTAAGGAGGAAAGCCCTCAGGAGGTGGAAGTCATCAAGACTCGGGTTGATGTTGACATCTACAACTAGATTTACCCTCTTTTTCAAAACATCTCACAAGAGATTGTGGCTGGCTTGCATTTCCCGATCTCAGATAAATATTGAATGCGTGATTTAGTGCTGAGGTGTTGAGCATGAAAGCTATGGATGGGCCTTTGTAAGTGAAGGGCATTGTGGTAGTTGGTTTGAGATGTGTGCCAGGTAGGGAATGAAGGGGAAACCTGCTCCTCTTTTATGAATGGAAGGCCCTGTACGACGTAGTGGACTGTATTTCTAAACACGAACTACATTGGGCCCCTATAGAGAGGGAGGCATTGGAGAGTGTGCTGGGGGGGGGGGCGGGGGGGTATGTACACCATGTGTTTTTCATTTACGTGGAGTGTTAGAGTGTCTCCGAGGGAAGAGATGGGGGCTGGAGTTCTGGAAGCAGCAAATGCAGAGTTCCAGGTAGTGAGAGAAAGAGGGAGGGACAGAAAAAAAAGGAGGGAGGGCACCCGAGACGGTACAAGAGATGCAGTGTCTTTTCTGGAAAGAGGGCGAGGGATGTGGGGAAGGGGGGGGGGGCACTGTTTGACTTGAGGAGTAGAGGTTTAATTTAGCTCCTGGTCAGCTAAGAGAGAAAAAGAGTACGCGAAGGAGAAAGAAGTTTGCGCTCCAGCCGTGAGTATCCTCTTGTTTTTTGTTTTTTTTTTTGGAGTAAAAGCTCCTGCCTTCTATTGTGTTCGTCTCATTCTTACAAATACCAAGCCAGTTGTTAAGCAAACATTAAGTGAGTCATTTGACATAATTGGATGGGGGGTTGAGCTACTGTAAGCACAGATGTGGACTGTGAGACTATGTAGTAAATACGCTATTTAAAGGAGGTTATAATGTCAGTTGAAGTTTTTTAGACACGAGTCATAATCCAGAATTGTTGTTTTGAGTTTCATGAGTTTTAACAGCAGCTGAGTCCTTGAGGTGCAGTAAATGTAGTGCATATTAGCTGGCTGTCTCGAAATGTGCAGAGGTTGTAGTATGTACACACTTGTTTGAGATACTGTATGTGTCAGTCCTCACATGGTTAAATGTAACGCTTTCTCCATGCCAATGTCCTGAAATAAAGTTTCAGTTTTCACAATTCTAGTACAGCGACGCACCTTATATTTTCTTGTTTTTAAGATTCAGTCAGATCTCTAGACAGGTTCATTTGAGTTAAAAACAGGACGACGTACTGTTACCACACTAACAGATTTTTATGGGAACCAACTATATCCTGAATTGTCTTCATAAAATTGGGGCTTTTGAACTGTTACAGACTAAACTGCCCGACACTATATGTAGTACATGAAATTAGCTGCTTTTCAACCAGCTGTAGCAGTAAAATGCCCCTTACATATGAATACATCAGTAATAATAATCCAATAATATAATACCTATATAACCATTAAGTGGAACATTGTTCTGTTCTTTTGCATTTGATACTTAAAAGGAAGTTTAGTTGAAAATACTTGACTCAGATTTTCAATGTGGGACTTACAGTAGTATTTCTACATTGTTCTATGAATACTTTTACTTAAGAAAAGATTCTACCTAGACATCTTCCACCTCCGCAAGTGTGTGTGTTAAGCCTTTATATTAGCAAAGATTTCTTTACCTCTGCCAAAGAGGTTTTGTTTTCACCCGTGTTTGTTTGTTGGTTTGTTTGTTTATTTGTCAGAAGGATTACGCAAAAAGTACTTCACTGATTTGCACCTGACTTGATGGAGGGATGGGGCATGGGCCAGGGAAGAACTCCTTAAATTTTGGTGCAGATCCGGTTAAAGGGGTGGATCCAGGAATTTCTTCTCACTTTCTTTAACTTTGTGAGACAGGGCATTTTTGACATTTTCGCCAACATTTGGCCTTGGCGGAGGCGAGCGCTCTACTGAATGCCATTCTAGTTTAAAATCTATATAGCTTATAATTAATATTTGTAATTTGTGTCTCTCTCTTTTTCTGTACTTTCTTGAGATTGATCACCCCTCTGCTGCCCAGTGGCAGTTGGATAAATGGCTCAAGAAGTCCCAGAAAAAGTCTTGCAGCAGTGAACGGGATCCTTCCCAGAGCACTACAGGACGCCTGCCCTCTCCCCACACCCAGCAAGCCCCATCTCCAGCCAGGTCCTGGAGCAGCAATCAGGAATACAGCCCTAGTCAAAGCCCTATTCCCAGCCCACAGTTCAATTACAGCCACAACAATAGCCCCCTACCTAGCCCTGGTTACAGCTATTGCCCTAGCCCCAGCCCATTTCCCAGCACCTGTCCAAGTCCCAGCCCTAGCCCGAGGCACAGCCCGATCCCTAGTCCGGTTCTAAGTGTTTGCCCCAGTCCGTGTGGGAGCCTAAGAGGCAGCCGTAGCCCTAGCCCTGTACCTAGAGACCCTCCAAGAAGCCCAAGTCCCAGCTTACCTCCTTCATCAAGGGTTCGTCACTACCCAGAGGTTCAGAGTCAGAACCAAACACAACCTAGCCTAACAACCAATCCCCACAGGACCAAAATTAGGTCATGGATTGCCCCGTTGCCTATCACCGACCCCAAGAACAAGCCCACAATTAGTAGTCATCCTCAGCCGAATCATCAGCACAGGCCCAAGACTCGACCCACACAGGAACAAGACCAAAACCAAAGCAAATCCAAGGCCTCTGCTGTTTTAAACTCTAACCAGAGTCACAGCCTCAAATCAAGACCCAAGTCTAACTTTCATCCAAATTCTAAAGAGCTCTCAGAGGCTCCCAAAGCCAAACACACATTAAATTTTGAGCAAATCCAGGGTGGCAGATCCAACCAGAGCTCCAACCACAAGCCCAGGCCTCCATTTCAACCCAGCTCACAACATAGCCCCACAAGAGCAAAGCACTTAGTTCCTGCTAGTCGTGAAACCAACGCTGGTCACAGTTCTCATTCCCAATCTACCTCTAAAGCTGTTAGTAATTCTGGTTTGGGATCGAACTCTAGGGCTAGTCCTAGCCTAAAACCTAGGGCCAAGTCGTGGGAGTCTACAGTGCCCATTCCTGTGCATGTTAATCACACAAAAACATCACAAAAGACACCCCAAACTAAGGAACAGGAGGTGGACAACAGAGGAAAACATCTCACCCAAGTAGAGGGGAGAAAACAAGAGAGAAAAGAGGACAGACATAGGGAAAAACAGCAGGGAAAACAGGAGAGAAAGGAAGACAGGAGGCTGGCGGAGGAGCAGCTACTGAGACGTCCCTGGATCCAGAGTTCAGCGGAAGAAGAGGAGGAGGAAGAGGAGGAGGGAGCGATAGAAAGGCAGAGGCGCAGAGAGGAGACAGCAAAAGGGGAAAACAGGAGGAGGAGGGAGCGGCAACAAAGACGCGAATGGCAAACAGACCAGGCCAAACAGAGACTGCTTACAAACGCCAAGCGACACCGCCTTCACGACTCACACCACCAGGGGAGGACAAAAAAAGGAGGGAGAAGTGAGGAGGAGAGACAGTTACAGCCAGAACCTTCACCTCCTCCGTCACGTTCCCCAACTCCTCATAGATCATCCTCCTCATCCTCTTCCTCCTCAAATTCAGATTCAGAATCTGAACGTCAGGCTCCGATCACCAAAGTTGCAGCAGATTCTACCTCCCACAAGAGACTCACCAAGGTAGGGCAACGAGGCCCAGGCAGACCTGACACCAACAGGCCGAAGGTGCTGCACCCCAGAGGACCCACCTCAGCTAATCCAAGTGAGGGGCAGCAGACTGAAGGGAAGCAAAAACTCTACACCCTAGTCCCTTTTGGGCGAAGTGACCAGACTACAGTGTCTTCCCAGCGAGGGCTTAGAAATCTGGTGGTGCAGATAGACCTCTGTCTTCTCAAAAGGGTCCCAGACAGCACTACTAGTTCTCCTTATAAAAAGCCTCCCTCCTCTCCCTCCTCCTCTTCATCAACCAAGGAAAAACAAAGAGAAGCTATGAAACACCTATACATACCCGAGACCGCGACAAAAGACATCAAAAGGAAACGCAAGGTAAACCACATGTACTGTATATTTACTTTTCTTCTCCGTTGAATGGGATGTGTATCTGCACACATTTTCATGCATGAATATGCGGCAGAAAGCATCGATATAGGCATGTTCTTCAAAGCATGCGTGTGTTTGTTTGTGTGTGACCAGTTGGAGAATGGTGTGTCACACAGAGAAAGCAAGAGGAGTCTTCCTCATGCAAGCAACATCTCAGGTCACGTAGAGTCGTCAGCTCACACAGCTGAGCGCAACTTTGTGACTGAGACCACACACAATGGGTAAGAAAACAACAAACACACCATTTTGTCAAGGATATGTATGTGCAATCATACTGTATGCACAAATATGTGTATTTATGTTTCAATCCCATAGTATGAGTGTATGTGTCAATGCACATGTGCTGGTGTGTGTACTTGCAGTTACTTGGAGGAGTACTTAGACAGCAAGAGACCACTGTCTCCCCTGTCTCCACTGTCCATCAGCCCTGAGTCCACCAAGCCTCCCTCCAAAACGAAGACTTCAGAGCAGCATCACATCCACGCCCACAAGAACAGAGACAAGAATAGAGATTCTGCTGTAAAGGTAATACAAAACAACTACGTACTGAGAGCATCCCAACTGGATGGCTTGCGACATTTGGTTTAACACACCTCTTTTTAACCGGTTCACTCAGCCCAAGATGGAGGTGGAATGTGTAAAAGTGTCAAGACAGCCCCAGCCCCCATCTGAGTCCTGGGGCCCTACGGCACACAGTGGGACCGTGACTAACCATGAACCGTGAGCAATCAATAGTATAGTCAGCCCAGTGCATCACTGCACTGCCCACACTGGTAGTTCTTTGTCAAATAAATAATCAGCAGACACAACGTTATTGTGACTTACTGATAACAACACTCTGACTGCACTGCACTTTCTTTATTTTTCTGCATTTTCGTTCACCTTCCCAGTCCACATCATGCTGAGTACTACTTACACGAAGCTAAAAGGATGAAGCACCGTGCCGACGCAGTGGTGAGACCTCGATCTTTGATGGAATATAGATTGTCGACATGGAAGCAAAATTGGGATGTTGTACAGTTAGTGAAGAGATACTCGAACAGTATGGGAAATGCAATCATTTGCTTTCTTACATGGAATAAGATGAGAAGTTTAGCAACAGTTTAATCTTTCTGTTCAGTAAGTAATTAAGCACAACTTTATTTACATAGCACTTTGTTTCCAGGGAAGACACAAAGAAAGAAAGATGTAATACACTGCATGTGTATACTACATACATTGTGATTTTGTCACTCAGAAGGTCTGTGTCAACTAAAATTTTCAATAGTTTCATACTGGATAAGCAAGTCAGAGAGGTACTGTGGAGCAAAGGCCATTTAGGGCTTAAACTAGAGTCAAATTTTGTGATCAAGCAGCTGGCCCATAGTCTTTTTAGGTAGACCAGTGAAGAGGACACTGCACGCATTTCCTGCTGCGGAAGCATGTAGAGAGATTTGTCCAGGACGTGTTTCGCCTAGCTTAGCACAAAGACTGGAAGCAGGGGGAAACAGCTAAAGGGTAAAAATATACACATTCAAGGTGCTCAAAATTTTTTCTTATATACATGTCATATCCTACTGGCTAGAAATCTAGCCACTGGTACGTCAACAATTAACTGGGTTTTGTTTAGAAATACAAAAACCTGAAAAACAGATTCATGATGGGGACTAGCCCAATTTGTAAAATTAGCACCCTCACAAAACAAAGGGGAAAAAAGCTGCAGACTTAACATAGGTAAATGAAGACGAAAAGAAGAGCAGAGCCACGCAGTTGCTAGAAAGCACCTTTGATGGAACTACATTAGCCATTTCCCCGTTCTAAGCCGGGCTAAACACGTCCTGTTGAAGACCTTCCTAGCTAATTCTTGCTTGTCATAGACACTGAAGACTAAAATATTATAACTCCTTTAATATTGACTCCCATCATTGCCTATTGTGGATTTTTTTTTTTTTTTTTTCAGGTGGATAAGCTGGGGAAGGCTGTGAATTACGTTGACGCTGCTCTCTCCTTCATGGAATGTGGGAAAGCGATGGAGGAAGGGCCACTCGAGGCAAAATCTCCATATACCATGTACTCAGAGACAGTGGAACTTATTAGGTGAATTAGACAATAATGCAAAAACAGATCCAAGTTATTTGGATTTGGACATAAAGGAAACAGACACATACATATACATGAAGAGCATCTCCATTTTTAACATTCATGTGTCTTAAGGTACGCAATGAGGCTGAAGAGCCACTCTGGCCCTGGGGCAAAACAGGAAGACAAACAGCTGGCGGTTTTGTGGTGCGTTTTTGATCACCTCTGTTTATGCCACATTTATCATCACGCTGAAGGACCTGCATTTTCTGATTTCTGGTCCGTCTGAGTCTCTTTGACTTGCGCTTTTGTGTCCACAGTTTCCGATGCCTTGCCCTACTTTACTGGCAGATGTTTCGTTTAAAGAAGGACCATGCACTGAAATATTCCAAAGTGCTGCTGGACTATTTTAAGGTATATCTCAAAAACGACAGGTCTGATTTGCCACTTACACAGAGACATTTACATAGATTTCTGTTTGGTCAAATGTAAACATCAGGATAACTTTTAGCCTTATTTATGGTGTCATTACAGAGTTGTCCCAAAGTGCCTACTACACCACCCTGTTGGAATGACTCTGGGAAGTAGGTGGATAATAACTTTGTATCGTAGCCTCTCTATTTTAATCCATATGCTCCCATTCCAGCCACTGAAACTTCATTGATCACCATAAATCGTTTGTACATGTGTTTTCACTCCCAGGGGCGCAGGAGGACCCCCTCCTTCGCTCTCACCCAATGCCAATCACCTTGGACGGGGTTCACATGGGGGCAGCACCTCCCCCTCCCTCATAAGCATTCCCCAACGTATCCACCAGATGGCAGCAAATCACCTGAACATTACTAACAGTGTGCTGTACAGCTATGAGTACTGGGAGGTGGCCGACAACCTCGCAAAGGAGAATAAAGGTATGCACGCTCCTCATAGTCACACAGATGCGTTGGTTGTGTATGGTGGCAAAAAAAAAATCTTTGTTAACAGATTTACGAGAAAATAAGTAATTCTTCTTCCTTTCTCATCACAGAGTTCTTCAATTACTTGAATACATTGTCTGGACCATTGACTCTCCACAGTAGCATTGCTCACACGGTCCAATACACCAGACAGGCTCTTCAGTGGATACGCATTAGTGCCAAACTTAACTAAGAAGAAGGGATTTACCTAAACCAGCTCACTGGATCTCCAGGTCTCATTTACTGTAGAAGAGCGAAAGCCTCTGGATCTCTATGCAGCTAACAGGAAAACAATGGTGCCTACAGTGCTTTGTGAAATGGAGCTGGATAAAAGCCTATGGAGCCTGACATTTGACATCCTCACAGGATGTTGGGGTGCTCACCATCTGGGCCTTACTGTGTGCAAAGTCTTCTGAAGGTGCAAACTTTGAACATCTCACAGATTTACTACATGCACCTTCTTCCCCATCATTGGATTAATCTGAGGAGCTGTGTGCGCTGTGGATTTGAAGTCTCTAATCATTTGCCAAATGTCCCTTGGATCTCTCATACAAAGCCTTTTTCGTACTTTGGAAATTAATTGTTATCCAGCGGACTTTTTCTGTGGGGCCAAAAAAGGAGAAGATGCTAAAAAAAGACCAACCAATCATATACCACTTTCTCCAAAGTAGAAGACTTCTGCATCTTTTTTAATGAAGGTTTAAATGACTCTTACTTTTAAAGTCTCTAATATTTTCACTTTTATGTGTTTTTACTGTGCAATATTTTATGGATTATTGGTTCTTAGAAAAGAGAAAATTCAAGTGAATAAAATGTTGGTGAGTGTAGTTGCCAACATTAAAGGTTGAAAAATTTATTTTTGTCCCTTTTTTGAGGTTATGTAATTGAATGAAAAATGAAGTTGAAGAGGTCATCCAGGCTTCCTCTTAGTAAGTTTACTTTCTTGGGTCTGGTTAAGGAGTATTCATTTTACATTTCCAGGTTCTATGATAGCGTGTTTCCATGCCATGGAGCACAGACTTGTGAGCTAGAGACCAAAGAAGAAAATTCCCTTACAGCATTAGTGACACTGGAAACACAGCATCGCTATCAAAGTGAGGGCTACAAGGTCAACTCTTGGTCAAAACACTCTTGAAATCGTTAGCCTATGAAACGTTTTCAAAATCAACCAGACTACTATCAGTGAGAGGGTGAGCCTGACAATCATTAATTTAATTCATTCATTTTTTAAGTTACGTGTTGTTACTAATTGATTTAGAGGCTATGAACACTGTCATTTTGCAAGTAGTGTACTGTATATTTGTGCTCACGCTGGACAAACAAAGGAGAAGGCCTGTTATCAGGCTTACAGTCTCAACTGGGCGGCTGTTACTGTTCTGGTTAAAGAAAATTCTCCCTCAGCTCTAAGGTCTTGTATTAGACTGCATTCGTTTTAGTTAGGTGTACCTAATAAACTGGCAAATGAGTGTCGGTGTGCACATACTGTAAGTTAATTTTTGATACTGTGACTTTTGAATAATTTCCAGTTATTACTCACAAAGTGATCCTATGTCCTCCAGTGCCTGTAGCAAATGTGGTATTTACCACATAAACAATGCACAAGCTCCTTGAGCATCTCACTGAATATCCTGCTCTTATTTTCTTACTGTGTATTTTTTTTTTTTTAATTTTCATTATAGTGATCATAACTTTGTTGGCAGGGTGCTTTTTTTAATCAGTCGTTAATGTGTTCAGGTAGTGAAGCATTTGTCTTGGAAAGGAATAGCATCCTATAGGTTGTTTTTCTCCTACTGGGAAGTGGATAATAGGTTGTATTATAGCCTCTGTTTTTAATCCATTTGCTTCCATTCCAGCCACTGAAACTTCGTTGATCACCACCCTGGCTCATCCCTCGACTCTGGCTTTCTTGCCATCACTGACACACAAACACACACTAGTGACTGTGTGTGATTCACACTCATTAGTCAGTCCACTTGTGCAGAGATCTTCCTCTCTCTCTCTCTCTCTCACAAACACACACACACACACACACACACACACACACACACACACGAACACACTCTCACTGACTCTCCATCACTGCAACTATACTTCCTGCTGCACCAACACAGAAGTCACACATAAAACTTCAGCATCCGATGTCTGGTGCCATAGAAACAGAGAACGACCAATAAGGGGGCTCCTGGGGACACAACAAGCCTTGGATCAATAGCATCCTTTTTTCTTTTTAATTTTATGAAATGGGATTTGTTTCAAACTAATACAGCACCAGATTCGACCTTTTCTATTTCCCTGGACTATGATGTACTTTACTGTCCTTTAATTAATTAGTTAATTCAATTAAAATTAATTAATTTATCATTTGCTCCCTTGATTAATCTCTAAAAGCAGATAAATCAAGGGTCAAATGAGTCCAAATCAGATCCCGCAAGCCACAAGAAACAACTGAGGAGACAGTGAACTAAGGCTCTACTATTTTTTCTGGTGCTGGCTCAGTGACCTTGTTAGCACTGCACGACAATTGAATCCACTCATTTGAGCAGCCGACTGACGTGAAAACGCACATCAGATTCAAATGTGCTATTGGTATTCATGTTTTTTCCCCCCCGACTGTGGGCTGCAGGAGTATTATTGTCAGAGTGGGAGGTTGCCGGATGCGGGCCACCACGTCCAAGGCCTTCGCCGCCGGCTCGTTCGCTCGGCAAGTGTCTCTGCGTCACGGCCGCTGGCTGCCTGTGTTCCGGGCCGTCTGAGGACACGCGTGCTCGGAGCCAGACAAGCACACACGGCAGACAAAAAAATAAATAAATAAACAAATCCGAGCCTGCTTCTGATCGACTGTGTTGGCGGGCAGTGCGGGCGCATGAAGCCCCTCTGCGCTCCTGGCCGAAAGCGGAGATTTTCATCGGTGAACAATCGGTCACTTCGGCGTCAGGCGGCTTCGCACCGAAGGCTCACTTGCCCGCGTCTAAACCGATGAGCACAACCGGTGGGAAAGTGTCGAAGAGCGGGTGGGTAGAGTGCACCGAGCTTCGTCGGACAGTCAATTCAGATGCCGTGGACTCGGTCGACCGCGTAGTGGCGGCATTACAACACAACTTGAAGGTAAAAAAAAAAAAAACAAGAAGCCGGGGATGAGCTGGATCAAGCTAGCTAAAAGGAAGCTACACGAAAGCCGGAAGTTGAGCGTATCGTGTGTTTTTTGAAAGTAAAATACAGATTTTCTTAAACAGAACAGGAGTTGGGGAGTTGGGAATGGTGTCAGACCAAAATGTATGTACAAAGACATAAGGTGTGTTTTTTTGTTTGTTTTGATTCATCACTATTTCAAACACAAGAACACACATTATAAATATGGAAACAGTTAAAGTTAAGTATGATGAGGTCTTACTTGTATTTTTCAACAGCAGAAATTATAAAGACTTCTTTTATTATTGAAAGTATTTATGTCTCCCATTCATCAAAGTCCTTTTATCCATCATCATCAGCAACATCATTATATATGACCATATGATGTATATTTGTACTACAAATTAAAAGTTGTTTCCAACATCCACCTCTATACAAATTAAATGGACGTTTAAAGGAGAAAATATAGGAACGAAAGAAACAAAAATTAATCCAGAAGAGGACATTCACTGACTGTTCTGGGACATCACAAGGTCAAAATCCCACATTAAGATAAATATCTGATGCATTTCGTAGTATTTTTATTTTTTATTTTTTTATTTTTATAGAAGTAGGATAAGTGTCCCCATCCATAAGAAGGCTGTCGAGATTAGCATTCTGTGGAGACATCTCATTTTGTGACTGAAGAATTTGAATTGAATAATTTAAAGATTCACAGCTAACTGAAATTTGGGATTGTTTGCGGAGAAATCAAATAAAAATGTAAATGTCCCCAATGTTTATAGGCTACTGACACTGAGCTTCTCTAACAAATCTTCAAAATCTTTTCAGAATCTCTCAGTATGAACAACTGTTGTCTAGACTCAATTTCTTCATCACAAGAACTATATTATCCTCTGGAATCAGCAGTATTTAGTTCATTACAAAGGTAACAGCTGTTTTACTTTTTTGGTTATCCAAGCTGGGACAAAAAAAAATGTTGTTTGCACATGACCTCATTATATCCCCAAGTACCCAGAAGCCAACCAATCAGAAGCTAAAGTGATCAGTCGATTAACTGACTAGTCGACTGACAGAAATTAATTTGCAACAATTTTGATCACTGATCAATTGTTTCAGTAATTTAAACCAGAAATTCTCTGGTACCAGTTTTTCAAATGGAATATTTGCTAGTTTCCCAGTGTTCTGTGATAGTAAACTCTGCATCTTTGAGTTTTTAACTCCACGCGTGGAATATTAACTTGGGTTTAGTGCAAGGATTAGCATTTTCCCACTATCCTGGGTGATGACTCATGAAAGTAACTGTCAGATGTATTGATACTGAAAATAATTGCTGGTTGCAGCACTACAGTCCTCCTGTGATGGAGTAACTCTACCTTGCCCGAGGTTCCTCTGTGTGTTAATTACTCGACACACAGAAAATATGGAAGCAGTGTGAAAAAAAACAAACTATTTTAACAACAAATGAGGCAATGTGCACTAAAATAACTCAGGTCTTAAAGCTAGAGGACAGAAGTGCAGTCTTGATGATTGTATTTCAGTGGTTCAAATTTCTAACAAATGTGCGGTTAATCAAATTATGTAGACTCAAAGTTTATGCATTAAACCTTTTGGGCGTCCCTGGACAGTTGCCTGCCTAGTCCGATTGGTAATCCCGCTTTAGCTGCAGGAGGGGCCCTGTATACATTTAACAGCAGTTGGATGTAATTACATGTTTTCCACACAACCCAACATACTCCTACAGATTTTTGTGACAGCCAGTTCAACACACTCGCGATACTCTACAAAATGTTCATTTAGCATAGAAGATTTTATTTTGAAATTTTTTTTTTTTTTCCCCGGAACTGCTATGTTTCGCTTTACTGGATTTGGTGCTCGCTGAGAGAGGAGAAAGCAAAGGGGGACCAGATCAGGCGGTAGAAATGGAGAGCAGAAGGGCTGGGAGGGTGAGCGAAAACGTTGAGCAGACATGGCGTGGCAGCATGACAAGATAAGGGGATCTCGGCTCACCTAAAGGGGTTCTCTGGAGCCGGTCGAGGCTGAAGGGGTCGAGCTAAGTGTCTGGAGGATTTTCATTTCGCTTTGCTTTTGGTCTTACCTCGTCTAATCAGTGCGCGCACACAACGCTTGTGCTGGCCAGTATCTGCAGAGAGAAGTCTGTGGCTAACAACCCCGTCTGACAGGATAAAAGGTAACACCAAGTGACTTCTGTTAGCGAACAATCGCTCGGGACCGTTGTTTGTTTACAACCGCGATTAACACCACACTGAAGTTACATAGTCACGTACCCCATCCATTGTTTGGTGGCTAATTCTGCCAGCATTGTTAGAGAGTGCAGGCAACACACTTCTACTCCTATTTTTGCTCGCTTAAACTGACATGATGTTACTGTCGTGCCGTGGCGCAGCGACATGCATGATTAACTAGCTAGGCATTGCTCTGTGTAGCCGGGCTAATGTTAGCACGAAAGATGTGACAAAGTGCCACATGGGGCTCTGTCGTAACCTAACGTTAGCTACCTGTCAGGGGCAGAGGACCTGCCCTGGCATGCTTTCGGACACAAATACCCCCCCCACACACACACACACACACACACACACACACACTCGCACACACACCAAGGCATACAGCCAATATTACAACATTTATGTTGAACTGACACGTCTCCGGGGAAATAAATTCATAACGTAACAACCATAATTATCAGTCGTGAACAGTGTCACAGTTTGTGTGTGTCTTTTGGCTTGCGCCCGAGAGAGCTCTGTAAACAAACCAAAAAAACACCTCTCAGGAAGTGTTGACTTCTCAACAATGTTACAATGTTATTTCATATATTTTATCAACAGCTTGGTAATTAAAATAATTCCCACACCTTTATCTGATTTGTGTTGCCATCCAGCATCATTTCAGGATGTATGAAAAGCCGTTTGTTTGCATCATAAACACACTAGTCCATTTTGCTCTAATAACATTTATAAATAGCCTATTCAGTTAACTACTGACTAAACTAAACACTAATTGTGTGCAGTCTGGTGTCTGAGCCCGGCCTCATTATTCTCTTGCTTTCAGGGAGCTCAGTATGAGTCGAGATGGGTGGGCAAAGAAGAGAGCCAATGCCACTGGTGACAATGGTTGGGCTGAAAGGGTGAGTATCGCTCAGCTCATCATAACCAACCATGGTTGGTATAAATTTACCTCGGTATGGAGACGTTGCCATGGGTAAAAATGAGGCAGTGGGTCGAAAAAGATATTCTCACTGCAAACTGTAAGTGGACCACCCTATTCCGTTTCCCCCCTCTGCCCTCTCATTATAACAGGGCTGCAAGCCGATCACTAGTCGTCTAATTGGATAAAGGTTAGACAGCCAAAATGTTACAGCTACTGTGGCAAGAGTTGCATATAAACCACACCATCCTGTAATAACAGTAGTATCACCATACAGGCTGGACAGTAATTAGACAGTAAGCAGACAATCACGTCAGTGTAATTGTGTATTTTAAAGCCGCACGCACAAAGCACACAGCAACGTATACATGAGCCATTCATTAAATGTCATACACACCGATAGGGTCTGTATAGTCTGTAAAGGAGAATGCACACAGGAACTCAGGTTTGTAATCTTTGCTCACTAAGTGTGTTAGAAAACCACGAAAATATTTGCATATGTTTCAGTAATATTTGATTTCCTCACACATGATGATATGCTCAAATTCTGTGTGTGACATTTTCAGCTCTGGGATTCTGCAAATGTAGTGGATGATCTAAATGTGATTCACCTTCCTTTGTCACTGCTCTCCTTCATGTGTGCAGGGCGGCTACATGGCTGCCAAAGTCTCCAAGCTGGATGAGCAGTTTAAACTTGACGCCCCCAGGGAAAAACAGAAGGAAGGCACATGCTCCAACATCTTCAGTGGAGTAGCCATTTATGTCAATGGATACACAGGTAACACCATGCTACGTCCATAGTTTTACATATCTCTATTTTGTATGTCTTCTTGCCCTCATAATTTTTTTCTTGGCGAACATTTACATTGCCACTGTATCATTTAAACTGTGAAGGACAGCGTGACAATGTAAATGTGCACCAAGAATTTCCCAGAGGAGTACCAAAAGAAAAATAAGAATTCTGCATGCTGTTTTTTTTCTGTTTCTGTTTTCTGTTTTTCAGTGTTTTAAATTGTATTTTTATCCCTTCACTTGGTAGCCTGAAAAAAATATTCAATTTTTAATATATGGAATAAAATTCTAGCTTTACAGAACCTTATTATTAAAATTGCTGAAGTTTTTAATACTTTTAAGGGTACTATAATGATAATTTTCATTTTCATGGATGCACGAATTGCCTCATAAATTGGATATTAACAGAAAAAGTCATTGAAATGATTAGTTTCTAAGGAGCAAAGACCAGATAGTATGTATGTATTTTTCTACTTATGTATGGAATCTTTCACAGCCATTCAGTATACTGTTAATGTGTTTACTGACTTTATCGTTTACTCATGTATATGCTTCCTGTGTTTGTGATGTTTTGTGCAGATCCATAAATAGGTGTTTGACTACCTTGTTCAGATGAGTTGATGCACTTTTACCATTGTGATCATGCTTTGGGGAACTGCCCAATGTCTGATGTGGTAGCATCCATGTAATAATGATCCATGTAATAAATCACGTTAATGGGGGGGGGGTCGTCTTTGGTGCAGTATACACCAGCCACGTCATTTATTGTACGTCAGTTTATATGTGAAGCTCACACTGGACTAATCATACAGATAGAAGGTACGGTAACCGGGACGTGCTGATGATGAGTAAACGTGCTTCAGCCCATTATGACGTGTGTCTAGATGCCGCAGGTGTGCAGACTTATATAACAAATAATGGGTGCAATTATATTGAATCGTGCTTTCTGCTGCTGGTTGTCTTTTTCTGTCCAACTGTTTTATTTGTTACCTGTATGTGAACAGAACCAAGTGCAGATGAACTACGCAGACTCATGATGCTGCATGGGGGCCAGTTCCACGTCTATTACTCTCGCTCCAAGACCACCCACATCATTGCCAATAACTTGCCCAACAGCAAAATTCAGGAGCTAAAAGGGGAAAAGGTTATCAGGCCAGGGTGGATCACAGACAGGTGTGTTCAGTGGGAGTCGACTATGTGTACATTTCATGGGTTCACTTACAATTATTTATACAATTTATATTTTACAATATTAGCAGGAAATCTCAGTGATAAATTTGTCATTTGTTTAAAACAGTGTCAAGGCTGGGCGTCTCTTGCCTTACCTACAGTACCAGCTGTACGCAAAACAGAAAGGCCCACTCTTCCCCGGCATGACTCTGCGCCAGACCTCAGAGATTGCTGGACCGAGCCATGGGCCGCTGCAGCTTAGCGTCCATCAAAAGCTTCAGCTGCCACAGCGCAGCGTCCAGCACTCTGTTCCCACCCGTGAGCAGTCCTCATCCAGCTACCAGAATAATGCCAACCTTAACCCCAGCCACAATCAGGTTTACCAAGGCAACATCCAACCTCAGTCCATCCAGCACAGCCCTGCAGCTTGCTTCATTAATCCCCAACCCAGTCACTTAGCATCCAGTCACCTGAATATAGATCCCAGGCACAGAAGCCCTTTACACACCCACCCACTGTCTAACCCAAGCCCCACACAGCCCCTGCAGTCTACTCTTCAAACACCTCATCGTAATCTCCAGCACCAGAGAGCCGGCCAACCACAACGTCAGACCAACTCTTCTTGCAACACCTGCCCCAGTGGCTGCAAGGAAGTGGGATTAAAATTGTGAGTATGTGAAGTTAATAAAAGGGAGCGATTATTTGTCTTTTGTTCTTGTTTCTTTTAAATTAGAGATAGTTTTCCCACATAATTTAAACATCTTGTTACATTAACACACACAATCATCTCTTTATCTCACAGAAATGAATTATTGCAGACCTCATTGGATGTGATGAGGAGCCATTCAAAAATGAAAGAAGTGCTAGAGTTTGGCAAACAAGATCTTTTCCCACAGGTGTTGAAGGAAGCACCCCTGACCAATGGACACACTCATCTTGTTAATGGTGCCTTAAAGCCAGAGGACCTGTCTCCTGTTACAGATGAACCCTCTGTTGACAACAAATTGCCTGAATGCAGAGTTAAGAGTCCAGAGGATCAGCGTCCAAGTCCTCCAGCACAGTGTCAGACCAAACCTGACCCTTATGAGTTTCCCCACAGTCCTCCAAAGCGATCTGACCAGTCCCCTGTCTTTCTGGAGCATTTCAGCTCACAAGCAGCCAACGAGCAGAGACCTAAACCTCCACCACCCACCTACCAGAAGGCTATAAAAGCCACTGAAACCCACCCACTCCCTAAGCAGCTCCAGCTGTCCCCTCAGGTTGATTCAAATCCTGAAAAGACTCCAATTTCTCCTTTATCTCGCTTGCTTTCGCATTCTCCAAATCGACTGAATGGAAGTCACCACAATGCCTTTTCATCTGATACTGCCTCAATCAACACAACCGACATAACAGCCAAACCTGATCCTCCCACGGAAAACTCATCAACATTGTCAAAGTCTTCAGCACAGCTGCTGGCACAGACAGGTGATCTGATCTCTGAGTTCTACTCTCGCTCACGTTTACACCAGATCTCCACATGGAGGGCCGGCTTCTCTGAATATGTCAATGAACTGCATAGCAAACGAAAAGTGGCAGGGGGGGCCTCCTTTCCTGGGAAAGACCGACTGAGGAAATCTGTGGCCCTGCGCTCTTCAGACAGTCAAGGTAGGAAAGGAAGGGTCACTTTGTTGCCTCTTTTCATGTAAAATTCAGGCTGCTTTTTGTTCTTGTTGCCAAGGAACGGTGTATTAGGTTGTCATGGTGGCTCAGTGGTCTATGATGTGTACGTATCACAACGTACCAGATCAAATTGAGCTTTAGACCTTGGTTCTCTCTTTCTCAAAATGTGTACTGTCGCTCTACTGTGAGCTGTCCTATAAAGGCAAAGTGTTAAATACCTTTTAAAAAATGTGGTGTATCATCAGGTGTAAGTAAATCAGTACTTATAACTGTTCTCTCTATCATCTCAAATATTTACAATATCGGTGCCCCAGCTATTTTGTCAGGTACCCAGTGTACTCATGACACTTGCGTAGCCCCTTTCTGTCCAACTGGGTTTCTTGGGATATGTGTGGCACCATTAGATGCTGCATTGGGTTTTTGTGATTTGGAAAGAACTCCAATGATGATCCAGTATCTCTTTTTGTGTCAGGTACATCGGCACCCACAAGTGTTAGAGCTTGTATTCTTCACGTGGACATGGACTGTTTCTTTGTATCTGTGGGGATCCGACATCGACCGGACCTCAAAGGCAAGGCCCCTTTTGTGTATTTAAATTGAGTGCTGTCAGTGAAACATTGGTTCAAACACAGGCACCTATTACATAGAATAGTCTCGTTCATCCAGTCAGTGCTCCTGGTTGAGTTCGTTGTGTTCTTGCAGGAAAGCCCGTAGCTGTGACCAGTAACCGTGGACAGGGCAGAGTGCCTGTGAGACCCGGGGCCAACCCTCAGCTGGAGCAGCAGTACTACCAGAGGAAACAAACTCATCCTCAACCAGGTAAGACCGTCATACCCCACCTGTTTGTGCCCTAGAGAGTCCTGACCTTGACTGTCACAGGCCTGATTAAGTGTATTTCCTGCATTTTCCTGTATATATTTTACTTTATTGTAACCTGCTTGACTAAGTGTACCCTTGTTCGGCCTCTCAGACAGGAATGACGACGATCTACACAGAACTCCTTCACAAGAGACTCCTGACTTCCATGCCAGCGGAGTGGACCAGGATACTTCTGTTCTATCCATGGCAGAGATTGCATCGTGCAGTTATGAGGCTAGGTAAGTCATAAACACACACTTGTGTACATCTCCTGTATTTTAAACAGCACAGATATCTGTATTTTGTACTAAGCCGAATGTTAATAAATCAGGTGTCTCTCACAGACAGGCAGGCGTGAGGAACGGGATGTTTTTTGGCAAAGCGAAACAGTTGTGTCCCTCGCTGCAATCTGTCCCGTATGATTTTGAGGCTTATAAAGAGGTGGCTCTCACGATGTATGAGATTCTGGCTGGGTAAGAACAACTCCCTGGTCAATTTCTCACCTACTTTTCTGTCGTTTACATCCAAAATGAGCTAAAGCACACCTTCTCACTTATGTGTTCTTTGCAGTTACACACATGACATTGAGGCTCTGAGCTGCGATGAAGTGTTGATAGACGGTTCTGCTCTGCTAGATGAGTTGGGCATCAACCCAGAAGATCTTGGCAAAGCTATCAGAGCAGACATCTGGGAGAAAACAGGATGCTGTGCTTCAGTGGGCATGGGTGAGTTTATGTTTGTCTTATGCTGTAAAATAGATCAAGACAGTGTTTGTAGTTTACAAATTCAAACTGACTGCTCATCTGTTTAGGGTCCAACATCCTGTTGGCTCGGCTGGCGACCCGGAAGGCCAAGCCAGATGGGCAGTACTTCTTAAAGTCTGAAGAAGTGGATGATTTTATCATGGACCTGCCAGTGACCAGCTTACCAGGTAGATATACAGCACCACCTGCTGGTCATGTCCATCAGTCTGCAGTCTTTTATGCTTTTGTGTGGTGGACATTTGACTAAATGATTCATGTAATTTTTTTTTACTAGGTGTTGGGCCTGTTATGGGAAGAAAGTTGGCTGCTATGGGTGTGAGGTCATGCGGGGACCTCCAACAGGTGTCTCTGTCTCAGCTGCAGAAGAAGTTTGGACCCCGGACCGGACAAACCCTGTTCCGTTTCTGCAGAGGCCTGGATGACCGCCCTGTCCGCTACGAGAAGGAAAGAAAGTCTGTCTCGGCTGAGATGAACTACAACATTCGCTTTGCAAAGGTTAGACCTACGTTCTTTCTCTTGTGACATCTTTTCTTTTTTTTTTTTATCTTCTCTGCATTTCGCACCTGTCTCTCTCTAACACTCTCGTTCTGTCACTCACCAGACTGATGAGGCAGAGTGTTTCCTGACTAACTTGTCCATGGAGGTGCAAAAACGTTTAAAAGAAGCAGGGCTGCGGGGTCGCAGAGTTACCCTTAAGGTCATGGTTCGCAAGGTTGGAGCTCCACTGGAACCGGCTAAATATGGTGGTCATGGCATATGTGATAATCTAGCCAGGTAAGAAAGAGACTGTCATCCCTGTACGTTACGAGGGATTGATAATGTCCTCTTTCCATTGTTTACCCATGTCATTGTGTCTCTGTAGACTCATTTTTATCTGTCTCTTGCTGCCAGGACTTTGATGCTCGCTCAATCCACTGACAGTGGTCAGCTGATTGCCACTGCAGTCATCAAGCTGTTCCATGCCATGAAGTTGCAGGTTCAGGACCTGAGGGGAGTTGGCATCCAGGTTCAGCTCCTTGAGGGAAATCACTCTGTCCCCCAGGATTCAACAGGCCACCGAACACGCTCCATCAAAGAGATGTTGCTAGGCCAGGGATTGAGTCCCCAATCCCACAACAGAGGTTCGCCTAAGGTCTTTGTGTTTCAGTTTGTATCTCTGATGTCGTCTATGAAATAATTGAGTTCGAGATCAATTTTATAGGTGTTGCAGACAACAGCGCACATCAGGAAAAGACCACAGCCCAATTATCTGGTTCCTATCCACATCCTCTGTCCCCTCCTGAGCCAGTCCCAGGGACAAGCAAAGACCAGCCGGCATGCCAACGAACTCCGAAACATTCTCGAGCACATCTCAACCTAAGTATTGAAGTCCCCTCCCCTTCACAGGTAAGGGCTTGAAGGATATTTCTGATTGAGAGAATGAGGGCGGATTAGGGATACAGTTTCAACAAATTGTGTTTCTTTATGATTTCCAAGGTGGATCGTTCTGTGTTGGAGGCTCTGCCTCCAGAGCTGAGAGAACAAGTAGAGCAGTCATGGACTCATCGGGATGGGAGATCAAACAACCGTCGTTCACCCAGTCCACAGCCTTCTGATCCTCTTCCACAGCCTCCTTCTCTAAAGTCATGTTCAACCTCACCTCCTCGTCCTCCTGCCTCTGGACCTGCAATATACACTCCACCTGTAGGAACGTTGGTTCTACAGATTCCAAATCAGCCAGACAGTCCGGGAATTGTACTAGAACTACCAAACTTCTCACAGGTAGGGATCAGGGGGTTGAGATTTGAGTTTTATGAATATTAACTGGTAAAAAAAAAAACTTTACAGTACAAAAGAACAGTGAAACACAAATAGCCTTTTATTACTCAAGTTTTTATGTTTCATTACTTTAACTTCTCACAGAAACTTTTACTTGTATTAAAGATGTTTAACTTTGGTAGATAAATCATGTTTTGAAAACATGTTTTTCAAACAAATAAATTGATTGCAGAGTGTAACATACTGTAAATCTGATTTTACACTTTAATATAGGGACAAGACACAATTTGCAGAAAAGGGAATAAGCAAACCAGGGACAAGTTATATTTGGACAGCAACAATTGGAAAAAGGACAATGATAGAATGGGTTTTGTTTTTTTTTGAGTAGATTATTTAGCCCATTAGTTCATTCACCTGTAACTATTTTCATCCTCTATATATAGGTCTCCATATATGTCCATATTTCCCCAACTATGTCCTTCTACTCTAATGCCTCAATGTGGAAGTCTCTGGAGCCATAGACAAAAAACTGTACTACTTAAACTGCTTACAGTTTGAAAATTGCCATTGTGAATGATCTGTAACCCCCCCAGAATCCCAAGTTTCTGCTGAAAAATGTAAACCTGTCAGAACAATTAAGTTGGTTATGAACCTAGATTTTACCCTGAATCTGCTGATGGCCCATAGAAGAAGACTAGCATTATCCCAGTTACACTCTTGCCAGTTGTGGGTATCCTGGCAAATTATGTTAGTATAGAATTATTTTCTATAATTGTTGAAAATAAATGTAAAAGCAGATACATTTTAATCTTGGGTTGGGCAATTAACTGAAAATGTACCAAAACCGACTTTATAAAGCTCTAAACAACTTCATAATCTGGATAAAGAAAACAACAGAAAAAAGATGCCAATTTGGTCGTGTGGGCACACTTTGGCTTCAGTAAACACAGTATAGAAGCCAAAGTGTCCCCACATGATATGCTAAATAAAGGAAACATGTGCGTCACAATTATGAGCGCTGGCTGTATTAAATAGTCTCCAAATAGACCTATTAGTCCACAAAGTATACAAAGCTGATTTTATAGTTTGTGACTAAACACTCAGCTTCACTTGGTCTCCGGATCCTTTGACTGCAGGTGGATCCAGACGTATTTGCTGCCCTTCCCAAAGAGCTCCAAGAAGAACTGAAGTCTGCCTATAACCGCATCATAACTGTCCAGCCTCAGTCAAAAATGTGTAAGTCCCCGGGTGAATTAGTTATAAGGTTATAATAATACCTTTTGCTCCCCCTACTATTACCAGCATGCATATTCTGTGCACCTAATTTTTTTCCTCTTTGTTTCCCTGCAGTGGAGCAGAAGAATCCACTGTTGCAGCTAAAACAGTCAGGAGCAGGAATTGGCATCGGTCGTGTGAAGCGGCGCTACAAGAGAAAAAATGCAGTGAGTCCTGTTAAAAAAGGATCTTCTCCTATGAAGAGGCGTCACACAACAAACAGCCCGGCCAAAACCCTGCCACCTCTTATAACATCACTGGAACCAATAAACATAGTAAAGGTGAGCCTGAACACAGCTTCTGACATGAAGATGAAGGTCTTGTTTGTGTGGTGGCTGTATGTGAAGATAGACTATTTATGGTAGTTTGGAACTTTATTCATCTCTTCCACTTTTGAATCCGTTTTCCCTCCCCAGACTGAAAATGGTCCCTCCACATCCTCCTCAAAACCAGACATCCCCGAGTCTCTGTCTAAATACGTCCGTCGCCCGGTTCCAGCATTAGCCGGAGCCTGTGACCTGACGGACATTAAAACACTCCTGCGAGAATGGGTCACCACCATAACAGGTATACATCTCTGTAACAGTGCCAGCACATGCAGTTGCCTGTGTCATTTATGGGATAGCAGAAGTGCATTTTTTTTAAAAAAATCACTGCTTACTTTTTGTTAGAACCCATGGAGGAGGACATCCTGCAAGTGGTGAAATACTGCACTGATCTGATTGAGGACAAAGATCTGGAGAAGTTGGATTTGATTATAAAATATATGAAGAGGTAAATACTGTACAGTTTAGCGCCCTCCATTCCTCTACCCACCTGTTTTTCTTTTTTGTTTTCATTTATTCCTTATGTTGTGTATTGATTTTTTTTTTTTTTTTTTTTTGCAGGCTCATGCAACAGTCGTTGGAGTCTGTTTGGAGTATGGCTTTTGACTTCATCCTAGACAACGTGCAGGTGGTTGTGCAACAGGCTTATGGTAGCACCCTGAAGATAGCATGAAGACTGAGGGAATCCGTTTTCACTGTGTTACCTTTACCACTTTTTGTTTCGCTTCTTTTACAAGGTCACCTGCAATACAAATAATGGCATCTAAATGATGATTTCCCTCCTTCTCAATCGTGACATCACTGCTACATCTGCTAGTTAATGGTTTCACAGACACACAATAGGAGAAAGTGTTACAAGACCCTTGGGAGTATTTGATGAGAGTATGTGCAGCACAATATTTTCTGTGCTTGCTCTTTAAGGGACAAGTAGCACAAACTGAAGGGCAGGATCAAGTCCCAGAAAAGTGATAATTGTAGCAGCTTTTTGAAAATTCATCAATTTTCATATGAAGTTCTTTGTGAAATAATGCCAAGACTCAGCTCCATACAAACGTGAAATTTTATGTAAAGATTTTTGCAGGCAGTTCTTCACTAATTCCTATACATCCAGTCTAAGCAAGTCTAAGGCCTTGGAAGAGATTTTAAATTTCTATTTTCCATCTGATATAGCAGTTGACTTTCCCTATTTGTCTGAGGATTAAATAGTGGTATACAGGGACATTTTAAGGTTAATCTTTTTTTTCATTCATGTGCTTCAGTCAGTCTAGGTTTAAAATAATGACAATGGTAAACATAATAATGATGTTTAAACACAGCATCCTTTAGTGATTTTGGAATAGGTTAGTCTTTGTAGCACTCCTCAAACATCAATCTCAGACATTTATAGGAATTAATTATCTTATTTTTCATTAATGTTTCTTTGGTGTTCCAAGCCACTCATACTGACCTGTGAAATATCTACTACTGCTGTGTCATAAAAAAGCGGATGTGCATACAGTAGTTCCTTTTTTCTTGTCTCTTGCAAAAAAGTGCCAAACCCTGTTAATATATGTAAATAATGTTTTTAAAGATCCTTGTTTAAAAGTTTTAAAAGAAAAGATGTATGTAGAGGGCTTACCTCTTGTATTGTTTACATGTAGTGAATTCTTAGTAACTGTCTTGAGATTTGTAAATCTTCTCACTCTTTAATTGTTTGTATGTGTTCCAACATGGAAATCAGAAGCTGGCCAAAGCACTTCATATGAGGTTAACTGTTGATTCTCAGTAGCACTCTGATTTCGGAGGATGTTGACTGGGGTTATGGCAATCAATAAGTAGCCTATGCATTTCTTTTTTTTCTCTAACAAGTGAGACGTCCTTTCAAGTTAATGTAATATTTCATACAACCTTTGTACTTGGAGTAAATCTTCCAGTGTGTTTTCACTGGTTTCATAAATCCGAATATTAAAGCAATGCTGGATTTGCATAGGAACAGGAGGTGTGATTTTTAACTGTGTAAACCATCTTGTGTACTTCACATGCTGGATACATTTGTATGGCTTGTGGCTACATCATTGTATTTCTGTGACGTTAACTGTTATGATGGTGATGATGGTGATCAGAAGTACTCAGCAGATGCGGTTGGCTGGCTTGCTTGTGATCTCACCGCGCAAGACGTGTGTGGTTGAAAAGTTTGTTAGAAACAGTATCCCTATATGCAAACCAAATCAAGCTGTCATGGTTTTTTTTAACTTGTTGAAATGAATGTAATTCATGATGTGCAAGTCCCCACGGACTTTTTAAGATGTTGCGTCTCTTCACCTGTCA
Source organism: Xiphias gladius (assembly GCF_016859285.1). Lineage (NCBI taxonomy): Eukaryota > Metazoa > Chordata > Actinopteri > Istiophoriformes > Xiphiidae > Xiphias > Xiphias gladius. The sequence continues at coordinate 18,563,370 of NC_053415.1, read as the reverse complement.
TATCTTTACAGAAGGGAATGGCCAGGAGCTAAAATTGGCCAGTCTTGTTGTCTCTAAACTGGCTAGTGCCTGAAGACCTGAAGCTGTGAACCTGTTTGTAAGTTTTCTAAATCTTGGTAATAAACTGTAAACTCTGTATTAATTGATTTGCCTTTGTCAGTTTTTAAAGTTGCAACCTGTCTAGTAGAAGGGTGTTCAATCAAGATAACGTTGGCTCTGACTATTATCTTTAAAGGGGGAAATGGAGATTTTTTCATAGTAGTATACTACAAACTGGAAATAGTGAAGGATGTCTAATTTTGAAAGATTAAGGTTGTCCATCTTCTTCGACACTGACTCTCTGATCTGACAGTGAGGGCCAGTAACTTCAGTATACAGAAAAGACTTAGATAAAATCAATATATTGTGCGATCACTCTTTGCCTTTAAAACGTCACCAGTTCCCCATTTCTTTCCATTACGGTTGTTATGATTTCCTCGTCTCGGGGGATCCTCTGAAAGAACACGTCACCTTGTGCCTTACCGACAAAGTCACACCACTGAAAGCCAGAAATGAGCATCTGGCCCTGGATCTGCCAGAAGTAAGGATTGGATTTCCTCAGTGTATTTGTACCCTCAATTATCTTAATATATGCAATACTCTTCTACGGCTACGGGTTCCATCCTCAGGCCCCTCATCATGTCTGCAGTCTGGTGACTTGGACAGTGGATACAGCCACTGCTGACATCGGTGGAGCGTTATTAGTGGGAAAGCCATGGTAGATATCATCCACTCTTGGGTGTGCAAAGTTCAGGCAGAGGTGAACTATACTATACAAGTTGCTGCTATGAAAAAGACAAAATAAGAAAAAAAACAGGGCTTACTTTATAAAAGAAAATGTCTTTAATTCAAACTTATAAACACTGCCTGCCTATTTTACCTATTTGACTGACAAAATTACTAAAAGGTGATTTGTTTCCCAAAGTCTGCCTTTTAAAAAAAATAGTTCTTGCATCAAAAAGTCAAAGTACCAACAATAAATGTCATACAAGAGAAATCCAGAACCTGATACCTTCTGCCAAGTCTTCATTCAGTGGGTCTGTCTGAAAGGACCACCGTGTCATTTACCAGGCCAGGTCTAAGACCCTGCATTTAAAATAATAATAATAATAATAATAATAATAATAATAATAATAATTTATTATGGACATCAACAAATACCCAGAAATAAAATCCAAGCACCACGCTAAATAGTTGGAACCTGGTTCCAGGTTTATCCCGCCGCTGTCCGGTCTCTGTGCGGCTGCGTATCTGCGGGAAAGCAGTGATCTCCAGTTGAGAATAATGTGCCGCCAGACGAGGGCACGAAGCTGTGCCACACGGGTCCAGTGGCGGCTTTGTAGCTGCACGGGATGGGAACCCCTTGGTACAATCCGGGAACATACATTTATGATATATGCTGTGGGGGCTACAAGGGCAGTTTAGTTAAAAAAAAAAAAAAAAAAAAGGATGGATTTGCTAACTTACACAAATGAGAATATATGAGTATAGTGAGAGGGCCTGGAAATAAATATGAACTTTAGCCACAGGAAAATAAAAGGCATCAGACAGGCTCTTCTTCTTCTTTGAGTTTTAATTGCCGCTGGCAAACCTTAAACCTTACAACCTTAAATTTAAGTAATTAACTAGAAGATTGTCTACTTTCCACGATGTTTTTTTCCCCCAGCAGATTTCCCAATATAATATTGTGTTTTCCTCGATTTAGTACTGATATTAGAAACGCGGATTTGCCGGATGTAGTTTACTGGATGTCAAACGGGGCCTATCGTGGCGTCACGTCCACAGGAACCGTTTGTATTTCGCGCACGAAGCGGAGACCCGAAATTCCTCCAGGTAATCATTTAATGGCAGCGTGGTTGTGAGTAACCCCGTTCTCAGTTTGACACCATAGCTCGTTGACGTTTGTTATTGTCTCGCACATCGAGGATTTTCCAAGCGTGTCCGTGGGAGCGTTAACGCCTGTGAGACTCTCAGGGTTAATGTGAGCTAGCTAGCTAGCTAGCTTAGCAGGCTAACATAAGAACTAGTATTGTCTAATGTTGGATTTTCTTTCCTTTATTACTGGCAAATATAGCTCATTGACGTTTGTTATTGTCTCACACACCGATCGAGGATTCTCCAAGCGTGTCCGTGGGAGCGTTAACGTCTGAGAGACTCGCAAGGTTAATGTTATCTAGTTAGCTTAGCTAACATAGGGCTAGGCTAACATTAGGCTAACATAAGAACTAGTATTTTCTAATGTTAGATTCCCCCCACCCACCCCCTTGATTACTGGCAAAATATAGCTCCTAGATGCATTTCTCGGTTAACCAGCGTGTATTACTGAGCTGCACATGAAGCAAAGAGGGAATTGCTGAGCTCAGAAACATTCATAACCAAATAGTGCAGCGGAGCTAACAACCGGCAGAAACAAGGCGTGCCCGGCCGTTGCCGTGGCTTTGTCTCCAGCTGAAAGACGCTGCTCAGTCTGACAGCTCTCAGCGTAGCGTCTTTTCTCTGTGACTTGACGGTAAGGTTACCTCAGGCCCCTGCTCTACACACCTGGTTATTGACACGCAAGCTGCTGCCGCGCTCACGTTGAGGCAATTGGCAACCTAGTTAGCCAAAACTAAAGCAGTCTCACCCAACAGCCCTGCAATAAATCTACCTTCATGGAAGTTAGTGTTTTTGTTTTTGTCCATCGGTCCAAAACTCGAAGACATTTCATGTATGACAAAGAAAAGCACCAAGTTCTCATATTTGAGAAGCTAAAACAAGCAGTTTTTTGACATTTTTGCTTGCGGTTGCTTAAAAGATAAATTGATTATCCAAATAGTTACTGATTCATTCTCTTTTGATTGACCAATCGATTAATCGACTGAATCGTAGCAGCTGTAAGTGGGGCACGGTTTGTGATTTGCGTAGGGATCGCCATGTAACCGAGTCACAGCAGCATACACAGAGTACCAAAGACACACATGGGTTTAGTGTTGACTGGTGTTAGGTCTCAGTTTACTTTATCTGTTCTTTATCCCGTCAGGTTTAGAGAGTTTCACACTGAGCTGGCAACCATGGCACACCAATCAATGGAAATCATAGCAAAGGTTTTGGAGCAGTCGGCCAAGCTGGTGGAGGAGCAGGTGGATGCACAGCTGACCAAACTGAACGAGATGGATGAAGATGATTTGGAAAGACTGAAGGAGCGGCGATTAGAGGCACTTAAAAAAGCCCAGAAACAGAAGCAGGTACGTGGGATGTTGTATTTTAACGGATTTATACTCATTGTCTGATTCAGTGAATTGTACTATTTTACTGCATAAGACACCTAATGCAGATCAAATAATCTGGCCCCTTTAGTAAATGCACTTGTTATAGCAGTTATGTTGCAGCCTGCTACTTATTCAAGTAGTCATGGGATTTCTGGAATATTGTGTACTTATGAGGAGGGGGTTGTTAGATGATCTTAAATCAGAAAAGATCACAGGTCTGTTCCTGGCTTTTTTGTTATTTTTACAGAGCCATTCTGCAGATCAGTTTTTTTCCTTTCTAAAAATCATTCTTGTCAGAATAACAGCAAAGAAAAAATGTTATGGAAACCAGATTTGTAACAGAAAGTTTAGGAAAAACAATTGAATTTTACACAAGGACCATGGTTGGAACACTGGACTGATTTATAAACTAGCCACTACTCTGGAGTTTGTTTACACATCAGGAACCCAAGTGGATTTTTCATGGGGAAAATGTTTTCCTGCTGTTCACATCCCAAATCAGCCAAAAAAGACACTGCATGTCTCCATTGTACACGAATGTAAAAGCCAAGTTTTTCTGCTATTTGAGATCTCTTGTTCTGTTACTCATCTAAGTTCTCTCTTTTTAAGGAGTGGTTGTCTAAAGGCCATGGAGAGTACAGAGAAATCCCAAGTGAGAAAGATTTTTTCAGCGAGGTCAAGGATAGCAAAAATGTTGTCTGCCACTTCTACAGAAACTCCACCCTCAGGTAAGGCCTTAGCGAGTATTTTTTTATATCAATAAAGACCATAAAGACCTCTTCTACAAGTTCATTTCTTAGTAGCTACAGTATGCTGTCGTCACGCTGCTGAACGTGCCGCTCTTCTCTCTCATCTTCTTTCCCTTACATATAGATGTAAGATCCTCGATAAACATTTGGCCATCTTGGCAAAGAAGCATGTTGAGACCAAATTCATCAAACTGAATGCAGAAAAGGCCCCATTTCTGACGGAGAGGCTGCGGATCAAGGTTATTCCTACAATGGCTTTGCTGGCAGATGGAAAGACTAAGGACTATGTGGTTGGATTCACTGACCTGGGGAACACGGACGAGTTTCCCACAGAGATGCTTGAATGGAGACTTGGCTGTGCAGATGTTATTAACTACAGGTGAGACATAGGCTCCCTCCTTTTGTCTTTTAAGACCTGTATAGCCTGTGCTGTTAAAAACACTGTTATTCTACCCTAATTTTGACACTACCCCTTTTCTCCTGTCCCAGTGGTAACCTGAGGGAGCCCCCCACAGTGACGCAGAGATCGGGCACAAAGTTTACAAAAGTGGAGAAGAAAACCATCAGAGGGCGAGATTACGACTCAGATTCAGACTCTGGAGATGACTGAAAAGCATTGACAGTCGCCTGGTTTTCTCTCTCAGGGCTACCTCATTAAAAAAAAAAAAAAAAAAAAGTCAGGCAGACAGCCCGTTTTAATTTTTCTTCTCCCGTTCTCTCAGTATCTTACCTATTCATTACAAATTTCCAGATTTTAATTTTCCAGATTTTAAATCAAATTACTTTCTAACGTATTTAGCATTTTTGTTTCAGCCTTATTTAATGAAGTATGTGCCATGTTTTATATTTGAATAACTACATAATGGCATACATGCACTTCAAGAGAGGCTTTACATATCCAATTGTGGAGGATATGTTTCACTGCTTCAGTCATCTATCAGCTAGCTCTTAGCTTTATTGTATTGCTGTTGATTTTGTCTCTTTATTGGCTAAAACCTTAAAACGTTTGTCTAGAACAGGGGTGCGAACTCATCAGGGATGAAAGAGTTGACAAAAATGCAAACCCCTTGTCTGGGTGTCAAGTTTACATCCCTGCTTGGATTACAGGCGTGCTCATTTAGGTAGTTCTGTTTATTTAATGTGTTTCCTTGTAGCTGTGAGAATCTGATGTTAGAACAGAAACCATGATGCATGTGAGTGCCAAGATCAACTTTTCAAATTACATTTTCACAGACGACATTTCCTCGTAGCAAGAGTGTGACTTAACTAATGCAGACTTAATAAAAAGTATAAAAGGAATTTAAATAGCTGTGTTCCTGTGATTTTGTATTCCTCTTCTATAGAGCTGAATTTAGGGTACTTGCTAGAGATGGATGGGGGAAAAAAATGGATGTGGCAGCCACCGAGTTTCACACTAAGTATGCATGAAAATGCTGGATCCTAAAATTCTCATAACGCAAGACAATGTTTCTTTGTTACACCCTTTCTCCCTTGAAAATGCTTGTGAAATCGGTGGAGTGTCCCTTTAATGATGGCTCAAGCTTGCCTCACGTACACTTTGAAAAGCTATGTAAGACTGACAACATAAACTGCTTCACTGACGTAAATAATGTTAAATGCCCTGCACATTCAGATCTGTTTAGATTAAAGTTGAGTGGGCTCTGTGAGAGCACTAGAGTCGACAAACTTAAAAGAATTATAAAGATAAACAGTGAGCTGTCCTTCCTTACCAGGTGCAATAGGAACAGAAAGGGATTTGTCAGTCAAACACAGCCTGTAAACGCCAGCTTCAGCCGTGCACCGAATCAATACTACATGCTAATTGCAAGCAGGTTTTGAGTATGTAGTGTGTTTGGTGTGTTTTTTTTTTTTGCTGGAAAAGAGGACAAAGAGGTCAGTGTGCATACTAAAAAAAACCTTTGTTCTGAGTTTAATGTTGATGGACACTATTCTCCTACAATGCAATGGAAAAAGGAATTGGAAGAGTTTTCCACAGCTGGAAAACATTAAATATGTTTGTGGATGGTGGTGAAACCGCTCCAGAGACACTGCAGAAAACAAAGTAACTTGAGTTATTGGATAAACATTTTGAAAAAAAAAACTTTCGAATTACACTGCCAGTAAAACTTAAAAGTCCCCCTGATGGATAAGACGATAATGCTGATGGATGTGTAATATTACTATGTAGTAGGGAAGTGTGTCACAGCTGTAGTCCTGTAGAGGTCTGATTGTTAGAAAATATGTGAGAACACCTGTATGAGTGGACGCCTAGTGCGTAGGGCTTCTAAATTGGCTTCTGAGACAGTGACAGAGTTTGTCTCCACAAAAAAAATAAGTAAAAAGGATACAGGCTGCCTTTTATTTCACAAGGTCTTTAATTTGACTGTGTATGAGTCGTGTTTAATAAAGAATCCGAGCCATCGGCTGTGTCCAAATTGTCATGGAAAACACGTGGCAATTTTTCAATTGTAGCAGCTGTCTGTATGATCGATAGGCTGGTGTTTAAATTGGCATTTAGTGAATGGGTTCTGGATTTACTAAGTTTTTTACTGAGTACATCCAGAACCCCTTCAAACCTGAAACACATGGGGTTTTTATATTCAGCAAAAATATTCAGAAAAACCTGGTTATCTGGTATTCCTGCATCGTGAGACAGATCCCTTTTTTTGCTGAAGGCCTTGTGACAAAGTTTGATGACAACATTTCTCTTTTTAATCTGAAGACCTAAATCAAACAACTCAAAACACAATGCATACAGCTACCTTCAGGTAGTGGAATTAAGGCTGGCAGATATGGAGCACAGGGTTTTTTACATGATGTTTATGTACAACTGAATTATTAATTTGTTGAGAGCGGAGCTAAGATTCGATAGCCTTGGGGTCTACAGGTTGGAGGAGGCGCCGGACAATCAGCTCTCCGTTGCTGTTAATGTAGGTGTCGGCCATGTCATGTTCAGCAGGGAGTCCATAGGGAGTCTTCAGAGGCTGGATCCTGAATGAGCCGAGAAAGACAGGACAGAAGGGCAGGGAATTATCCAAAGAGTCTCTTTATGTGTCCCTTCAATAACCAGACAAATGCCCTCAATAGGCATTTGTTGAACGTTCTACACAGAAAGATAAATCCCCATGTGTAACTCAAGTCATCCGATTTTCACTTACTGCATCCTTTGATGGTTTACAGAAACTTAACAACCATAATTCTAAACAGGTGGGTCACCCCTTTTGGTACATTAATCTTACCTCACCAGGTGCTTGATAAATTTCAGCTGGCTATTGACTGCCGGTGTATTTTTGTGAATTACCGGGACATGCGCCTAAACAAAAGACAGAGAGGGGACAAAGTGTGAATACGCGTAAAAACGAAATAAATGTTCTCGGTGCCTCTCTATCTTGATGAAAGCGGTTTCTCCAGTCTACATTCCAGTGTTGAGGCACTGTCTATAATAATTATTAGGCTGCCAAATGCAATTATGCAAGAAGAGGAGAATAAAAATGGACGGAAATTTCATGACCAAAAGTTGATCGTAGACTACAAAGTGTTGTGTTGTAGGTGACTCACTTAGGCCTAGTTAATGCTTAAACATGCCCCAAAAAAGCATTTTATTAGAGCACATTTACCAAATGTCTTTAAAGTCTTGTATTTTACACAACTTTTCTTTATTTTTCCTCTTCCATTCTCAAACTATTTTCTTTATACTTTAAGTCACAACATAACAGCCAAACTAATATGTTGAACAGAACAAAAGCATTACCTTTTGAAGGCCCAGGTGTTTCACTATCTCTTTCTCCCAGTACGGTCGTCGCATCACACTTTTGACTCGATACACTATATGCAGTTTATGGGGTTGATCTGGATCACCCCCATATTTCTCATGTTCTTTTGATCTCTCGGCAAAAAGCTGCAAGGAAAAACAGAGCCTTCGAATACGGAGCAAACTTGCCGAAGTAATGGTCTAATCGTTTAAATATGGACCATGTGAGCACAATATATACTAAAATTAGTAAGGCTATTAAAAACTGATTTTGACACAAGGTACCTGTACAAGACGGGGCCAAAAGGTTAGGTAATAAAGAAGGACCCACTTTAGTTGGCATTGTATTTACGTTTTGTGAATTTCTTCACAAATTTGCACACAACATACAGCAGACATGGGCCTTTTGCCTTGATTTCTACCTCTTTTGGGATTCTTGCTTTGGAAAACTTGCTGCGTGCAGACACAAACCACGGACAAGGCAAAAGTGTGGCTTCGGTCAGGATCTGTAAACATAGGCAAACAGCGTCAAGACCAAGCTGAAAGCAAAGACATAGGCTAGTGAAAACGTTCTTTGATTCTGTCAGTATCGGCTGGAGTATTGGCCTGTTCAAGTTTGAAACATTTCAAAAATACATATGTACAGAGCGATGGTCTTACCTTGGTTGACAAGGCGCTCAAGCCGCGACGAACACCTGACATGCTTTCTCTTGGTTGAACCACTTACTCCACAGTGGCACTGACGTTACACGCCAAGGTTACGGCCCTGCCCCAACCTCAAAAACAAGCGTATGGCTCAAACCTAGCTAAACGTTGAGAAGTAAACCCGCAAATGTAACTGCCCTCATGTCATACGTGCCGACTTCACACGTTCAACATCAGTTCAGGAGCTGAAAAAAACAACAACGGTGGAATAGGTTGTTCACGTTGGAGTCGTCCTCCATGGATATCCCCCACCGGAAGTGTCGAGGGGTTACTGTGAAAATGCACCGATAGGTCAAGTATTACTTGAATAATGTTCCTAGAAATTTTATTTGATATTTCAAAAAGGGAGAATAAACTATTTAAATCGATAAGATGTTAGTAAAGTATAGGTAACTCCGCTGTATGTTTTTTTTTTGTTTGTTTGTTGAAAATGTAACCATCTAACTTCCGCGCACTAGTGTGCAGCAGTACGTTTCTCCGGGACTTATTTTTGTGGCGCACTCGTGAAGTTAAAAAGTAAGTGGGAAGGCAGTCCCATTTCTGTCTATTAAAAAAACAAAAACAAATGGTTGACAGAACAATGGCACAGAATCATGTGTCGGGGATGGAGACGTCCGCCATCTCCGTCCTGAAACGGGCGGTCGAGCTGGACCAGAGCAGCCGCTTCCAGGAGTCTCTAGTCTGCTACCAGGAGGGCATCCAGCTGCTCATGGACGTCTTGAAAGGTCTCTGTCTCCCTCTGCCATACATAGTTACAGCAGTATCAAAACGAAGACGCGGGGCGTCACTTTTTCTTGTTTCCTCTCGTCCTGCCAGCAGCCGTGAAAGACGACTCGAAGAGAGGGCACTACAGAGAGAAGATAGAGGGCTACATGGACAGAGCCGAGCAGATCAAAGCTCATGTGAGCCAGATGAAAGAAGGTAGTTATCACCAGTCTGCCTTAAACAGGACCGCATCTTCCCGCTGTGGGTCCCTTGGTTTAACACAAATGAATGTAGGAATTTTATTTTTTAATATTAAGCATGTAAAAAAAATGTAAATAATAATAATAATGATGATGACAGGACTGCTTATGGTGTCCCCTACGCGTACCAATCCCCTGGGAGGGGAAAAAAGAAGTCATAATAAAAAAGACAAAAATCTGCATATTAAATCTAGTTGCAGGCATTTAAATGGATGGTTAAAAAGAACTTTAAATGAATTAAAGCCGCCTTCCTCAGGGAGTGTGTGCTGGTGTATGCTTATATTGCACAAGCCAATATTTATTGTATATTTTTTATTTTTAACCATCCACTTGATTGCCTGGATGATGCCCATGGATGAGGGCATATTGTCCCTTCTTAAAATGATTATATATCTTGTAAATACTGAGGGCCCATCTAAGAGGAAGACACGACAAGGCTATAGCAGGTAAATTCGGCCCTAAAGTGACTGAAGGATGGGATTTGACTGTTGCAGGCTGTTGTCCGTTCCACCTCTAATTTTTATTTTGTTTCCCCTGTCCCGTGAGATGGGAAGTACCACGAGCAGACTAGAATATCAGAGGATGCTACCGGTTATAGCTATGAGGCTCTGTTCAAGCCATACATCAGCAATACACTCACAGAGGTCTGGGTGGAGGACCCATACATACGGCACACCCACCAAGTAAGATCTTTGTTCAAATTAATTGTTTTGTCTGACCAGCATTCAAACATTGTCTGACAACATACAATGATAAAATACATTAATGCTGCCGCACCACATATTTGAGAAGCTGTGACCAGCTAGTGTTTAGCATTCTAAGGGATAAATGATTTATCGTTTATCAGAATTTTCACTGATTAATTTTCAGTAATTTGGCCAACAACTAATCAACTGATTGATCAGGACGGTCTGATTTCATTACCTCTTCTTTCAGCCTTCACATTGTAAAAACACCAACTTGTATTCTTTTGCATGAATACGGATTGCGAGGTGTTACAACTCATAAATATGAATTAACAGCATTTAAAGAAAAGAATTGATTAAGACAGCTCTTTCTTCAACTAAAGTCAGTTCTTGTAGTCCACTTATATTCAAACTATGAGTCATTTAACTGGTTATTTTCAAAGTCAAAAAGGTCTGTTATCAGTCTTTGAAAAAATACATAATCAGCCATAAACAATCATGAGATTCAGTCTAGTCCTCATTTAAAAGTTACAAGACAGATCTCATGATTGTTACTTCTGAAATGCTTCTGAATGCGATAACCCAATAACCTGTCTTGTAACTCTTGAAACTGACAAACTTGTCCAATTACATTAGCTAATTATAAAAAAAAAAGACTTGAATCGCTTAAAATGATTTATGAGATTTTAAATCATAGATGAGTTTGGTATAAAATCAGCGTAGACTGACCTCTGGCAGTTGGTTTTCTCGTATCACACAACTAAACAACACATTGTGTGCCTTGACATTTTGAATTTGCTCAGCCTTTTCATTTTTACAGTGAACAAAGCACTTTGCACCTTTGTTTTGATGATTAATAGCCTAACACTCAGAGTTTTAGCCTCATCAAAACTGTACCAAACTTGCTCTATCATGTCAAACATGCCCCTCGCCCCTTCTCTCTACCACAGTTGTACAACTTCGTGCGGTTCTGTGAGATGCTGCTAAAAGCGTCCTGCAAGGTGAAAAGGATCCATCTCCTCACTTCACAGGATGAAGTAGGTTCTTTAACTATCTAAAGACTGTGCAGCAGCCACAGCAGCCTCTCCTCGTCAGTTTATGCTCTCGTTTCACTGCCTTCGTCCTGTCCTGCAGGCAGACAGCAGCCAACAGAGCAGCGCTTTGGCCGAGCTGAAAGAGAGTCTCAGCGCTCAGGGAGTGACTCTGGATCTGCAGTACTCCTCCACTATCCATGACAGGGAGATTAGGTACAGTGGAATATTTTCTTCATTTGCAGCAGCTTCATTGTCATATAGTACGAGGGCTTTCATACTAAAACAGCATTCTTTATAGCTTGATTATTTTTTCAAAAGGTGGGATTATTTTTTTGAAAGGAAATCCTTACTGCAATATATAGTGTTAGTCTCACATTAGCCCCCCTTTTCCCATAACTGTGGCTTTATTTTGTGGCAGTAATGTAGGCTTAACTTTGTTTTTAGGTTTGACACTGGGTGGATCATAAAGATAGGGAGAGGGCTGGATTACTTCAAGAGACCTAAGGTGAGGTTTCATACTTAATAGTAATCAATCCCTTAATCAATGCCATTGTTCAGAACTGTGGTGCTGAATGTCTGTGAATCAACATGTCGAGTTCTGCTCGTAAAAAAATGTTCATTATGTCCTACAGGGCCGATTCTCTATTGGATATTGTGACTATGACCTCAGGCAGTGTCAGGAGACCACTGTAGACATTTTTCACACCAAACACACGAAAACACTATGAGATTCTTGAAGCTTAAATTACCTTTTTTTCTTACTCAAGGGACTTAATTTGCTTACCTGCCTCCAAAACGCACGTACACATCTGCTGTGTTGACGGATTTGCCTTCACATATGCATGTGATTGGCCTCAACAAGTGTGCAACTGAAAAACGTTTGTCAGAGGTGTTATAATCTGCTTCTTGTAACACTGGTGTGTCTTAAATTTCAACCAATTGTATGAGTAAATATTCTATTTTTCTGATGGGTATCTTTCCTCATCACTTTTAAGGACACTTTTCTATGACCCTCTTGCGTTTTTTATTTACTTTAAATTTCTTCTGTAAGCATGGTGGTCTACAGTGAAGATGCCTTTTAGGGTGTCATACTGCCATCTGGTGGAAAAATTAATTAATTGTGTATTAAATCATATTAAAAGTGCTTTTATAATGTCATACAGTGTCTCTGTGTTTTTCTTTTTATCACATTTTCACCATCTTTTGAGCTTGTCCAGTTACTTTATATTCAGTGTGGTGCATTCAAAATATATAGTTCAAAATAAATACATACATGCAAAAGTTAACAATAGAAACAAGTCTTGCAGAACTAGTAACTGTAACCCTATTTTGGGTATTTTGGTAGCTACCATAGTTTATGGTATATAGTTGAATATACTTATTTTTTTAGTAAGTGGACCTCGAGTTGAGATTTTCATTGTTTTTTTATATGTTGTGTTTTTGTTTGTCAAAGTACTATTTCCAATTTACTAAAGATCCTCAAATTGTGGCCAATTAACTCGCCTGTTGTGAAGCTTTTGACCACATCACATGGTCTTGATCAGCAGACTGAGTTGTCATGGAACCCTAGAGGGTCAAACTTTCCATAATTGTGAGAAGCGATGGAGTTTCACATTGCTTGAATAGTACATGAGCACAGCCTCTCACTGAGTTTTACCCCAAATCGACAGAACCTCATTTCAGCTGCAGCTTTATTCGGTAGGCCCCGACATACAACTATTATTTTTATTCGGTCACGCCTTTACAAAACAGTTTCTGCAGCTGTTCGCTCAAGGTGCACGCCTTCAGAAACTGCCTGGGGATAGTTGGCGATCTAGTGGTTCGAAAAGCGTAGTTTATATATTAACAGATAATATGACTGTTGGATTCCTGGCATTCATGAAAGGCCCACACAGTGATATCTACTGTAGTTAATGGGTAAAATATACTCTCTTAAATGTCATGTGAACCTATATCTCTGAGTATTTGACTGTACGGGAAAAGTCAATTGGCTGTGGTAGCAGTGATTTGTGTCTCAACTCCCAGGCTCCCTTGCTGGTATGAGTCCAATATGAATCCAATGAAAATTTAACAACAAAAATATTGTCCCAAAACAAAGATTCATGGGAAAATACTGTATTCCCTCGTAAAATATTAATGGGAATTGTTTGTTTGAATGAATGGTAACCCACGTGAGTTCAAACGGTGCTGTGATCGGATTATCTATCGGCCTTAATCTCGATATGCACAGGCCTCATCTGGGCTCCGAGAGGAATAAATTATAATCCATCAGGAAACCACATGATCCAGAGACGATCAAAACTGTAACAAGTGCCTCTGTTTTCCTTGAGCTGAAAGAATAAAGACTATATTGCAAGTTGCAGTCGGTGCTGTCTATCTCAGTATGTTCAGACAGCTTTTCTACAGGACAATATGTCAGTTGTAATCACATTATAAAATATGCTTGCACGCATATTGTCCTTTATGTGAAGATTACAGACAATAAATGCATGAATGGAGGGATTAAAATAAAACAGCATCCAGACTCTCATGTCACTGTGGTCTGTTGACATGCCGCATGTGGTTTGTTGCATGTAATCCAGATGTCACCAGCTGGGTTTATAGTCTGCTGGTTTATATTCTAATAGATAAGGATTTGTGTGATGAGGACCCTCCTGAGAGAAGTTGCTTGGTCACACATCCAGACACAAAAATGCGGATGCAAAGGTTTGCTTTCCATTTCCTGCCGCCCTCCCTCTCACTGATTGTAGCCCAGTGGCCTAGATAGTGCTCCCATCTCTGAATACTATCCTGTGTGAATGTGCAGAAACTTTGATTCACTACTGCAGCACTGAGATCATTTCGCTGATTATAACATACATATGGGAAATATCTTTTTTTTTTTTTTTTTTGCTGTTTTAGGATTATATTTTGATATTTTTTGACTTTTACAATGGAAATATAGAAACAAAAGATGCCACATAGGTCCCCCAGCTGGAATCAAACCAAGGATGTTGCAGTTATATGGTAAACTCCTCAACCAACAAGCCACAGGGACACCGAACTGGAAGAGTCTGTGATGAAAATGATCAATTGTGTCCATTTTATGCTTGCAAAATTACTTTGTACCTTGTGAGGACATACAAATGCAAAATTCATGTATTTACACACATTTCTCTATAACTACTGTAGAATACTATAAAATATTATTTTAGCTCCAGTGCTTGGTACATTTGGATTTGAACTCTAGATCTTACTAAGGCTAGGAGATGGCTAAACCCTGGTTGATGCTTTTTTTTTTTATGTACATTTTTTATTTTTAACTTTCTAACACACACACACATATGCATAAACTACCCTCTGTGATCATCTGGGGGTGTAGGCAACTGAGTGTAATATGTAAACAGTCCTGGGAGCTGTAATTCCTGTATGCCTGTCCTCTTTCCAACTGGAGCTTTATTTTTTTCCCTCTACTTTCATTTCTGGGCCTAAAATCAGGTTAGCGTTTTATAAGGAGCTTAGCGCAAAGGGCCACAGTGTGCCACTAATGTAATAGAGTATCTCTCTCTCTCTTTCTCCCCCCCCCCCTCTCTCATTCTCTTCTGTCCTCTTTTCTCTTTGTGCATTTGCTTACCCTGTCATAAAGTGACCTTCTCTCTCTCTCTCTTTCTCCGTGCCTGTTTTTCTTTCTCCTTTCACTTCCCTCACTCCCTTCCCTCTGCATCTCCCTCCATCTGCAGATGTGCACGACGCAAGCCTGAGGTTTAAACATTAGGACAGCGACACAACCGAGACAAGACAGAGGACAAACGGGAGGAAGAGAAGCAGAGCTGCTGCTATTAGACGTTGGGTAAGTCTGATCATTTTTGTACTGCATAGTGTGTGAATGTGTGTGTGTTCTACAGGTTTTCACATTGAGAAGGAAAAGTACTTTTCCTGTGGATGTCAGGTGAATTTTGTGCTACAGTACTAAGTATGAGAAGTTTGTGATTAAGCTGTTGTCGTAGATTATGGTGCTGTGAAATCTTACAAGGATCTCTATGCAATGTCAATAATCTAAGAGATTATCCTCTGTTTCTGTTGGGGCTATAGCTTGGCTCAGAGGAATGGCCTGATTCATGAGGGCTTTAGTTTTATTCACTGTGGTGGTAATTCCACGTTGAAATCTATTTGTAGGGCAAGAGGTTCAAATGTTGTGCTTACATCCTTTTCGAGAAGGCGTGCTTGTAAGATGACAGCCTGTTAAGTGATATGACAGGTGCAGTGTGGACTTTCCATGTGTGTCCATAACCTGACATATCTTGTCTTATCAGGCAACCATGTTGTACAGTACCAGGCTTTGTTGACACTAGTTCCTAGGCTACAATGGGAGAACTGCATGAAACACAGAGAATGGTGGATGCATAACTCAAATAGAGCACTATCTCCAGGGCAGGGTACAAAATATAGTCTGTAAAACAAAAGAAACAAGCTCCCTGCACTGAATCTTGCATCCAGTAACACATCAACCCAGTCCGGATGTTTGTCAGGCAAGTGTTGCATAAGTAAAGCTGCCTGAGAGCAAGATTTTAGCTTTTGCTTTGTTCACAAAATATAATGTTATTCAGGCTACATTGTGCAATGTCATATTAGAAATCCTGATACCTACCTGGTTTTTTTCCTTGAGGACACTGCGCTACTTGTCCTTTCTGCTGTATATTGTGCTCTTGTAAAGGCTTCTTTGATTGTATGTTGTTGATTTTAAAGACAGAGTTTCCTAACCACACCCCACCAAGCTGCAGTAAATGTTTCTGCTTTTCCTGATAATGGCAATAAACCTTTGAACCTCAAGTCCAGTGTCACATCCTTGGGCTATCACTCGAGAGGATTAAGTGCATATGCATGCCTGCCGGAGAACAGATGACATGCGAGTGGAGTATTCACACCACGTTGGATGCCTTTGACCATGTGTCGACAACCTCTAAAAACTGTATATGCATGAGGTTTATATTGTCTCAATTGCTTCTCGTTATCAGTGTGTTTCTTTACACACTTCCCTGTCGTCTGTTCTGCACTTCTCTCAGAGATCCAACCAATGGAGTCCTTCTCTGGAGATACAGAAGAAAACACGGAAGAAATTCCAGGTGAGATTATCTGTCATGAAGTTTTACAGAGAATTGTGGTGAAGAGAGAGGAACTCCTTGACAAAAATCAGTTATCAAAGTAAAGGACTATGTCAGCATAACACTGAAATACGTGCCTAGCACACACCAAAGACCATTTATTGTCAATGATAGATCATAATCTACAGCACAAGCTGAGAGATGTCTGATGCAACAATTAGAAAAGATCATTAGATAATTTATAGTGTGTAGAGACAAGATTATGTGTGTTGCGTTTATGTGTGCGTGAGCTGCTGTGACCCGGATCTCCATCTCAATCTCTGTTAGGACGCAAAAAGTCCAAACTCAAATCTTTGAAAACCCGTCTCTTTGGGAGGAGTAAGAGAACAGGTGGAGAGGGGAACACCGAGCTCAGTCAGTCGGCCAGTGACATTACTGCAGGAAAGGGACTTGGCTCAGATGGAAATTTGGTGTGAGTGCCTACATGATAGTAAATGTTTCCTTTACAGCTCCATTTTCTGTCCATATTTCTAGTCTAATCCTTCATCCTGTTTCTGTTTACCCCAGATGCTCCCAGGGGGTGATGGGATCACGAGCATTGTCCCATGACAGCATCTTTCTGGCTGATCAGGTCCTGATAGACACCGAACCAGCCAGGGTCTTATCCCAGGAGAATGTTCATGGCAAGATCAAAGCGCTGCAGGTGTAGTCTCTTATTCTGGGCATTTTGTTGGGAATTTACAAATGTAGTGCTCACCTGTGCTCTGATATCATAGATGAAGCTTCAGCAGCAGAAGATGCATTTGGGGCCGCCACCTCTGGTTCTGCCGATCAGACGTCCAGAGGACCTGGGTAGCCGCTCGGAGGATGGCAGCCTTCCCCACAGCCCCCTTGAGGTCTCAGGAGGTGATTTCACATCCCAGGGAGCCCTCATCAAGGTGATCAATCATCTCACTTAAGTGATGCGTGCTCAGTTATCTGCATGGTTAATCAATTCGAGTTCAGAGTACTTCTGGGGGAAGTTTTTACAATTTGTAGCTTCTGAGTGGATTCATCAGTCATACTCTTCCTAGATGGATTGCCTCTACTTTTTACCAACCATTATGGCTTAACTCTGTCAAAATGTCACACTGCCACCTGGAGCCATAGTCATAGCTTTAAGTTAGCAGGAACTGGAAGAGAAGAGGAGGAACAGGTTGAAGTGCAATACTGTGCTCAATGCTGTATTTTTAATCATTTTTGGACAACAGTGGAGGTCTATTGAACAGAAGAATAGGATGTTCCGGGCCTGTTTGTTTGTAGGTTCAGCACATTGTTTGTTTTTGGTCTTTTCATGGGATCTGTTGAAAGCGTGAAAAATATAGAACATTGGCAGCCTTATCCTTTAAGGTCAGGCATGTAGGACAGAGCCAGGTTAGGGTTGGGTATTAGGGAATGAATACAATGAATAACTGCCCTAATAACAATGCTGATGATTTTGTTGATTTATTCTTTTTAGACCATGTCCCAGCCATCCTCTCGTCCAATCTCACCCATCCCCAATCCTCCACTGACCAAGTATGCGCCCCTGACTCCATCCCGTCCTTTACCTCTTACCGTCCCCTCCATTTCTTCTGTTATCGAGCCCCCATTGGACTTCAGTTCTCCAGCTCAGTTCACCCCTTGCCTGGATACGTCTGCTGCACGCCACCGGATGTCTGTCAAGCCCAGAAACCAGAGGGCCAGCACCAAGCAGAGACTCACTGCAGTGAGTGACCATACCTAACATTTGTCAAACAACACACAGCTCACCTCTTTCATTTCCCTAACCTTGCTATCTTTTTTTTTTTTTTTTTTTTTTTGGCAGACTGATTCTAGGTCTCATCCACACACCCTGAACAACATGAAACACCCTGAGCCCGTGAAAGAAGAGGAGGAGCGGCTCAGTGCACAAGATGAGGTGACACTGGAAACCAAACAAGGAGAGGCTGACGTTCCTATCATAGATCAACGGCTTCCTTCAAATTCTGCAGAGGTGGCACCGATGACGTCGGAAGCAGCACCCAAATCACCCGGTCTAACTTTTTCCCAGCAGGACCATGCTCCTCCCGGGAGAGCACCCTCTGTATGCTCACAGGTACTTCGAGTTAAGCCTCAAAGGCCAGTGGAAGCAACATCCAGTGAACGGCCACATTCATCCTTTATAGAGTCAGAACTTAAGGACAAAAGAGAGGGGAATTATGAGATACAAGTAATGTCCCTTGACAAGAAGAATACCCAAAAAAAGGCTGGAATGACTGAAGACTCCTCAGACCAGCTCTCCACTGCCTTCAGCTCAGCGTGGGTATTCAGGTCTTCCTCTGTTCACCAGCAGGTCCTAGGTGAGATAGAGAGCACGAAAGGAATAAAGAGACCTGCCCCAGGATCTGAGTCCTTCCATTTCTCCATCACAACGGCCAAAAACTGTGATGGAGAGAGACCCCGCTCAAACAGTTTTGTGGGAATCCTGGAACAAGCTGAAGCCAGGCACAAGACTACAGGGGGAGCAGAGGATAAACCCTTTTCAAGCTTGAGGGAAAAGGAGGCACTTAGAGACTTACAGCCCAGAGGGGGCCCCTTTGCTGTGGGAAGACTGAAACAAGAGGGAGCTCCACCCAAAAGCCCAGTACTTCCATGGGACAGGGGGGACAGCCTCAAAAAGATAGAATCAGTGACAGCATCTAAAAATGCAGCTACAGACACAGGCATTGAAGAGGGGGAGGAGTTGGAGAGCAGCCAGGAGGAGGTGGAAGAGGCAGTGGAAGCAGAGGAGGTCCAGGAGGAAGAAGGAAAGACAGCATTTGGTATTAAACTACGCTCAACATCTCAGTCGATGAGATTTTGGTCTGATGCTCCTTTTAACCATCTTTCTAAGCCACCAGTGTGTGAAGACCAATGTGACAAACAGAAAAGACAGGAAGTAAGTGATAATCTAGGCTTCATGTCCAAAAAGCTGCCAACAAACACCTCTTGTACACCATCCACCTCTGGAGACATCAGAGTGACAGGTGAGTCTCTGAGAAACCTCGTTAATTTCACCACGTAAAAATGCTTCATCTCAGGTTCGCTTAAAAATGAAAAAAGTAATATTTGTTTACTCCATACTATGCTTCTAGCCAATGTTTAAAATTGCAACCCACAGCCATATTTTTCAATCCCCTGTAAGGTTAAACATTGCACCGATACCCACTGTACTACTATGTCTTTGAAAGGAGATAAGTTTCAGGTAGTAAATAATCTCTCTAGAGTGATAAGATTCTTACTGACCACAAGGGACCTTTGTACTCATTAAAATACCACCCAGGCTAACTTTAACAGTGCTGGCGAGTGTGTCTAACAGATTTGTGTCACTCCTTAGATCCAACCCCATCTGGCTTCTCCCTTCCAGTCAAGAATAACCTGCCATCTACAGGTGATCCACAGATCATGCCTGCAGAAGTCCAAGAAACCTCCTCAGACCCCAAAGAAGTAGAAACTGCCCTCACAGTGCCTCAGGAGCCCCAGCCTGCCCCGAAAACAGCCTCCTCTGAGGTGTCCTGGATGAGCCTAGCAATGGAAAAGACCAGAAGCCTGCAACAGCTCTTTACTAGTAGATTCCCCAGAGATTTCACAGCTGTTCAGAGTGCGGCTCGACCACATGCACAAGCGCAGCCGACGAATCAAACAGAGACACAGATTGGTGCACAGATGCAGATACAGACTCTAAAAATGGAACAAAGTACAACACCAGTACAGACTGCAAATCAGCCATCAAATGATACGGTGAAAGCAGCAACAGCGCAAAGTAGAAGTCAAGCACAGACTGTTAAACCATCACTAATGTCAGTGCAACAGAAGACGTCAACAGCCCCTACCGGTTTGTCAAACACTTCTAGAGAAGCACAGACATCGAAACAAATAAATCAATCCCAGTCACACTTAAGTACAACTCAGTCTCCCTCATGGTGCCCGTCTGATCCACCTTCACGGACCAGCCCATGGTCAACCCAGTCTCCCGTCTGTTCTTCTACACAAAAAGAGACATCATCTCAGTTTGCACAAGGGAGTGCCAATAAGTGTCTTGCACAATCTTACCTTTCTTCGGGCCAGCATGCAACGCCCCAACAACCTCCTTGGAGCAATCAGGGTCTCCACCCCATCAACCAGCTCAAACCAGCAACTTTAGTTTCCACCACCTCATCAGCCCCAGCTCCTCCTCCAGTGTCTGCCTCAGGAAGAGGGGAAAGAGAAGCCAACGTGCAGGAAAAAGACTCTCCTTCACTCTCAGGAAGGCGAGCAGTTTGGGCTGGGTCAGTAAGCGGGAAGGCTGCTTTTCTGGAAAAACGGGGCGAGTGCACCACTCCACCTGGACCCAAGGGGGTTTGTGGTACCTCTTTGTAACTGTGTTTCATACTAAATAAAGGATAGGTCTAGTGATATACTATATTTTCTTGTCAACAAATCCTGTTAGTCCTTTCAGATTTCCCCGCCCTGTCTATAGCACTCAGGCTATGATAATAATCCATTCATTCCTGCTGAAGCTGTAAATCTTCAAAAACAGGCCAAGTTACTTTTCAGAAAAAGCAAAGATATTTCCTTTAAGGGTTAGGTTCTGTAGTAGAAGAATAGCCACGGATTTGTTGCCCTAATAAGCATTTAAGGCAGCAGGATGGTGTATGTGGGACTGACTCAAAATAAACTACATGCCCCCATGTTCATCCTACTGAAGGAATATGTCAGCCAGTGCAATGCTGTGGCTCACTGGTGTGTTTTTAAGAGTTTTTTTTACAACAATGACTTCGTATGGCATGGAGGAATAAGCTTTGTCAGGCTTCAGCTATATAGACAATACTTGTTAACAGGATCGGTTCCTTGTTGGTTTTTATCGTTTCGTGAGATTTTCTGACAGTCAATGAAACATAGATGAAGGATATTACAAGATTTATCCTTTAACCGCCAGGTTTTTGGACTGCCAACCTATCCTGAGTAGATGATCTAACTTTCAGTTTTTCTCAGGTGGAATTGAAGAAAGCTCAAACAGAAGAGCAGACATCAGGTGAATCCCCTACCCTGGCCAAAAAAACACGTCTAATAAGCAAAGACACTAAACCAGAAGGGAGGCATGGGGTAAAACTTTCAGGTTTGTTGGCATACAGTATATTAATCATAATGACACCTGTACAAACACTAAATTGGTATGCAGTACATCCACGTGCAGCAGGGTGGCACAATTTTTTTTGTTTTTGTTTTTTCTTTCCCAGAGTCAAGCCCCACCAAAATTCCAGACAAGTCTCATGAGGACAAATGGCTCCGGAAAAACATGGCATCTTCGGCCCCCACTTCGTCACCCACACAGCCATCAGTGTTGCAGTCCATGTCTGACAGTGGCCAGCCGTCCTGGATGGAACTGGCGAAGAGGAAGTCAATGGCCTGGAGTGACAAGACCATGGACTAAGAAAGAAAAGAGACAGATATACAGGGTATGGAAACAAGAATATGAACAGCCCTGCAGACAAATACTACCTACATGATGGGTTGGATGTTTGGTGGGACTGGCAGAATGATGTTGATATAACTCTGTGGTAATTTATCTAGTGAGGCTGATATGTCCGTGTATTGCATTGTATTCAATTGTAAAGTGTTAATGTTATACTGAAAGACACAGAGAGAGTATATGTTGAATTCACTATGGTCCCTCTCCATCACAACCACTTTAAGATAAAAAAGTATTTCTGAATAATCTTTGATCTGATTCAGCATTTAACAGCTGTTAATACTTTATGTTAAATAATAAAAATTTTTAATGTTAAGTTTTTCTTATGTCAGTAGTTAAATCCCTTTATGTAAGATGTCTAAGCCCCGGGAGTCCGGTGCAGTGTACACGTTGCTGCCTTAATAACATCAGAAATGACTTAAAACAACTGGGCCCTGGTATTGATCACGGCTCACTGTCACACTGTCATGGGACACTTGAATAGAACAGAGCCATCATCAGCACGTCAATAGTAACACCTGCGCTTTTCCTACTATGACAAGTCAAAAATGTCTGCTGCGAAAAAAAAAGGCCATGGAAAGACCCCACACGGCCTGATTAGACCTCCCGTCAGGACTTTGTGGGTGTGCACAGAGTGTACTTGATCAGTCGGCTTCAGTCAGCCAGTTCTGCATGTATTTTGGGACTTTATGGCCGTAATGGGGACATGAGTGGTGAGGGGTTCGGTTTTTCAGTTTTTGTTTCATTTCAAGGGTTTTCAGAGAATAGGTAAAAGTATCCGGTACTTGATGAAAAAATTGAAAATTAGGGCAAAAGTATGAACAAATAAAAGTGATTTTTGCTCAGGTTAGGAACTAGTCATCGAGCCCATAGAAAAGCATCATATTTTCTGAGTACATCAAACGTTTGGCATGTAAAAACATCATCTGCAAAGTAACGACTGATATCTATAGATGACCTATCCCCCGTTCTTTTTTAATTACAGGGCTCTTTGAGGAATCCAATACTAGTGTTGAATACATTTTATAGAGCTTTTTTTTTCTCCAAAGATTTAAAAAAGGGTTTTTAATTGATGAAGCATGATCAGGCAGGTATTGCTAGCAAGGCTGACAGAAAAAAAAAAAAAAACTGCCTATATCAGATTCTTAAAGGAACCATTGTGTCCTGCAGGACTACTTCACTATCACAGAATCAGGAACTGTAGGATGCACAGATGTCCCGCAGGACAGTGAACACTCCCGAGGGACAATGCGAAAACGTGCTGGAAGACCGCCAACGTCAAACTGAATCTTATCCTGCAGGACAACGCATTGTCCTACAGAACAATTTGTAACACCGGCTGAAGGCCTGCGTGATTCCTGCTGCAGGGTGTCTTCACATCAGAAACACCGGCCGTTTTTTGTTTTTGTAAGGGAATTAGTCAAACGTCTGAAACGTAGTGGGGTAAAGTGCAATGATTCCCTTTTTAAAATCTAGTGGAATATAAGTATAAAATGTGTACACACCGCTGTGTTTAAAAAAAAAAAAGGGGGAAAAAAGGGAAATCTACCAAACAACTGAGCCAACACATTTTTTTTTTTTTTTTTGCATAGCTGTTCTACAGCACTGCATTATACTGCGCGTAAATATCAGCAAGTTTTTATGTCATTTAATGGAAAAAAAAAAGGCCTCAGCTGATTGATCATGAAGTTAAATTCCCTGGTTTGTCGGGAGGGGGCGGTGTAGCCTTGCTCCTTATCTCCTCGTGTTACGAAAGCACACAAACGTGAGTTTGTAAACACGAGAGTGAGTAGACGAGGGCGGCCATTCCCCGAGCTCAATGATATGAAGGCCCGATACTTTCCCCTGGCAGTGCTGGCCAGTGTGCTGTGCCTGGGCCAGAGCTACACCCTGAGGAGCTCGGTGTCCTGGGTCGTGTCTTCCAACGATGTGGTGGAGGACGCGGACCTGTCGGAGGAGGTCGCCCCGGCGCTGCTGGTGGACAGCGCGCGGCTGTGGAAGGGTGCCTACCCGTCCTCCAACGTCCTCGGAGACAGAGTGGAGACCCCCGGGGAGCTGGTCAAGCCCGAAAGCGACAATGTGGCGCAGCTCTCCTCCCGTCTGTTTTCATATCGGCTGGAGAAGGTGAAGACGTCCGCCGGCAGCTCCCCACCCCCGCACCAGGAGACCGCCAGGACTGCCAGATACATAGCTCACTACAGTGACTGGGGACATCTGTCCACCATTTCTACTCAAGACAAGGTAACACACGCACGCACGCACGCACGCACGCACACACACACACACACACACACACACACACACACACACACACACACACACACACACACACACAAGGGGTGGAGTGGTCCTGATTTAATCTGAAGGTTTTCTCTGGGCTGGAACATCCTAATGGATGTGTTTATCCAATCAATGCATTACAGAAGTTATAACAGGGTTAGCCAGAGGACAAGCCTAAAAAAAAAAAAAAATCTTCTCATAATGAACCAAACCCTGATGGGACCTCAGTAGAGCCAAGACTGCAGCACAGGTTTCAGCAGGACTGAGGTCCAGCGGTGGAAAGCAAAGTACTGTAGTTAGGTACATTTTTCAGCTACTTGCACTTCGAGTATTTACAATTGTACGCATCGTCATACTTTCACTCTGCTACATTTCAGAGCAGCTTATTGTACACTACATTTATCTAAAGTTAGTTTGATTTTACATTTAAAACACGTATGTGGCAAATATGATGCCCTGCACACCACCACCACGGGTATTTTTCCGTTAGTGTATGTGGCTGATTAGACCTATGGCTGGAGTTGTGTACAGTTATACTGGGATTTATGCAAGGTCACCATGTACCGATGAGAACAATAAAGTTGCAGCGCGTCCCACAACAAAATTAGTAAGAAAGCCCCAGAAGTCCCCTAAAAATATTTATCTTGTTATACATGATAATAACATGTGGGCACTAATTAATATCTTGTGCATAAGTTTTAAGAAATCATCTTTAGGGACATTGGAGGCACCAAAATCTGAAAAGTAACATTGTGCATAATGAGTACTTTTACTTTTGCTATGTTAAGTACATTTTGCTGGTAATACTTGTGTACTTTTTACTCAAGTCGAATTTGGAATGCAGGATTTTGACTTTTATTTTTACACTGTGCTATTTATACTTTTACTTGCATAAAGGATCTGAGGTCACATGAGTCATGTGAGCGGTTTGTCTTTATTTTCTGTCCATTTTCTTTCCCCAAATAGTCAAGGCTCAAATGGTGTCAAAGCCTTCTCCACACTGGCATAATTCTGGAGGGGAAATACTAAGTACTTTAATTATTTAGTAATTTTATTGGTCAGAAATGGTTAAACTTAAATGCTTTGAGTTAAGAAAAAAATAAAGAAGTCTATAAAGTGTATAAAATACTCATTGTGGTAATTTTCTCATCAATTGTAGAATATAATCTCCCACAGGTTGCAACAACCCCCAAAATTTGTAACTACTACTAAGTACCACGGTAATGGCATCAGTGGTCTCTTTGGCTCAGTTATCACCAACTGTGCAATAAGTAATTTAAAAAAAAAAAAAAAAAAAATCAAAACATTTTACATTTTGTTCCTCCATTCAACACTGAGGTCACATCCTGGGTATTTTTTGTGAATTTGTTTTTAGCAACCTACATATAGAAATGTACATATGACGTGTATTTTACAAACCGATTCCAGTATTTGTTGGACTCAGAATCTTTGCAGTTGAGTACTTTTTTTTAGGCCAACAGAAAGATACAAGCCTCTGACATTTCTCCATCAGAATTTTATGCCTGACAGTGTAGTGAAGGCTTTGAGACAGCAGACCTTTTATATTGGGGAAATAAAATTTAAGGAAAGTGTAAATTACCATTTGACTCGATAACGAAAATGTGAAAAATCAACATTTTTTTTTTTTTAGACATATTCTTTTTTTCTCTGGTAAAAACTTTCTGAGGGTAGTTGGATGCACGGTTGAGGAGAATTCATGACTTCAGTATTTTCTAAAATCTTGGCAACGGTCCTGTAGTGCACTATGATAGTAAACTAAATCTCTTTTGACATAGGTTTTTGACCTTTGCTTGGACAAAAAACAAGCAATTTGAAAATGTCAGCTTGGGCTCTAAAAACCTGTGATGCACATTTTTCACACATCCCGATATTTTATGCACCAGTCAACCAACTGATAAAATAATCAGGGGATTAATCTATAATGAGAGTAATGTTCGCAGCCCGAGACCTCAGGGTAATTTCATTAAGTGCATTCAGTGATTGTAAATACAATTTTTTTGTTTGTTTTTTTTAAAGAAACTCGAGATTTTGTAATACAATACAGTTCCAGACAAGTCTTTGTTCTCATATTCATGGCATAGGTGGAAATTGCCAGTCTTTACTTAGAATGAATACTCTTGTTGACTCGCTTTCCTCATAATAACTGATCTCAGCTTTCATGTTCTGTACAACACTACTGGTCTTACTCCACCAAATATTTGCATGTGTCTTTTAGTCATAGCTGTATTTTAGAAGTACTGAGGTCAATGAGCCCTTCTACCCTGAGATAATTTTGAAAACACCTGAAACTTTTTCATTAATCTGGGTACTTTTCCATTTAACATATTCTAGTCTTCTATGATATTTTTATTGAATTAAAAAACAGGATCTCTACATGATGGCCTAAAAGCTGGTTTGGTGGAATGTTATTTACTCCTCCAGGAATAAATTCTGGTTGTATTTCTTAATTTTGTTTGGTTTAAAAGATGTCCAATAAAGGAACACTATAAGATAAAAATGTCATGGCGCTTCAGATCCCCATAGTTTCCCACCAATTTACTTCTGCAGTGGCCTGCTTTCATTTTATTATCACCACAGGAACACACGGGATTAATCTCTACAACTTCATTGATGCGTTTGCTCTGTAACAAGATGTTTCTCGTAACATCCTGCCTTTTTGCATAGATCAAAGGTCTCCCCTTTGGGAACATCTTCTCCGTCAGTGACGGACCACTGGACAACAGCACTGGAGTTATCTACTTCTATGTGACTCCAATGGACAACACTGTGTCAGACCTGAAAAGTAACCCCTATGCGTCTCTCACGTTCTCAGAGGCAGAGGGGGAATTCTGCAGGTAAGCCTCAACTTTTAACGTGTTCCGCTGAAGTCATGGTCACGTTACTTTTGCCAAGGGGTTCCAAGGCGGCAAAAATGAACTGCTGGGCCCCCATAAACTCGTAGTTCATCCCACGCTGCAGGCAATATGTACGGTTTTTCTTTGCTGAAATACTACCTTGGCCCCTCGGCTTGCAAATTATTAGAGGAATATGTAACAAAGCACAAAATTTAAACAATGAAGATCTGAAAAACTTAAAACAGCGGCCGTCTTAACACAGCCGCAAGGTTAGGCAATTAAACAAGACCCACTGGCTGCAGGACTTTTGCTTTAGTGTAGCTTACTTTCAAACAATTTTTCAATATAATTAGTTCAAATCAGTTGACACACAGACTGGAGTCATTATATGAAGGGGGGGGGGGGTATGTACATGTCTTTCTATGGTTGTGTGGACAAATTCTGGTTTGAAACCTCGTGTGAGAACATTTTTTCCAGACCTCACAACTTCAAAGGGCTTATTTGAGGGTTACGACTTGGTTAGAATTAGGTTTAGATTAGGGTGAGAGTTGGGGTTAGGCATTTAGTTGTGATGGTTATGGTATGGGGCTCAGGAATGCATTATGTCAGTGAGTGTCCTCACAACCAATCTCTCTCAAGGCAAATGATGTATGATCCAGAGGATCCGAGATGTGCTCGACTCACACTAACTGGGAAGATGGTGGAAGTCGCCCCAGAGGAGCTTGCGTTTGCAAAGGAGTCAATGTTCTCAAGGTAACTGAGTAAATGGAAGATTTGTTAGTGTAAGAAAACATGTTGACTTCCTTCAACGCTGAAAATGAGGGAAACAAAGATATTTGGCACATGTGCAGTATAACCATGTGTTGCTGTGGTTTTTTTCCAGACATCCTGTGATGGCAAAGTGGCCAGTGGGACACAAGTGGTTCTTTATGAAGCTGGAGTTGATCCAGGTCTGGCTGCAGGACTGGATCGGAGGCACGTCGCTCATTCCCTTGGAGGACTACTTTAAAGCTACACCCTTCTGAGAATATCCCTCCCTCTGAATCAAGTCAGCCCACAAAAACAGATCAGCTCAGCTGTTTACATCACACATGTCACTCTAATAAGCAGAGACAATGCCAAAACAGCAATGTTCAAAGAATATTTTCATCGTTTTTTTTTCCAATAACTGTTGCCATTTTAACTTGTGAAAGTGAATATTCTTCACAGCTACAGTACTTTCTCTCTTTCGCCCCTCCACTGGGCTTGTCACACAAACTCAGTTAATGAGGTGCCTGTGTTTGGTGTGTGAATGTATTTAAAGTCAGTAAGCTTAATAAATTTGATGCTCACAGTCATCACAGCTGACATAGAAAATTAATGTATGTAAATTAATGTCATTTAATGTATTCTTTTTAAACACTGATTACTATTTTATGGGTTTTCGCGTTAAACTATGTATGCTGTTTGAAAAATGAATGTTAGCACACAGAATGATTGTGTAAACTTTTTAAAGAAAATATTAATTTGTTGTGTTCAGTTAGTTGTAAACCTTCAAAGGGAATTGTATTGTCAATGCTTCTGATCTCTGGTTTTTCACAAAAATCCAAATGAAAAGTAAGTTGATCGAAGTTACCTGGCCTAAGAGGTGTGGATTATATTTTTAAAAAATCTAGCACCTTGAAATAACTGAGACAAATTATTAAGTAGAAATCAGTTATTATTAGTTAGACGGTATGATTGAGAGTCTCTTCTCATGGTCCGTTTAGCAGCTGTTCTGGGGCTTTCAATCATATCACATTACATTAATTAGCAGATGGAATTTGAAATGTTCAAATGTCCATTTTTGAGCACATTGAGGACCCCTTGTTCAACTGGAAAATTAATCTGCTGGTGAGTATCATGTGATATGATCAAAAGCCCTAGGACTGTTACTAAATGGACGTTGAGGTGAGATCATGTTTTGTCAGCTGCTTTTTCCAAGGTCAGCAGTGAACTTTGATCTTGAACACTGGTTTGGGTGCTGATTTTACCACAGGATTTGAAACGTCAAGACCTATTAGGATCATCTTTTTTTTTTCAGCATTGCTCACTGGAGGCCTGTACGTTTTCAATATGTTTTGTTTATTTCTTTGAATAAATTATCAAGTATTAAGCATTATATTGAATATAAAACTCTTATAAGATGTATTTTTTTCCCCATTCGTAAGTGAAAACTAACATACTTACAAAAGCTTATGTTAACTCTCACTATGCAAAAAATACTTGCAAATGCGAACATGAATGATCTGCGTTGCACTATGAGCTTAGAAATGTAATTGATGTTTATCCACACATGATAAACAGTGGGTGCTTCAGTCATGGGTGTATTAAAGGACTGTTGTTGACACAAATGGTCAAACAGGCCAAATTATATTACTTACCTCTTATTAATTCAGATACCTTATTAGACTTTATTTCATCATCATGGGGGTATAAACTAGTAAATTGATGCATATATGATTTGGATCATTGGATCCAATAATTGTTTTATTTACATTTTTAGCTACAGTAGATGTATGAAGAATCATGTTTTAATATAAACTATGAAAGGGAACACATCAGCTTTCGTCTGGGGGCCAGTACTTTTGTCGGAGGGCCAGGTTTATTATTTGCCTGCCACTGCTCTAGAGGCTTTTGGTAATTTCACATCGAAAGATGACGATGATGATGGTGTTGCCACCTTGATACTTCACAACTTTAGCCGTTCCATTTAGGTATTTCGACCTGCAGTAACCACTGCAGTGTGTAATTTCAATTTCAGTAATAAAACTCACTTATTCCTCAAGAAAAACGTCACTCAGTATTGCTCTATCCATGGCCGTTTTAACCGGTAGGGGAGCCTGGAGTAAACATTAATTGTTGGGCCCCTATCGAACACCACTGTGCAATGGAATTCAGTTATTTCCCCAGACACCCAGACACCACTCTGTACGCTAAAGCTGAAATGATTAGTTGAGTAACTGATTAGTCGATTGAGAAAAAATTCATTGGCAACAATTTTAATTTTTAAAGCCAAAATGCCAAAAATAGTACCAGCTTCTCAAACGTGAATATTTACCAAAAAATGAGTTCAATACATATATATGACACTATTTAAAATTATAAAACAAAGCCTTAAATCCGGATTTTGGCTTTGGAGGATGAAGGATCCGTCATAGCTCACACCTCAGTGGTGCAAATTTCTGACAAGTTACTGGTTAATCAAATTAGGTAGACAGGAATTATATGGAGTGAATTTAGGGCTTTTAAGGCCCGACTCTGCCCGTTTGATAATCCAACCTTGACTGAATCCAGACTCTCTGGACTATAATGGCTTTATTTTGAAATTACCTACCGGAAGACCTGCTTGTACATACTGACAAGTGAATGCCGCTAGGTACTTTATGAAAAGCTTTTTTTGTAGATTTTTGAAAGCAGTTTGTGGCCATTAATTCGTGTACGGGTTTGCGCTAATTTAAGTGGACGACCGCAAAATGCAAGAGTGCCCTGCGACAAACAGCTACAAGAGTCCCCATCTCCTCTGGCTGCTTTGTTTTGGTAATAAACAGGTTGACGGACCCCGGCGGGGCTAGTCAGCGGAGTTTCAACTTAATGTTAGCTCGGCAGCTAACTAGCTAACAGGCTGTGTCGCAGTCGGCAGGTCGACCGGCTAGCATGGCAAGTAAAACTTAGTGACTGCGCTGGGGACATAACAGGAGACTCGGTTAGTTAGCGACACGCTGCTTTTTTTATTATTATTATTATTATTTAAATCATCTGTTGCCAGTCGAAGCAGGATCGGCGTGATTTGAGGCGTAGCCTTTAGGACTCCGTCAGTGACAGAACAGCCTATCCCAGAAGACCAGCCGTCACACACTCGAAATGCTTTCTGCTTGTGACTTGTAGCTAATGGTTGACTGTGAAAATTACAATGGGTAATATCGGTAGCTAGCCTGTTCTGTCTTAACCGACCATGTAAGCCGTCTTGTCGCGAAAAGCAGTTGACTCGTGACATTATCGCTGTAGGACGGTACAGGAGGAGCCGGTTACAGCCCTCCGAACAACGACAAGAACAGACGCACCGACACACACACACACACACACACACACACACACACACACACACACACACACACACACAGACGGTACATCCGAGCACCCTTCCTCCCAGCGCAGAGGTCCGTGCTCACAGTCCTGCTAACCGGAGCGGGGTTTTTTTTTTTTTTTTTTTTTCTTACCAATTTGACGCCCCATATGCCTGCGCCTACGCCCGTGTCAAGATCCTGAAGGCGGAGAAAGACGGACGGAGGGAGGGAGACAACGGCAGCTCGGGGTCCCCGACACTCAGCCGAGGAGAGGCATCGCTGAAATGAGATGAGGCTCAGAAATGGAACTGTGGCCACTGCGATTATTTTCTTCACGTCTTTCCTCAGCCTGTCCTGGTACACAGCGTGGCAGAATGGCAAAGGTGGGTAGGAACTGTGCTGTCATCGCGGTGACCGCAAAAAAGAAAAGGTGGAAGGTGTGATTAGCTTTTAGAAGAAGCGGTATTTCTAAGGCCTGGTTAACAAACTCGTAGACATCAAGCTGACGTGGGTCCACCAGCACGTCGTAGGACAGCAGGTGTTGCCCGTTCACCTCGCACCCATCCCGAGTCTGTTCGGCAGATTGGTATTGACAGGCAACGTGTCATTCCTCACATAATCGTGGTGAAAAAGAACAGATGCAAGGATTACCTGTTGTAATATTTGGCCTTTCTAAACTGGTTCATGTGAATTGTTTGTATTTCATTGTAGTACTGTTCCCACTGATGTATGGCAGCATGGCAGATCTGTAGTCAGTCCTCATCTCACTTCATCAACCTCTCAGTGTAAAGCACTGGGCAGCACAGTTTGCAACACTTCTTGCTAATGACACAATCCAATGCCATTCCCCCTCTTACAGAAACATTAAAGTCATTCATCTGGGCTTTATCCATGTTTTTAAATGTCCTGTTAGACATCTGGTCTCAGGCTCAGTACACAAGTGTGTCTGTGTTTCCATAGTATGCAAAGGCTTAGTGCTAACTCTCCAGGTTTAACCCAGTCCATGTGGGGAGGGTTGTGGGCCCTAGTGACCTCTTATCAGCAGAGTGTAAATAATTGCAGCCTTCAGATAAATTCCAAGCCAAGGCTACATGTCGTGATTATTGAGGCGCTTATCAGCTTGATGAAGTATTTTCCTTTAAATGGAGTCCACTGAGTGGCACAACTACAGCAAGCAGAGACTGGCCCATGGCTTGATAAAAGTGCCTGTGTGTGTGATAAGCAAAGGTCGAGTGAAATTGCCCTCTTTTCTGTCTGGTGCACCTGTTGATACAATCCAGTAGGTCTGTAGTCATAGCAGGGATACTGAGCTCAGACCATCCTGTTCAATTTCACTTTTGCACTTCACAGCTGTCTCTACACTTGATGATATTAGCATTTGGTAAAAATGTACAACTTTTGAAGCACTGAAATGTGTAGGGAGATGCAAATGTGAGTGTGTGTGTGTGTGTGTGTGTGTGTGTGTGTGTGTGTGTGTGTGTGTGTGTGTGTGTGTGTGTGTGTGTGCAGTTTACATGCATTTTGACCCTAAATTGTTAAATATATCAGGATTTAGAAGACGTTTTTGTCCTAATATCCTAAACAACCTGAATGCTCAAAGACAATCAATAGTCCATGTTTACAGCAGACATTTTGAGTTGTTACTATCAACATAAATGATGGCTCCATTGTATTGAAGTGTCCCAGTAAGCCATAACATAATCACAGTGGGCCACTGCGCACAAGACCAGGGCTCTGAAGCTGAAGCAAAAATGGAATTCAGCCTTCCTTAATTTTATTATTTACACCGGTGCTTATCCTTTGACATGTTGAAATTTCTGAATGTCCAAATGTCTAAAAGGCCTATTATCAAAGTAACGCTAAGGCTGGTATTAAAAGCAAATGTGCTGGCCTATACGGTGGCAGAGAAAGCTCAATGCACTGCAACCTAAGGCAACTCAAACAAATAAACAAAACACAAGCAAAGGAAGAAAATGTCTACTTTTGGGGCAATTGGGCATTGGTCATTGTGAAAACATACATTTTCACATCATTTTTGACAATTAATAATTCAATATTTATGAAAACACAACACGGGTTGTTGTTTTTCATAGTACATTCAGACCATAGCAAGAAGAAAAGCAAAACAAACATGCTCACTGATAAAGTGAGTGCTATGTCCTGAAGTAATCCTTCACATTTTTGTGAGAAATCGCACTGTGCGCCATACAAAATAACATGGGTAAAACAAGACTTAAAGTAAATGGATTTGGACTGCAGTTTTCTCATCCTCGCATAGCCATCTGAAAACGTAACAGCGTTTGGCTGCTTACCAAAATTTTTGTTCGTTTAGACGTCTGTAGACAGCTCACTTTCCCAGTGGCCGCTAGTCAGCTGACTGACATACTTAAGCGAGTCCATTCTTCTCTCACTCTCATTCCTCTCGCATAATTATATACTCTGACAGTCAACATTTTTCAGACTGTCTTTTTGAGCTCATCGTCCGTGACAGACGCAACTCTTGCCTGAACTAATTTTCTCTCGTCATGAACTTATTGCCTCTGTGGCAGCAGAACGTGTTACACCAGCCTTCAGAAACTCCGACAGGTTAAACGGGATTATTGAAATACTCATTAGGCTGATTAACTCTCAAAGACTCACTATAGACGGACGAAAACATTCACTAGCCTAGCAACATAATAAGGCTACAGATAACTCATGATGCAACACGCCGTAAAAGTTACACTGGTACGCTCTCCATTCAAAAAGAATATTTGTCGTAATGAATGAACATGTAATTGTCTAGTCCTCAAAAAAGGACAACCCCCACTTTTTTTTAAAGTTTCAGGAAAAAAAAAATATTGGCCAATACTGTATCCTTTCTCTCCAGAGTGGTAGAGAGCTCTCAGCATAGTTTTTCAGCTCATAAGGTTTAGGCGCGAAAGTGGTTAGGTGCTGTGCCCAGGTCTTATAATGGTAGGGAAAAACCTTAATTAGCAAAGGGCTAACCATAGTAGCCAGTCTCTCCAAACCTGAAACTAAACATTTTTGAACACCATTGACAAGTGGTCACCATATTTGTCTGTTTTTCATGTCCACTGCAAATTTCTTTTGTGTTGTGTTGGACTTGCAGTGTTACACGTATTGGCTTGTTTTCTGTATATGCATTGAGTTTCTTTAAGGCTCATATATGTTGAAAAATTGGCAAATATGCGTCTTAATTTGGTTGTTTTGCTTATGTGCAGCATTTCTTTCCTAACTGCCTTTGTGTTGTTAAAGAAGCTCTTCGGTAAGCTGCAGTTTATTGAACAACATATTATTGAAAACAGCGAGCCACTTTGTGCAATCCAAGGTTGATTTCAATTTGGGCTATAAAATGTGACAAATGTGTATGTTCTAGGGGCAAACTGGGTGTGAGCAGTAATGAAGAGCTCTGTTTAGCATTATAGTAGCTAATAGCTAGAGTATTGATTTGTACCATAAACTCTGGGCATCATTAATTTAAGTGAGGGCCACTGACACAAATAGCTCTCATTCTTTTTTCACATCTTTGGGCTGTTTTGTTTTGTTTGGGCTGTTTTGGGGGTGCAGTTAGCTCTGCAGTAGACACTAAACACTAATTTCAAAGGTCCAAACTAAAATACCGTATACTAATATGTACACTTACATGCTTGCGGGAAATGATTTTGTCACTTCAAGATGTCTGAAGCTCACTATTTATTAGAGTATCAGTTCTATCCTCAGGATGCATTTCCATTTATTAATCCATACATAAAAGTCTGATCAATGTTTTGCCTTCAAGTGTGGGCTTTACCTGCATCAAGCTTTATTCATGTACTTTACCGGCTATTGCACTGGCTCCCTGCTTCTCTGATTGTGTCATTTCTTATGTTAACATGAGAAATTTTAATACAATTTTCCTCCTTTTTTTAAAACAAAAAACACGAGTATCTTTTAGGTCGCCTATCATTTCTCCCTACAGTTATAGAAGGCTTCTCCTCTCGATGCTGCCTTGCGTGGGTGTTTCGGATTTACTTGGCCCCTGCAATTGAGTCAGTCTGACAGAGAAATAATTCAAAACCTCTTCTAGTAGTTGTACACAGAAAACATATTTGTATTTAGGCTCATGACTGTGTTGTATGATTCAGTTATTATAGCCTATAAGGACACCGTTGGTGTTTGTTTCCTGGGGTAGTGGTGTAGAGAGGTAATCCTTGGCAAAGATTTTATTTTTTATTTTTTTGCCCAACTCTTTGCTTCCGACAGCCTGTCTTGTTCCTGGTCACTTGACTGCTGTGAATGAGAGCTTTGCCAGTCAGCTGTCCAAACACTTCATGTTGAATGACTCTCCAGTCTGTGTACTTCTCTGTCAGAGTCGGCCCAGTCCCCTAGTGAGAGACTGCTCTCTGATATCTCCAGGGTTATGTCTCAAGTAGACCTTAACAATATCGAGGATAAATATGAATAACAATGTTGGGGCTTTAGATGGGGATGAGACAAAAATCCTCTGTAGCATTATAGTGAGATTAATGGTAGTAGAGTGAGTGGAAAGAAAATGTACATGTGGTGCACATTAAAAACTGATTGGTGGGTAGCAAGGAAAGGCAGATTAGAGAGGGATTGTTTCGATAGCAACTTTCACAGCGACAGGACAAACAAACTTGATGAAGACCACACAATCTACAAGAACACATTTGTGACGGGAAAGTCCACTGGTGACACAGCAAACATGTGTTGCCCACCTTGTTTGCTGTGAACTATACCGCAATGACTACATTTCACCACCACAAGTGGGTTTCACAATGAGCCACTCACACAAAGCAATTATCAGACACACAGACACTAATTTATTATTAAAATATCAGTAAAATGAACTTTAAAATACCACAGAGGTTGTAGTCACTCTAACTTTAGTTTGTTTTGCAGTTCGTTCCAGTAGTAAGGTGTCCTCCCTGCACCACGTTTTATAGTTTTAGTTCAATTATAGAAATTATGTGTTGCAGATGTCTTACATGTTACATACTCATTCTTTTTATTTTGAACGTGATATTCTTATAAGCATTATATTAAGATTTTCTCTGAGATTTCCATCCTAAGATTGAGATAGCGCTAAGTGCTTACGGTTTCAGCAGATTTTCTGAGAGTGAAAAGTTAACAAATACAAAACACTCTTTCCTTTCTGCAAATTTGGCTTCCTCCTTCTCTTCCTTGCACCCATGTGTTCCCCTTCCTTTGTGTTTAAAGGCATGGGTTTCTTCCATCATCACATCATTCCAAACACAATGGTCCAAAAATAGCAAAAGTGATTGCAGTGAAGGGGGTAAATGAGCAGGCAGATAAGGGGGGGGGGGGTAGGCCAGATACATGGTTTATTAGTTAGAATTTTGAGAGAATATGGCTTGCACATCATGTTTTCTCATTTGTAGTGTGTCTGTATGTGTGTGTATAAATTTAGTTTGCGTGGTAGGGCAGTCTGCCAGGCAAATCCTAAGTGGCCTAGAAGGAAGAAGTGAGCTGAAAGGCCAAATCTTAAAAGGCGGAAGATGAGAAGAGACTGAGGTTGGCGGCTGTATGATGAAGAGAAAGGATGAGAGTGCTGACAAGGCAGTGAGACAGTGGGATAAGTTCATTTTTCTATGTTTTGTACCCTGGCTACTGTCTGATGCACACAACCTACCTCCCTTTATCCCAGAAAGCCCTTACTCTGTTTGAGTAAGAATGGGCGTCTTCAGCCCATAAGATTGTGAGTCAACAATCGTCACTGTTTCCCGCCTCGTGCTTCTGCTCACTTCCTTAATCCCGTGCTGCCATTCATTAAGTCATTCATTCATTCATTCTTTCATTCTTTCTTTCATGTTCCTCCACTACTTCTGGACAGAATTCCTGGACAGCTCACAAATACTCCGCCGTGTCAAGGAGGAGAGATGGTGAACTCTTCCCTGTTGATTAAGCTGTGGCATAAGCTTGCTGAATATACTGGGGCATGTCTGTCCACATTAGTTTGTATGTGTGGATGTGGTCATGCATACTTACACTCATCTTGAACGCTGAAGTGATGATCTCTTCATTTACAAAAAATGATGACACTACAAATTAAGGGACAGATGTACTTCACAGGAATTCATGAATTCTGGGACAGTCCATACAGAACCTCACTGATGGGGACATTACAGCGTTTTCATTGTGCAAACCGTTGTGGCCACGCAGATGTGAACAGTCTAATTTTGGCTTCAGATTTTAGTTCGAGGGCAGATTTCACCTAGTTTCTGACTTAACAAATTGCTCCTAAATTTAAAATAGCCACATCAGTTTAATTCACTTTCACTTAGTCGTACCGTACGTATTTAATTAAACGTACCGTCTGAAACCAGTGCTAAGACGGTCCACATCGACAACCAAACTAGCAAATATCAGTTAAATTAAATGTATTAGTAATGGGACAGTTATGACAGAAAATTGTAAGGGCTCCAAATAGTAATTAATATTCTTTTTTTTTTTTTTTTTTTTAATGTGTCAACTATTTTCCTGATTAATGTATTAATTGATTTGCTTATAAAATGACAGATTGAGTGTAAATTCCCCATTATAATTTCTCAGCTCCCAAGGTGACTTTCAGAATGCTAATTTTTTTTCCCACCAACAGTGCAAAGCTCAAAGATATTCTGTTCACTATTATATAGACAAAAAATACATCAGATTTTAACATTTAAGAAGCCTTAAAATAAAAAAAATGACTGAATGGATTAGACAGTTATTAAAATAGTTGCAGATTATAAATCAACTAATCCTTTCAGCTCTAAAAATTGTTTTTGTAATAGACTCAGAGCTCTGGACCCCACTTGATATCATTACACAACTGACTGATGATATCCCTGCAAGTGGAGTTTCCCAAAAAAGAGTGATAACCCCGGCTGATTGCAGCCTTCCAGGAGCCAAGTAAAGCCAGAGGAGTGGAAGTAAGCAGAGTGGGGACATGCCTTCAGCTCTCTGCTGTCACACAGCATGCTCTGCTACAAAGGGACACAGCAGGCTGCAAGAGCTTATCATGACTTACGGTGCAGTAAAGCAAGAAGAGTGAGTGGAAAGCGGAAGAAACAATGAGCCCATAGTGATGAAGCAAAATGAAGAATCTGGGTTGGAAAGTTGCCAAGAGGGCAGATATCAGTCTGGCTTTTTTTGATACTACTCTACCTTTTAACCCCCCAACTTTTTCACTTTATTTTAAAAGTGAAGTGAAAGGGTTGTGGTGTATCGCAAAGAACAAAGGACAGAATCAGATAAAGGTGTACATTTTCTCTTTCTGCAAACTACATAAAATCGTTCAGGGAGTATCACTAGCCTAGCTTCATGGATCGACTTGCACTTCTCCTCAGGAAAATACCACCAAAAATCAATACTTCTGCTCCATGTGTGTGCAATAGTATGTGTGTTGGTGTGCTTGCTTTTTTCTGTGTTAACATTAGTGCTGCATTACTAACACCTACAGAGACTTTTCAGCCAAAAAAATGTAACGTGTATTAACTTGATTGATCTTCTCTGTCCAATGGAGATGAGTGTCACAGTAAAGTCTCATTCTTCAAATGACTGTAACTTCCAAGTTATATTTAAGTGTGTTTGATCTAACATGACTTATGCGCCTAATGTTAGAGGATCTGTGAAATTTTGAATCTGCCCCCCTAAACACCGACATGCTATAAACGTTCTTGTTTTTGTCCTATTAATCTCAAATTCATGTTTTGCACCATCTGCCTTACTTAAGAGATAACAGTGTGTTTAAATGCTTTGTGTTGCAAACAGCAGCTGGAACCACATGGCTAGCAGGTGCACCACTTCAGGGCTTTATACATGCATAATGGACATGTTTTGCATGCATGTATATCTTATTCCTATGTCTGGCAGATGGAATCTGCTCAAAGTTCATACGAAAAGGCTCAGTGATGTGGCATCTTTTCAGCCACTCAAAGTTTAAGGACTTAAATTTGTAAAGGTTGCTGATGTTGCAGTATAATGTGAATAATAGCTAAAGTGCTTTTGAGATAAATTTGCTTTCTGTCAGTACATGGAGAAAGTCTGGTGGGATTGAAATTAAGAGAGAAAAAAAACCAGTTGGATAAATTGGACTTCAGGCAAAGTGCCAGATTCCCAGTTTAAATAGGGTGCATTAAATTGAGGATACGAAGATGACGATTTTGGCTGCACACTTAGTAACTGCTTTTGTATAAATAGGAAATGAGAGTGCATTTTGCTATATACAAAGAAAATTGTAATATCAACATTTTCAAGAAAATTGAATTCTCTATGCTTGATTTCTCAGTCACTTTTACAAGCCTTACAAACGCAAGTCCTGTGGTTGACAGTTTTAGGCTGGAAGGTCACATGACACGCCTTAGTAGTTCTTCAGATCTTGCCTTCACCTTTTATCCAATTTATGCCAGATTTTGTGGTACGGTGGTTTGGACACTTGACAGACAGAATGCAAGATTTAAAGGGAAAGTTCTGTATTTTGGGAAATATGCTTATTTGCTTTCTTTTCAAGAATTAGGTGAGAAGACTGATAGCACTCTCATGGTAAATAGGAAGCTAACGCCAGCAGGTGGCTAACTACGCTTAGTACAAAGAGTGGAAAACGCTACCCTGCTCTGTTCAAACATAACAAAATAAACCAAAAAGCATCTGTAAAACTCACTAACTAACACCATCTATCTTGTTTGTTTAATCCATATGACACCTAAAGTGGAAAAACGACAAATCGACTATTTAGAGGAAGTTATGCGTCTGGCTTTTTCTTGGTCAGGACCAGTTGTCTGGCAACAAGCTGAGACTCCAGGATGAACTTAAATTATATTTGTGTTTGAAAAATCTGATTTGGAAGAAGTCAGCAATATGTCCTACTAGAAACAATGTAGCAGCTGCTCAGGATAGTTTTCAAGAGGCTGGTGTTTCTGTAGAAACTTTAGCCAGGCTGTATTTCAAGGAGAATAAATCACTATTATTTTCTCAAACCAGGTGTTTAACTGAATGACTTTCCTGTTCTTGTTGTATTGCTGGAATGACAAATGGTACCTCAGTTATCTACAGTATTTTATAGTAATTGAGGACAAACGCCTTCTAATGTTGTTGCTGAGATCAGATTTGTGCTTCCGTCTAGAAACCAAACGTTCGGAAATGCTGTAGACCAGGGGTCAGCAAGTGAAAGTGTGCTGGGAAAGTGAAACTCTGCTCCAAAAAATGGCATCTGCATATTATGTAGTCCAACTCCTCTCACTCATGCAAACATAAACTGCACAAGTCCCTCATCAGCATTCAGGAGCCCACAGTCAGCAGCATGCATCAGCCAGGGAGAGTGAGGTCAAGGACAAGATCACTGCGAGGGCTTTTGATGAGCTGATAAAACTCTTAACGCTCTGGTGAGTTCAGAGTTGGATTTCCCTAAAGTATTTCTCGGCACTAAGATCATCTTTGTCCTTTCTTTAACTGTGAAGTTAGGGAGAATGTTTATGGAACTGTATGGCCAAGCCAGGTTACTGTGTCTGTCAGCTCTTTCTCTGACATCCAGTCCTCAGATACTAAAATGCAATGACTGATGTAAAATTGAGTA
The DNA here is from genome assembly GCF_016859285.1 of Xiphias gladius. Taxonomy (NCBI): domain Eukaryota; kingdom Metazoa; phylum Chordata; class Actinopteri; order Istiophoriformes; family Xiphiidae; genus Xiphias; species Xiphias gladius. The sequence continues at coordinate 18,522,824 of NC_053415.1, read as the reverse complement.
AGCACACTGACATGTTGAGTATAACAAAAATCATGTCATGACTATGAATCACTGAGTTCCATTTAAACATTGTTTCAAGAGGAGAGAATTGAGTTTTCAAATGAGAGATGGGATAAACTACATTTTAATGTGCCTTCAACCCTGTTTTTAATAATACTTTGTGTCTGGAACATACATTTATCTCATATCTTATTCTTATGACGTGGCCTCATTATGCTGCAGTGTTATTGGGTATTTTTGTGAGTCCAGTGAGTTTTTTTTATTTTTAATCATCTACAGCTATGATCATTATGGATTGAGCAGTGGATGTCATCTTTAATTTAGCTTTGGGATACCATTAATGTATGATACAACCTATTGTCAGTTCTTTCACACACTTAGTGCATTCCTAACACCTGTGTTCCCCCTTCCTGTGAAAAACGCACTGTGTGTGTGTGTGTGTGTGTGTGTGTGTGTGTGTGTGTGTGTGTGTGTGTGTGTGTGTGTGTGTGTGTGTGTGTGTGTGTGTGTGTGTGTGTGTGTGTGTGTGTGTGTGTGTGTGGGGTCAAGTTGTTGCTCATGTTGGGAATTGTTGGGTCTCTATGAAAATATTATAAAGAGTCCAGACTCGGCCTGTTCTACATGAAAAGCGCTACATAAATAAAAATGTACTTTATTCAACTTGAGTGGGAGGCCTTGACTGTTTGTTTTAAAAGCTAGTTGTTGAATGTCCAGTATATCTTCAACTTGTCATTCCTCCCACGTATCTCATTAATAAATCAAATAAACTGAGCAGAGGAATCAAGGATAGCACGTCAAGGCAAAATATCACAGGAGAGTGGGGGCCAGTGGGTATATGGAAACCAGGAGAGAAGACAAGCAGAGAAAAGCTTATGCCAGGATTGAAGTGCAGATAGTGTAGCAAGTTATACACACATAGGACACTAAAATATTGAAATTGGTATGGAAAGAGGAGGAAAGAATGAGACAATATCAAGAAAAGAGACTGGATGCAGACAAAAGGAAGGAGAGGAGAGGTTGTCAAGCTCAGAGGCAGAGCATAGCCACTTAGCCCTTCCCCCACTACTCATGGTTCTACAGAGCAAAGAAGAATGACATTGTGTAGATGCACTCCAGACCTCAGGTAGGTCTAATTGTTTGATGCATTTGCGTACACATGCAGTCATTGAGTGGCTGTATACCAACAGGGTAAGTTCACCATTCAACCTGTTATTTGAATTTGATAGTGATACCACTCGATTTGTTTGGGGGGGGGGTTACGCTTTTTATGTGTAAATGTGTAAACACTGCCCAACATACTTGAGCACACTATTCAGATAAATGGAGTGGCACTTCCTCAAAAGAACGTGATATTTCTTAATACATGTGAAACTTCTACAGTTTAACCACCTAATGTATATGCGCATGGAAAATATATAGCTGACATGAAACTTCCTCTTTCTGTTTTGTGGTACTCTGTGGTTCTTGTCACGGTAGGTTTAAAGGCGTGGTTTCATCTGATCGGGCCTGGAGTCCAACAAACAAAGGACTGATGTGAAGATAAAAGCCTTGTTTTAGGTTGAATCTGCCCTTTTCTTTAGGCTTGGGCCAAATGACAGCATCTGTCTGTGTTTCTTAGAGATCAGCAGTCATGAAGAACAACATGGTTCTGTGGAAAAAAAGAGGAGCCAGGGCAGAGTGGATGGACAATACCTCACTCAGAGAGAGTTGTGGAGAGGGGAAGATAAAGGGAGTCTGGGTTTTGTTGTAGTTAAGGACTCTGAAAGTGCACAATAAATCTACCAGCAGATGAAGATCAGAGACTACCCAAAACCACAACCCGACCTTACTCTCTCACTCTCTCACTCTCTCACTCACACACCTGAGAAGTTCTTTGTACTCTCCCTCTAACCTCATACGTTTCGAAATCAAACCAAGTCTGTACTGGTAATACTGAAACCGATCAATGCCACACATTTTTATTGGCTTTAATTCACTACCAACTCCATTTATTATCATCTCCAAAAATAATAATTGTAATAAACTTTATTCATTAGGCACTTTTAAAAAAAAAAAAATCACAAAACACAAAGCAATAAAACAGGCAAAAGACATAACTAAAAATACTAAAATAGAAAAGAAAACCCAACACAGAGAGAATTCAACATAAAAGGTCAGCAAGTAAGATAAGCAGCAAGACTGACACACTGTACTCTAAAGCTTATTTAAGATATCTATGATCTCAACCCTCCAACAGACCACAGCTGCTCCCTTTTCACAGAACTTTGCAGACTCTACTTTCAAAGCCCTACACCAACGGCTCAACTTCTGTCTCCTGATAAGAGCTCACCAAAGACGCGAGTCGAAACTGCTTTTAAACCTCAAAAGTAATTTCCAGTAAAAACAAGAAATTTGTATTGACAGTAAATGGCTGCTCCTGAGTGCTGTATCATTGTCGACATTATCATCCTATGGTAAAGCAGTAGGTCAGAGATTTGCTTTAAATCCTTGTACAATCCAAGAAATCCAAGTTGGGAAATTGAAAAAGCAGCTCCTCCCTTCCCTCAGCAGTCTGATTTGAAGTGCTCTACTTCAGATCAAGCTTCTGATCCTAACTGCTTCGGTGAACCTGTTCAGAAACCATCAGATTAGGAACGTCTTTACTGGGCAGCCGCCAGCTGTGAATGTTTGTGAACATATGAATGGGAGGTCTGAAGAAAGAGAACTCACTGCTTGGTTACTGCTACACTCACCTACCGAAGTTTGACTTAATAATTTAGAAAAACGTGTCCTCAGATGTTCGCAGTTAAAGTGCAGAGCAAAGAAAATTTTTATCCCTTATAGATATTTAGGCCATAGTCCAGGCCTAAAGTGACTAGTTTTTGGAGTTGATCTGAATCCAGGAATTTTTTAAAAAGCTTTCTTACTATTGTGAAATTGGGCTTATTGAAACACAGTTTCTCCTTATGAAATACTATATTTAATTAAATGTAAACAATCTGGAACACATGGAGCATGAGTGTCTATTGTTTCCAGTGTTTTGATCCAGGTTCAAAGTTTGCTAACATGGTCTCTTACATAAATAACACATTTCACGCTCTGTCCAAATGTTGGGAAACTCATCTGGAAGTGAGCACTGTATGAGTGATTTCTAGCGAAGGTCTCATTGCCATTCTACTATGTGGTGTTGATGTCACATTGGCAGTCGCTGTGATGTAACTGAAACTTTTCTCCAACCTTGATAAATGTAGCCGCAGACTCTCTGGATTAGCCTATGAAAGTGGCACTGTGTCGTGAAATATAAGCTGCAATCGATTGCTTAAATGAAGCAGTGCATTATTAAAAATGTCACATCAGATACATTTTTGTCAAAGCCAATTTTCAAAAAATCCTAACCGCATGAATTAACATACTACTTTCTACTCTTCCAAGCATTAGATTTTTATTAGTGTTAGATCTACCTAGCGGCAGCCCAAGTCTGTCAGTTTTTCCTTTGTGACTGAACCCTGCTGTCCTTGGAGCTAAAAGTGGTCCTTTTATCACACCATTGTTGTTGTTGTTGTTTTTTTTAAATTTAGGAAATGTGTGTTGTCGCCTGCTAATTAACCTACTTTGCTTTAATATCCTTTACAGAGAAGCTGATCGCATACCAGCGGGAGTTCCATGCCTTGAAAGAGCGGCTTCGTGTGGCAGAGCACAGGACGCTGCAGCGCTCGTCTGAGCTCAACAACATACTCGAGCAGTTCAGACATGCCATCGCTGAGACTAACAGCAGCAAAGATGCTCTCACAAACTTCTCAGGTATCTGACACACCCAAACACGTGCGAAGACTCGTTAACTCCAACTGGGCTTTTACGCTGTCAAGTTGAACCTTTAGTGCGGAACTTTTGTCTCCCCCTTCTGGCAGTGAGAGTAATTACACAAACAATGTTGAATACAGAGACATTTCCGCAGTTCCAAGACAATAATTCATTATTTAGGGTAGAGTAAATGTAATGGCTATGTAGCCTACTCTGAATATTTTACAAATGCCAATCTATCCAAGAGCTGTAAGGCAACATCTGTATCCGCCCTAAGTCCCTTTTCTTCTTCAAGCTCTCTACAACGAGGAAAAGCCACAACAGTGTTAATATGTGTTTGTCCTCGCTGTCGATCGCTTTCTCTTCTTCAGACTTTAAATCCTTCCTCTGAATGTAGAGTTTATTTTTTATCTGGAGTATCAGACACTTTTCTTAGACATTTCTTGACATTGTGGCAGGATCTTCCCAGGCTTCTGTTGTAAAATCTGTCTTAGTCAACCCTCAAAACCACTGGGCAGGTTACTAAACCCAGAAAGGCTGAAACACACCAACCGATTTAAGATTATTTTCCATTATCGATTAATCTGCAGATCATTTTCTTGTTTTATCAATAATCATTTTGTCTATAAAATGTCAGACAATAGTGGAAAATGCCCATTATAATTTTCCACAGCTCAAGGATATGTATTCACATTGCTTGTTTTAGTCAACCAACATTCAGAAACCCACAGATATGATATGAAAAAGAAAAGCAACAAATCTTCAAATTTGAGAAGCTGGAATCAGTGACTATTTGGTTTTTGCTTGGAAAATGACTGAAACAGTAAATCAATTATCAAAATAGTTGCCAATCAATTCTTTGTTGATCAGCTAGTAGATTAATTGATGAATTGTTGAATTGTTGATGAGTATACTCATTCTCAGAAAGAACTTTGATTTTCTGCTGTGAGCTAGACAGTACATAGTTAAATATTTCATTCAATGATTCTGTAGTCACGGCATCACTGTTCTACCAGCGCACTGTTGTGTGAACAGGTGGTGCTATAAAAAGTCTGCATCATTTCCCTCCTGTCCTCATTTAATGAAACTAAGACGAGGACTCCACTTAACTTGTTTCTCTGTGCCTGCTTTCAGACGAGACACAGAAACTACTGAAGGAGCTTTCAAATAGGAAACAGCTTCAGGTGCCAAATATCTACCACCACCTGCCTCACCTTCTCAACAATGAGGGCAGCCTCCACCCTGCCGTGCAGGTTGGTCTAGGCCGCACAGGAGGTGAGAAGCTTATACGCACACTGCAAATTTAGTACAACAATAACGCCCCTGATTTATGGCGGTTTTTTCTCCAAAATATGCATTCTCACCCGACAAGAAACGAGTAAAACCGCCTGAGATCCTCGTTACACCAGGGAAAGAATCAAGCCTCAACAGGTTTTCAGTCGGTGACTAGTTCACAACAAGTATCCCCTCTGGACTGAGCTTTGCAATAATATCGTTCTAAAGAACATTGGCAGAGTTGAAGATAATCATAGTGTATTTACAGTATAATTCCCTATTTAATTAGCAAATTGTATGTCCTACTTCTTAGTTTGATTGAACAAGGGCTTTCGTTTCTCTGTCCCACTTTGTTTTTCTGGCATGTTCTTGCACTTGGCGTGGTGAAATGCTTTTCTCTCGTCTTTTCTTCTCTCTTTTAATGAAACTGTGAGGCACACCGTTCTTTTTTTAAAATTTCTATTCAGCAAAAGTTTACTTTATGAACATAAACTTGACATAAGATTACAAAATCTTGAGTCTGAGGCTGGAGTAAATCCAGCAGTGTAACTTTCCGTCCTGTTTAAGTTCACTTCACAGCAACAACCACATTTTTACAGAGCTCACAGAAATGCAGTGTGTCCTGTCAAACCTGTTGCTTGTCATTAGCCTCCCATTTCTTATGGATTATTTCACTCCTGTTTCGCTCTTTTCTATTCGGCCCTATTTTCAGAAACCCCATTTTTATTTTAGAAATGTTTCTTCCTTTCACCCCTCGAGCAGCAGCATACAGCATGTGATCTCTGCTATATCAAGTTCACTCTAAGAGGATTACTTATCTGGCATTGTGAGTGTGATAGGTGGAGTGAATTTGGGGTGCGAGGGAGGTGAGTTTAGGGGCTTGAGCAGCTCAAAAGGTGTTTCCACATTTCTGGTGGCAGTGACTGATTGGAGGAACAGAGGCCCTAGACAAATTAGAGGAAAAGAGGGAGGGACAAGTTGGGAACAAATAGGAGTTTCTTGTCCCTGGCCTGCAGCCTATTCGATCGATGAGTGATACTCCCACAGGAAACAAGAAAAATGCAAGGCCCATTGTTGCCATCTTCCCCAGTCATTGCCAGTCAAGTTTTTAGGACTGTTTTTGGCTTTTAGAAATCTTAGAGAGATCGCCCAGCAAGTTATGATGTAGAGTTTGCTGCTGCCTACTGCCTTGTTCTCACCAGCCTACCACCCTTAACCACTGTCAATTGTGTTCACTGTATGCATAGCAGAGCTGGTGGTACAGCTCTCAGAGTATATTTGCCTCTCCACCACCTGTGCATGCAACATGAAATACTTGATTGGCCACTGGCTACTTTTGCCCTAAGGCCCCAACAGGGACTTTAATGTTTTTCTTTTTCTGCTTGTAATAGTTTTTCTTAGTTTGGCTCTGTGTCTCATTTTTTCCTTCCCCCTCTTGCTCCTCTGCTGGTCTAAGCATATCTGACTTTGGGTTATTTATAGCTCTGCAAAATGAGGACATCATCTCACTTGAAATTGAACAAAAAATATGGGAAGAAACAGTTCAGAGAATTTGAGACTGAAATGGTTGGAGTGGGGCCTGACTGAATCCCCTTTCACACAGAGTTCAACAAGAGCGTTATTGTGAACGCAGCCTCGCTAGTTCCAAGCACATATATGGCCTTATGCAAGTCATCCACCTACCAATTTGTGCCCTTTTACACAGTCACTACTTTGTTGCCAAGCAGCATCAGTTGTACACTACCATTTGTTTATTCTGACCAGCTATTAAACGTGCCGCCTGCTGTAGTAGAAGATCTCCTTTCACCCCCTTTTCTCCCCAATTTAGAATTCCTCTAAATGCCGTCTTTATTGCTGCCGACTCTTTTGTTGGCCTGAGCAGAGTGTAGACAGTCGTGATTCTGCTCGGAAATACACACGGTGCCAGCTGCTTCTTTTCTTCTGTATCACAAAGAACTTCACTGTGAGGGCCTGACACACGTGAGGGCTCCCCTGCTGTCCAGTAGAAGTTGCCTGTGCAGGGACAGGAATATGATCCCTCAGCGGCTTCCCACTCAGTGCTGATAATCAGGCTGCCAAGTGCATTGCTTGTGGAGCAGCACTGATTTTTGCTTCCGTATGAGATAGACATGAACAGAAAAATTATCGATGGACACTACTATGAACCTTATATTTGCATTTTTTTTTTTGCTTTCTTTCTTTTCGTGTAAACCCATATTTTATTTCTTGCTTCTAATGCCATTGCAGTTTCACTTTGAGCAGAGGGTCCAACGTGGCAACCTTTGATTCTGCTGATTGCTCTGTCAGTTTGAATGGCAGAAGTTGTGATCTCAGTTAATTAATCAACACAATCTAATCAACAAGATCTAATCTGAAACTAATTACTTTCAGTAGCAACTCTGCAGGTTTTTAATACATTCATGCACACATACACACACACACACACACTCAAGAGACACACTATGCTAACTACGTTTCCTAACACAGGGCTGGCCTGTGCTAGAACGCAAAATCTTGCCCTATGTGCAGACATTCTTAGCTGAATACATCACCAAACACAAATGAAAGCTTTCAACTGTTACTGATTTCTCTTCAGTTTCAAAAACAGCACACTCTTTTGTTCCAGTGCGGGCCCTGATTGGCTAGCTGCATTGCTGCAATACAACACTGAAGGGGAAAAAAAAAAAAAATAGGAAATGGTTCTGTTTTCCAGCTGTGAGCGGCATTGCATGTCAGAGCAGCTGAACTGTGCAGGGTAACGATTTGCGTGGTAAATTTCCGCCACAAATGTCTGCACGTAGGGTAATGATCAGACCTGATGCAAAACATGTTGTTAACACCGGAATATAATTATCAGGTTTGTTGTTTGCCCGTGCCCAAGGAGTGGGCATTTTGGGATGCATGTCAGGCAGTGTGTCGCATAAATGGGCTATCGCTGTCTTTATTCACTTTTCACATAAACAGAGCCAATACAACAAGTATAAAGAGTATAATTATTGTTTCTGTAGAGGTCCCTTCTAAACATTGCTGGTTGGATAATGCAACCCATATAACTGGGAGTGGGATTTATAATGACTTGAGTGGTTAATGACGGTAAAAACTTTTTTTTTTTTTTTTTTTTTTTTTTTTTAACCAGGTCAGTTGTGTTGTAGATTAAATTAATTGAACAAACCACATAAGTAACAACATACTATACATTTAGAGATTGAAAAACGTGACTTCTTTCGCAAAAAATTATATTCATTATTTTTGTGCATTGTAGATTTTTCACTGTCAAGCTTGGTTTAAAAGGGGTATCGCTCACTTGCTCACCCAGTTACTTGCGCCACACAGTGTCCCTAAGGCTTTGTAAGACGTTGAAGGTTCAAACGCTTTAAGAAGTTTACATTTTTGTCATTAAAATATAGCAAACAGATTACTCCAGATGCCTCTCAGCAACACGTATTTACTTTGATACAGAAGCAGTTGTAAGAATCAGTGATTCTAACATGAGACCCATTGATGCCTTAATTATCCCAAAACATGACAGTTTTGGTGAAATTTAAGAATATCACCAAAAAAAGATTGAATTAATCATTTAAATAGGCTACTTTTTTAGTAAGGGACTACATACAGTCACGTATTATGTTACTGTATAGATACAAACAAACAGGTACATCAGACATTCATAAAAACCCGCTTCAAAGGGAGGGAAACAAAACTCCCCATCCTGTTATTGAGAATAGAGCAGATGGACATTGTTTCTTTTTGTCTCTCATAACAATAATCCATATAATGTGCTACTGTGACCAGACTGTTTTTTTTTTTTTTTCAATTTATTTCATTATAGTTTTCACTATACTTCATCTATATTTAATTCATGATTAACTATGATGAACTAATATAATAGATAACAAGGGGATGAAAGGATGGCAGAGTGAAGCGGGCAGACTGATCGAGGGACATGGGGAGGGGCAGTCCTGGAGTCGGGCCTGCTCAAGCTACACCCGCATGCATTATCACTCATTCCCTGTCTGCCACCCTCCCTTATTCTGTCACTCGCTGTCTCTTTTCCTTCCTCCCACATTCTCCTTTCATCCCCGACCTACTTTCTTGGTGGTGGTGGTGGTGGGTGTCGCTATATGACACGGAGCTCAGTGTGAGAAACACAAAGCGAAACTGGGACAGATTCTCCACGCTGCGCAGATCACTCTGAAGGATTGCACCCTTTCTCAGGTCCATTGTTCTGCCCTCCCATTCTGCGCCTCAAGTTTTTCTTTTTTTTTTCTTTTTTTGTGCCCGTGTTGAGGTGCCCTGTGCCCCCACATTACCTCAGCAGGCATGTTTTCCATTTAAAACTGCACACACACAAACAAACGCACACATTAGCCCCATCATTAATATCCCTATAGGTTGTTTGTAACTTCCATTAGGACAAAACTTAAACCCGTTTTCCTTTCTCTGGGAGAGCATTGTATATTTTAATGAAAGAAATGAACCAAAACCGCTGCCTGTAGATTGTGAACCAATGATTTGAATTCAGTAAAGAGCAAATGCACCATGTGTGGGAGAAAAGAAAGCTAAACATGAAAAAAAGAGAGCACACAAGTTAATAGGCAATTTTATGCTGCTGTCTTGACTTATTTTCCTTAGCAAGAGAGAAAAACACATTCATTGTCTGATAACCAGCCTGATGAGTTGTTCATCCTTGCATTTGCTTTAACACCAGTTTACTCTCTGCTTTGTCCTTCTCTTACTCTCTCTTTCCCCAGTGAAAGTGATCCTTGTATTCCACCAAGTAAAATGAACTGGGTTTATGTCGGTAACAGTCTATTGTACTTCTTTCAGTCTTATGTGGATTTCAGGGAATCTCTCCATACTAAAGAAGAGGCCGTCTGTCCAAACCTCATACAATAGAAGCAATAAGGAGATGACAATAGATGCTCTGTTTTCCTCACTTCCTTACTCTTGTTTCATTTGACCAGCCTACGCTCAGCTGAATGTACTGTCTGTTCTTAATGTCTTCTTTAGCTCAGAGATGATGAACGCCATAACTTTTGTGATCAGCAGGTTGTACTGACACAATTTATGGCTCAGTTGTTCAACAAAAAAGTAACTGAAGACAATTAAGATAATGTATTAGTCGTTATTTATCCAGTAAAAAAAATAAAAATAAAAACAGTTTTTAGCTTCTGATTGGATTTGCATAATTATTTCTGGGTTTTTTTACATAGCTCTGGGATTTCATCTAGACAAAATAAGCAGTTTGGGGACTAGAGTTTGGGGTCTGAAAACTTTGACATTTTATAGATTTCAATTAATTAATCAATTAATTGAAAAATGACAGATAAATCAATAAGGAAATATTGTATCGTTATTAAATTAAAAGGTGTAGGACTTTTCTGATCCTGTCTCCCTGCTATTGGCTTTGACCTGTACAGCTTAATTTAGCTGGTAAGAAAAGCTCTTAAATTAATTTAGCAGCGTGCTGCTGATCTAAGAGTAAAATTATGATCTTCAGCATATAATTTTGTTAACTTTGGCTAAAGTCCAACAATTGTTGCATCTATATTGCCTGCAGTTGTAAATTAGAATGTGGTATGTTTTGTAATAAATTACAATGATCAGAAAGCGTAAGACTGCTGTATAAAAACGCTTTTCTTCAGGAGCGTGTACTCTGGCAGTGCAGATGCATTACAAACTACCTCGATCAGTCATCCTTCCCACTGCCATCTGTCAGTCTGGGCATGAATTCCTGTTCCCGTGGATTTGGGCCAGTGTAATCTTTTGCTGCCTAACAGCGAAGATTACTTGGTTTTGGATCCACTAGATTAAACAGCCACCTTTTCCTGTTCTCACCTCACACACTCTCCTTCCTTCCCAGTTACCATGGTGATGGGGATTCCCACAGTGAAGCGGAAGGTGAAGTCTTATTTGTCAGAGACGCTGCGTTCGCTAATAGACAAGCTGTCACCGGAGGAGAAACTTGACTGTGTGATTATTGTCTTTGTTGGGGAGGTGAGATCTCATAATTCATCCAATGAGAGTCATAGCATGATGCTTCCACACACGGTGAATTCAATAATGACAATTTAAAGTCTTTGTGTCTAAAGCCTGTGTTTTCCTGGTTTAATCTCTGTAGACTGACCTAGACTACGTTCACAGCGTAGTTGCTGGCCTGGAGAAAGAGTGAGTACATTTCTCTGCTTTCTGACAGTCGCAATAAAAGGTGGAAATATTATGAAGGAGTGAAAAGACAGTGTGTGTACGTCTGTGTCACGTTGTTGAAATCGCCAGTGACCCTCTTTCTTCAGGTTTTCTACGGAGCTGAGTTCAGGCTTGCTGGAGGTGATCTCCCCACCAGCCACCTATTACCCTGACCTCACCAACCTCAAAGAGACTTTTGGAGACTCCAAAGAGAGAGTCAGGTAAGCAGTTAACTCGGGCATGACGTCTTTGTTATCTGTGTGCAGTGCTGACATTTAATTACGCAAAATGTGATTGAAATCGTTATGGAAATCTAGAGAAAGCAGCCTTGGGAGAAATTAAATGCAGGAGAGCTGTGATGAGGATTGCAGAAAAAGTGTAAGGATGAGTCGGGGAAAGTGGGAGGGAATGAGAAAGTGTGAGCTTTAAGGGAGGCTGCCGGGTTGCTTAGTATTCCACAGGCATTTCTCAGAAGTCAGATCAAGGTCATCAGCACCAGCACCCTCTCTCTTCCTCTCTGTAGTGCTCGCTCTTATTATCTTCTGTACTTATCTTCTCTTTATAGTCACGTAACAACTGGTTTCATTTTGAATCTGTTTACGGTGCTGTTTGTACTGACTACTTACAATATGTACTTGGGTAATAGCGTATAGGACTATGTGTTATGTTTAGGACTATGTGTTATGTTTGTATGTGGGTGCCTGTGGGCACAGACTCTTCTGACCTTCACCTGAACAATTTAGAAGCTTGTTCAACATGGGCCCGTGGTATACAGTCTGTGTTATATTTTAGACACTTGTCTTAAGTGAGTGTGTGCATGGACCCAAGTCGCTAGTGCAGAAAAAGGCTTAATACATTCCCTCACTGCTGAAGCTGTGCAAACATGTGCACTGAGAAAATCTGCGTGCCACCTCCCACACCTGCCCTCTATAGAAATCGAAAACACCTGCTGCCCTTGGCAAACAGTATACCTGGGAGTACCCGATTTGTACAGTTTTGCTTTTTGAATGTGAAGTGGTGAGTTTGACATGCTTTCCAATTGTATAATATTTCGGAGGACACCTTACGATGGATCAGTTTCCATGTGTGTATAATTTTATTGTGTGTTGATGATTTCTGCTTTGTTTAGATGGCGAACCAAGCAGAATCTGGACTATTCCTTCCTCATGATGTACGCTGTGAGCAAGGGGGTTTATTATGTCCAGGTATGTCCTTAAAAATAAATAAATAAATGTTCCCATAGCAACTTGTTGGATTGCATTTTAAGAAAGGCTCAGTGGACAGTTACCCCCAAGTATCATCATGAAAACCTTTTCTAGGCAAACTGGTTTGCTGTTAGTTTGGAGGATGTCATACCAAATTAAATAATGGCAAGTACCTGAAGCAAATGTGTGTCATTGCAGCCATTCATGAGAGCCAGTGTTGTCTTTTTCAGACCAAAGCCAGTTTCACTTATTCTTAAGCATAATCCTCTCAAACTTCTACAGCTCTTATTTGTCTTCTCGGCTAAACTATTCATCCAGTTTGGGAATGTTTATATAAACGTCTGCTCTCAACAGGTTTGATATGCTAACACCAGCCGTTCAGGGTTTATTTGAACTGTGTTGTTGATCTCCCGTCTTTCTGTCTGATGCATGGGGTGTGTCATTTCCATTCTCTGCTCTCAACTGGAGGGAAGAGGTATTGCCTCTCTGACATCTTCTGCTACTGTAGTTTAGTGTAGCAACTCAGCAGTGTTCTTTAGTTCGGTTCAGAGTGATGTCCCTGTGTGAACATAGAGGAGTCTCCCTCCTGCTTCTCTCCCTTTCCATCACTAATAAACCCCAACTGTTAAAATGGTTCCTTCTGTCTTACATTTTGCTCTTTCTGCACCTCTGTTCCTTCAGCTGGAGGATGACATTGTGGCCAAGCCCAACTACTTTGCCACTATGAAGAACTTTGCCCTGCAGCTCTCGTCAGAGGACTGGATGATCCTGGAGTTCTCTCAACTGGGCTTCATTGGTACGATCCATTAAGCACCCGATCAATACTCCGCATCCACCAGTGGTCTGTCAGATGAAGCAAGATCTATGCAGTCAGCTGATGGCAAAGCCAAACACTGGCATTCCAGGCTAAATGGTCTCTATAAAGTGATTATCAACTCATTCTCTTAAATCAGCATTTTCAAATCCACTTGATCAGGCTTTCACACACTGTAAAACTTGTAGGGTTTATGATAAACAGTCAAATACAGCATCAGATTTGGCATGCGTAGTAATGGCTTGATTAAACCTATCTTGCTTGATGATTTTATTGATATGCAACTTTGCTTTACATTATTAATCTTAGTTTTTGCCAAACAAAGGTTTAACTCTAATTATATAATGATCTGCTTTTAAATTTAAAGTACTTAAATGTAGTTTTATCATTAAAAGCAGAGTTTAACTAGGTGCATGGTACTCTGAGAGGATTTTTTTATTTAAGCTGGACTCGGGTTTATTTTAGCTAAAATTATATGAGAAGCAAAATCTTGTGTGGCATTTTTTGTTTTGTTTTGTTTTGTTTTGATTTTTTTTAGCCATGTAGGCAAATTTCAATAAGATGAAATTCTAAAGTAGATATCTTTTACTCCAGATGATTATACTTTTTTTATTTTTTTTATTTACAGTGTAGCAACAAGTCTCCCTAAACCCTGTTCATGGATTAATAATCTTGTTGCAAATAATTGGTTGTTAATGATGCTGAGTGCAGGATCAGTGAACATTTATAACCCCTACTTATTCTCTCTTTCCCTCAGGAAAAATGTTCCAGGCTCCAGACCTAAACCTCATTGTTGAGTTCATCTTCATGTTCTATAAGGAGAAGCCCATCGACTGGCTCCTGGACCATATTCTCTGGGTCAAAGTCTGCAATCCTGAAAAAGATGCGGTATGCATCGGGGTCGCTGTATGGATATGAGCATCAGTGTCTCAGGGGAAAGGGTGTCTCATTCCTACCTTTCTTCTTTTCCAGAAACATTGCGAGCGTCAGAAGTCAAGCCTTCGTGTGCGGTTCAGACCCTCCCTATTTCAACATGTGGGACTCCATTCTTCTCTTGCTGGAAAGATCCAAAAACTCACAGTGAGTCTCTCACGCCCTCAAAGTTGTTTATTTGCAACAGCAGTTGATGCTATTTCCTTTGTAGAAACACTGGCCTCCCTTCTCTGTCTGTGTGTGTAGGACAAAGACTTCCTGAAGCCACTGCTCCACAAGATGCATGTCAACCCCCCAGCTGAGGTTTCCACTTCAGTGAAGGTATAGTTCCCATGCTGTTACTGTCCAATTATCTTTTTATCATCTTAAACTGAATGCAGTATGCCCTAAATTGTGAAAAGAACACAAGAGCAAAATCAGTGATCAAGTCGGAGCAAAACATTTGTATTGTGTCACACAGGTGTATCAGGGACACACGCTGGAGAAGACGTACCTAGGAGAGGACTTCTTCTGGGCCATTACTCCTACTGCAGGAGACTACATCCTCTTCAAATTTGACAGACCAGTTAGCATAGAGAGGTAAATGTGAAGGCGGTGCTTTGTGTATTTGTGATATGTTTGTGTGCACAACTTCTTACTCTTTGAAATCAAGTAATATAGTGAGCATTAAAAGCACAGCCCCGATAACATAGGCATAGGCAAAATCTATCTTTTCACTTATTCCCTCCTTCTGCCCTTCACTGATTGAGGTTTAACTTCTGTGCGTGCGTGCGTGCGTGTGTGTTTGCGCGCGCGCGTCTGTGTGCGCGTGTGTCTCCGGGGATCATGGTGAGCTAATGAGAGTGCTCTAAAATAAGCATTCTCAGGCCAGCCTCCTACTCTCTGTGGAGCCGTGGTAGAAAGGGGGCGAGACAGTGAATGTAAAGGGAGCTGATAGCGAGACTGAAAGCTCGGAGCAGACCTGAAAAGGATGTTATAAATTTTCTAATATGGAGATGTCTGGTGATGGTATTGGCACCACTGAATTTCAAGTACATCTGTATATCTGAATATATTCAGAAATAAATGCAAATGAACTATTTTTGTGCAACCAGAATATTTTTAATAAAATGTCCAAGGTTACTGGACAAAGGTAAAAAAAACAAAAAACAAAACTTGAATAATAATAAAATAATACAAACACAAAATATACGCGGGACGCAATTATTGGCACCCTTTTGATGAATTTAAATTAGTTCCTCAAACAAAATAAAAAATAAGAGTGTTCACATATTTTCAGTGTTCACATGATCTGAATTAATCAATGAATGATGGTTTTACTGCATAAAAGGGAAATGATTGTTCCCAGTTTCTTTTTCACAATGGCGAAGTCAAGAGAGCTGTCTGAGAGCATCAGAAATGCTATTATCAAAAAAAACAACCATAACAATTCCACAGCCTAAAAGGCAATTGCCCTCTTGAAATCCCTGTTTCAACAGTTGTAATGTTATCAGAGAGTTTCACAGTCATAAAACTGTTAGGAGTCTGTTAAGTCAGCATAGGTTGAAGTAGATTGTGGAAAACACCACTTTAGACATCTAAAGAGCTTCAGGCTTATCTGGAGTGGTGGTTTCAGCCCGTACCATACGCTGCACACTAAACCAAGTAGGGCTCCATGGACAAAGGCCAAGGAGGACACCACCATTGAAAGAGAGGAACAAAAAGCCAAGACTAATGCTTACAAAGATGTTCATAGATAAGCCACAGTCTTTCTGGGATAATGTTCTATGGACAGATGAAACCAAAGTTTCAGTTTGTTTATAGGCGACGCAATGAACCCCATAAGGAAAAGAACACCCTACCTACAGTAAAACATAATTTAAGTTCTATCATGCCGTGGAGCTGCTTTACTGCCTATTGTACTGTAGGCATTGAATGTATCAAAGGAATGATGAAATCAGAAGATTACCAAGGCATTTTAGAGCGAAATGTGTTCCCCAGTGTCAGAAAACTAGGTTTGAGGCGAAGGTCTTGGGTCTTTCAGCAGGACAACGACCCAAAGCAAACATCCAGCAGCACAAAAGAATGGTTGAAAAGGAAAAGATGGACTGTTTTAAACCGGCCAGCAATGAGTCCTGACCTGAATCCCATTGAAAACCTTTGGAGAGAGCTGAAATCTGCCATTGCAAAAAGGACTAATGCGAGCTTAAAAGAGCTTGAATGCATAGCGATGGAAGAGTGGCAGAAACCCCCAGCAGACAGGAGCAAGAAGCTTCTAGATGGCTAGAAAAAATGTTTAGAGGCTGCCATTGTTGCCGAAGGTTCTGCAACCAAACATTAGTCAAGGGTGCCAAAAAATGTGTCTGGAGTACATTTTGTGTTTGTTTGGTTTTTTTTTTTCTTTTCTTTTGTTCAGTAACCTTGGACATTTTATTAAAATATTCTGGTTACACAAAATTGGTTCATTTGCATTTATTTCTGAAGATACTCTGAATTACGTACTTGAAATTCAGGGGTTTCAATCATTTTGACCAGGACTGTAAAGATTACGGTATGTTAGGACAGCAAGACAAGCGTGAGAGACTGTCAGTCAGTCAGCAAGTAATTGGCACTGAGTGGGAGAGGGGCCATCTAGTGTTCCACTGTCTGACTGTCTGAGTATCAGGACTCTGAAGTGTTTTGTGTCTGCTTTTGAGTGACAACAGTTACGCTGCGTCAGACTGTATTGCTATGCTGATTAGACAACGCGTCATCGGCACTGCCTCTGTCTCTGACCTACATCCTCGCTCGGTCTCCTACTCTCTGGCTGTTAGACGTTTGATACAAGTAAATACTGGGCACCCACAAACTTAAGCGGAGACAGGTAAAGTAAGGGAAGCGTGATCATTTATTTTTTCTTTGAATTTTGCCAACCACGAACCCCAAATCCGCAGCTACAAGTGATGTTCATATTTCAAGTGATGTACTCACGCCCTGTGAATTCAAAGCATCCTGTTGTAGCTGCTCTGAAATCTACTGAGATTTCTCCGCTGTTCCTGGTTAAAAAGGCAGATATACTGGAATTTTTAATGTTCAAAACCTGTAGCTATGACCTGAATATGAGATCTAAGAAGCAAAAGCTATGAAATTTTGATCAACTTTATCCTACTTAGAGTTAAGTCCTGAAGACACAACGGGTGTATATACTTTTACATGCCACATTTTTTCATTTCATGGACATAACTTAGCTGATGTCCACAGGTGATTTGATGTGACTGTTTGTATCTGTGTGGATGCTACCAATGGGGTGCAGTAATGCTCACTCATTGGTGTAAATATTAAAATTAATGCTTGATTTCATTGGCAGGTTTCTGTTTCGCAGTGGTAACCAGGAGCACCCAGGGGACAAAATTGAGAACACTACAGTGGAAATACTGCCTGTTTCGGTAGGGACACACACACACACACACACACACACACACACACACACACACACACACACACACACACACACACACACACACACACACACACACACACACACACACACACACACACAGTCTGTCACCCCTCTGTCTGATGTGCAAACAGTTCTGATTAGATTACACTGAGCGGTTGCTCTTAGGGACGTAACGCATTGATTATTGACAGGAATGTGAGCGTGACAGAATTGTCTGCTATGCCAGAGGCGATACATTCTGACAGTGTGACCCACACCTCTGGTGCAGGCACACAAGCTAGTATCTGTTCAAGTGCTGCTCAAATGAAAAATCATTAAGATTTTAATTTGTGTCATACACTTTATTCTGCTGTTCATCTTTCACTCTGTTCGTATGTTAGGAACCTGGACCGCAGACCAAAGAGAAGTACAAACGAACAGAGGATCGCTTTTACAGAATCGGTACGTGGATTTGACAGTCTCCTAGCGCAATATGTGTTAGCGCATACAAACCCACTGAGGCATCATCATCAGTTTACATACTTACACTGATGGTGCCCAGAGTTACAGGCATTGTACAAAAAGTGTGTGAAATGTTTTCAGTCAGCCTTTTTCTCTTTTTTTCCCTTCCAATTTTCATCAAACAATTTGTGCTCTTTTTCCTCTTTATTCTTTTGTTTTTGCTGACATATTTTATAATGATCCTTTTTTATGTTAATTTTATGTTCCTTGTAAATAGGATTAAGAAAAAATAAACAAACAAAAACAGATGAAGGCCATATGCTGAAATGTATTGGTTAAATAAATTCCAGTAAATGAGCTATCACATTTATTTATTTTTTTTCTCACTTGAGCACTTAGGTCAATTGTGAAGTATTGGCAAAGCACTCTCCCTATAAATATGATTTGCAGTACTTAATATATGCCTGTGTGTGTGTGTGTGTGTGTGTGTGTGTGTGTGTGTGTGTGTGTGTGTGTGTGTGTGTGTGTGTGTTTGTGTTTGTGTTTGTGTTTAAACACACAGGCCAGTTTGAGAAGGGTGTGGCAGAGGGGGCTGTAGATCCTTCCTTCAATCCGATCGTGGCACTTCGGCTTTCTGTTCTCAAAGACTCCGCTGTGTGGGCCATCCTCAGTGAAGTAAGCCAATCACAAATCTCACCCGTTAATCTTTTGTCCAATCACATTGAAAAATACTACTTGCTCCAGATGCATACCGCCCCCTCTGCTCTGACACGTGATGCTCTGCTCTCCTCCTGCAGATACATATAAAGAGGATAGCTGGCTGACTCTTCTGGAGTGGGCACATGAATCATGGCCCCCGGGGGACCAAAATCTCCTAGACTGCTTACGCAGGGCCTCTGGCACCTAGCAACCAGCAGTGAAATCATTAGAGCCCACTAGAGTTCTTCGTCTGAGTTTGTCTGAGGAAAGTCACCTCTCTGTCCCCCACTCTTCCTAATGTACCTTGTTATTTTGCTTCTCATTGATCGATTTGTCCCTTTCTGTCTGCATCTCTCCCTCACTCCTGTGCTCTTAATTCCTTTGTGAGAATGTGAATACTACTGTCTAAAGAACAACAGCAGAGTGTGTGAAGACATCTGTTCTCAGCTCTGGCTCTGAAAGTGACTGTGTTGCTCAGCAGCTTTGAACACGATCAGAAAACGCCTGGACGAATGAGGAGAAATCTTCACATCTGGGGAGAACCAGTCACCTGGCCACTGGTGCAGATGCTGCCAAATCCTTTTCTGTTACTCAATGCTGCCACCCCTCGGGCAAGCTGGGGCATTGCACTGTCACTAGCGCCTCAGCATAGCCCATGATGATCAAGAATGTTGTCATCACCAATGGCCAGTTGCTATCTGTTCTCGGCAGAGATGACGGAGCTCTAGATCAACACCAGCCCAAACAAATATGTTTTCCTCACTCCTTGAGTATTGTAAGTCACACTTGAATACTCCACTTGTCCTGAAACACAAACTCAGGATGAGATTTTCCAAACTTCCAAAATCCTGCCCGAGGCCAGTCGGTGACAACCTTTACCATTGGCCAGATTCTGTGGTATTTACCCCAGTCCATCGAGAGATAAGTACCATGACACTATATCTATCTCACCTCCTGTCTGACAGGCTGTGTATGACCTCAGTGTCCATTTATAGTATACTAATCAGACATTGCCTGGGTGTCATTTTCCCGAAGGAGTATATTGTTATATTGATATATTATTACAGCTTTGACGATCTATGAAGGTGACTTAATTTATTTGAAATAAATCTTTAATTTGTACAAGAGGTAAAATATATTTTTTATTCTATTAAGAGATGTTTATGGTAGTTTAGAATCTGTTTTGTGTATTGTTTTTTTTTTCTTCTGAATATCTATTGTACATTTTATTATACACAGCTTCTTGTGAAATTGCATTGTCTGCAAATTGGAAGTAGCTCAGTTCAGTTTGATCCAATTTCTTTACACTTGAAGTAAAATGTAAAAAGTGAAACAATTAATTTTCACTGTTTACAAACTAAATGATAGGAGAGTTGTGAATATTCTTTTGAAGTAGCTGTGGGTCAAAATTAGAAAAATGTGCCTTATATTCAGGTCCCTTGAAATTGCCTCAGCAATATTATTCGATCTGTTCCCTCCTACTTTTGCCTACACTTTGATTGCTGGATATACTAATATTTTGAAAATAACACAAACACTTTAATTAGTGATTGGATGTCAAGAACAAAATCTCTATATTATGCCGAGTGACACTTGTAAAGGAGGGTTTTTTCGTACCAGATTACCATCTGAAACAGCATGATTTGCACTGCTTTTTCACTTTTATGTTCCCATCACACCCCTCACCATTGTAGTTAAATTTCCCATCCTCGCACATGTGGATTCTCATTTCACTGACTCCTCCAAATCCACTTTACAATTTATTTTGTCCAATCACATATCCGTTTTTTAATTGGACAGAATATAGTGACTTATGATCATTGCAGAGTGCGCATTTGTGGTATAATTAGGCTGAGGTTGTATAGTACTTTCAGTCATTGTAAATCTATAAACAAGCAACATGCATCTCTTTCTCTCTCTTTGGCCTCACTTAATAGTTATTTGAAATTCGCTTATGTTTTGTGTTTGTGTGTGTGGCTAATGTTGTGAGTGGAATTTATTTTGAAGTGAAACTTCACTCATGTTACATGTCAGCAGTTTATTCAAGGGGGTAGTGAAGTGCCTTTTGGTGGAATTGATATGAAAGTGGAACTTTTGCTAATCATGCTTGTACACATGCATGGTTATTTTTTTGTAATTTATAAACATTGTTTGTTTGTGTGGGGGGTTTTTTGTTTGTTTTTGTTGTTGTTTTTTTTTTTTTTTTTTTTTAATAAATCAGAGCAGGCTCCTCCACCCCTGATCAAACCATCTACACTAGAACTGTACTCACCAAAACAGAAGTGGTTCAATTTTCCCTCTTAATCAGATTCTGTTAATTGGGAGAAGATGGTAGCAAACCATTTAAAGGGTAGAACATGTTGTTTTGAAAGGGTAAAGACACTGTCAGTACTGCTAACAGGATTGGCTTCTGCCCCTTACCTGGCATCCACATACAAACTGAAACTGAATGCATGAAAACAGCATGAACGGTCATGTGATCCCATACTGTATTTGTGGAAAGTGGACAGGAGACAAAGAAATAAATAAATAAAAGAGAGGATATCCTCCCATGCTCGACAACCCCAAACACCCATCAGTTCATGTGCCTTCATCATGTACATGTGAATGCCTACGTCTGATGATTTTGACATCATTTTTCATGGACATCTTTGAAATAAATGATAAAAGTTGTTAGAAGTCATGGCCATTTTTTTTTTTCGTTTGTGTTGGGATTTGGTTCTACTTGCATTACTCATACCATCTGCTTCGCCGGGTTTCAAGTAACAGGCAAAAGAAATACATTTTGTCTTTGTTATGAATTCATTTGTGAACACGTCAAATATAACCACAAGATTCAGGTGATATAGTCTAATAACTTGTTAACAAATGGATGCTGATTCGTTTATATTTTCAGATTACTTAACCGAGAATACATGAAAAACTACAAGCCCTCCCAGCATGCACTTCTTTGTGCCATGCATTTACATTTGCCCCATCCTGTCGTTCCAGAAACATGGCGGCTGAGAGTGGTCATAACAACATTGATGTCATTGCCGGTAACTAGCCGATTCTTGCACTGGAGACTATATAAATTAGGGCAATAGCGGTGTTGAAGTGGACTCTGCAAAATGCCAAAATATTACGAGGATAAAGAGACGGATAACAGAGCCTGTGCCGGTATCAGAGAAGACTTTAAGGCATGTCTCCTTCAGCACGACTGCGTTGTAAAGGTAAGTACTGTAAATGTCCTCTGGTCCTGACGTGAAATACAGGTGTGCGGACGGGCTGTTGTTGTGCGGTGTTAGCAGTTAGCTTAGAGTTCAGTTACCTAAGTCGAACCGCATGTAGAAAATATTTGCTGCTGATGAGTCGAAGTCTGTTCCCCCTTTTTAAACGCCAACCAACCAATCATCCCCTTGACGACAACTAACTGCAGTCTAAGCCGGATCCCCAGCCACGGGTGGCGACAGCTCTGTGAGAAGCACCGTTCCCGAGTAAAACGCATCAACTTACTATCAGCTAGCCAAAGTGCTGGGATAACAATTTGACCTAGCCCTGCATCTCGCCGACCTCTCGTTCTCCGTCCCGCCAAACTCCGTTCACAAAAATGGCAATTTAATAATTGTGGCGTAAACACTGCTCGAGATGTTTGTTGATTCGATGGCAGTATACACTTAACCACCTCAAAGCGCATCTATGAACATCTTCAGTTTCAATAGGTGCTTCGTTTGCTGGCTAACTGTAGCCAACTAGCTAGTTAAGTAACAGCTACGTTACTGCACCGCTGAGGGCGGTGTTCAAACTGCTGTCTCCTTCCTGGTGGATCGATTGTAGATTAATTGTTGAATTTCTCGGTAGAGATCATCACCGGTTTTCATTCGACTGACTTGCTCAAGGAACCTTCATCAGGATATAATGTGTGGTGCACAATGCATTGGAGCTGTATTTTTTTATTTTTATTTTTTTTCGTCCAGTTTATGGATGAAATCTTTGTAACCGACCAAATACGAAGATTTTACTCATCTATTTATTTTACTTTCACCTGACGTTTATGATTTTCACTTTACATTAATACTGTTTAAACACCGGAACAAAAGGCTTATTAGTCTATATGGAGGTCAGTTGAGAAACACAAAAGCTCATTATGTAGCTCGAAACTGTCGATGTCAATGTCGATGGGTCATTAAGATAAACATTTGCCAGTTTACTTGTAATGGGCATTTATAATTGGGCAGTTCATCTTTTTACCTGTGTGTTTAGTGGTAAAAGTGGAAAGGGGAAGCAATTCATGCAAACACATCTTTTACAGCATCAGACAGCTAAATACGTTTAAAAAGCTGTTAATTGCGCATCTACTGTATGTGAAAACGACAGGTTAAGATAATGTATTTCTACATTTGATCGTGAGACTCCCTTTTTGTTTACGTTTAAATCGCACATTATACCTAAAGGTTTCTAACATCTGTTCAGCAGTCCAAATAGCCAAAAGCACTAACTTCATAATCACATGAAACAATCAAAAGCAAGTTTAACTTAGTATTTTTTGAGCTTTGCAAAGCTGTTTATAAACAGCAAATATTTGGGTGGGTTTACTTGATAATTTTGCCAAAGCAATACTGGAGTAATTTTCTGTCACTTTACTACTGGTTTCAGCACTACACACTCTTACTTAGTTAGCTCCTCCTCTTGTAATGTTTTGTCTTTGGAAGGAAGGGCTACATGTCAGATGGAAACCATTTAATGCTGCAAATTAATCAATATACCCCAGTTTTTTTTTTCCTTCTGAGGAATAGCTATGTGCTATGTGTCTTATGTGGAGCTGAGTGAGTCCTGTGAAGTTCCAGATTCAGATAGGACTGGAAACCAACAGATGAAGGCTCGTGTTGGGGAAAGCACATAAACTCATGGGAAGGACCCAGATTTATAAGTTATAAATTTACAACTGGTTTCTTAATTTGTCAGGAGGGGAAGATGCCCAGTCAGTGTTTGAAGGAAGGCCACTGCAAAGCCCTCCAGACGTCATTCTTTGAGTGCAAGAGGTCAATGGTAAGTAATAACACTGCCCTTGTGAAAGGATCGGTGCAACTAGAGACTGGTCTATCAGACACCAAAGACAGATGGGGGAAATTAGGATGGAGTCCCAGCAGACTGATGTATAAAACATTTGGTAGGAAGTGGAAGGGTACAGAGAACAAGGAATGTTTTAGCTCCCTCTTTCCTGATGTTTATGCAAGCTGTGTTTTTCCCGAAGTGAAGCAAACGCTATGTTATTGAAAACAAATGTCTGTTTAGACTGTTGTTTAAAGTCTGTTTTATTAAATTATATCCCTTCCCATACAGAGATATAATACAGGATTCACTTTTTAAGCTGTGCTGCAAAGACTGACCAGTCTCTGTCCTCCATCTACAGCTGGACACAAGGTCAAGATTCAGAGGAAGGAAAGGATATTGAGGAACGAACTGGATGTTGAAGTTGCCATATGGATGACTGAACACTGGATGAGCAGCTGTAAATACTTGTAATGATTTAATCAAAGGGCAATGTTCAAGGGTCAGTGCATGTGCAGCTTTAAAACCACATCTGAAAGACATATGTCAAGAAAGTGTTTAGCAGATGACTACCAAACATGGAGGAAAAATGCACACTGACACTCAGACGGATTGTCAGCCCATCAGTGAAATGCAGTGCTGTGGGGGGGAAAAAAAAACTGAAGCTCTCACTGGCCGGAGCTTCAAGCATCTTGATTTCTTGAAAGAAAAATGTATTGTTATTTTGGAAGAAAAAGTGTGTGTTTTATGATACGGAAAACAGTAAAATAAATCAAATGAATACTTTAAGACTTCCTATCAAAATTTTAATGTGTAGTTATAAAAAAAGAATACATGACTTAAGCATAAGATTTACTTAAGAAAAACCTTCATACTGAGCAAACATGTAGACAGACAAAGAGACATGGAGGTCACGCCTGTCTCCTTAGCACCCTCAGAGCTGTTATTTCAAAGCAGCCATCATCATCTGCTTGAACTTCTCCATATCCACCTTCTTCATGATGAAGGCCTTGTGAGTCTTCTTCAGTAGGCCTACAGTGTCTACTATCATCATGCCTCTGGTGTGTGTGCCCGTCAGCTCTACGCTAACCGGATACTGGTCGCTTTCTATGATGAATGAGTCGTCCACAGCAGCTGCCATGGCGTACGAGTCACAGGAAACAAACCCCGGGATGTTGACAAACTCTTTCTCGATGCGCTTGCTGTGTGATGCTTCCATGCTGTAGCTGAAGATCCGTGCCATGAAGCGAGCTTTATCAGTGTCCTGTGCTAACCAGGCGTCGCAAAACTCCTGTCGGTACCAGCGGAAACGTCAACACAGAGAAGCTGCAACATTTCTCTGTTTTCTTTGTTGATGTATTAAATTATTAGCAAGGTTATGTGCTGTAATTAGTATTAAAAATCTATTGTATATGTTGGAATGCGTGAAAGAGAGAGCCTTACCCAGGACAGATTATTGTAGCAAGTAAACTCCCAGGAGGCCAAGTAGGTAGGACACTGGTACTCGTTCAGTACAATGTAGGCAGCTTCTGGATCAGCAGCAAAATTGAACTCACCACACACCGTGGTGTTTCCTCGAGCTGAAAAAAAAAAAAAACATGCCACAGAAAAACCACCCATTACACACTGAACTCCAGCACTACTGGCGGTAGACAGCATTGGGGAAGTTGCCACCAGATACTATCACGGATTTTTGCTTGAAAACTTACTTAAATGGTTAATTATTTATCAAAACAGTTGTAGTTATTTTTTTTAACCATAATAATCAACTAATTGTTTCAGCTCTATTCGCAGTCGGCTGAATGACGGCAGCATTTGTCATCCTCCAGTGATGTCCAGCACTTGAGTTTTGAGTTTTCAGCCCCACTGACATGAGATGAGACGTGAGACAACTAACGGAGCTTCAAAGAGACAGAGCCATCTCTGTGCACGTTGTAGGTGAATTGGTGAAAGAAGGGAAAAAAAGCTGTCTTTTTCTTTTTACTGACATTCAGTGTTGCCTCCCATGATGTAGAGCCCTCTGAGTTTGCTTGGTAGAGATGGATCCATCCTCACAGCTAGAGCCAGGTTGGTGAGGGGTGCCGTGGCAACCAGAGATACCTGGGAAATAAACACAGACTTAAGACTTAAGACGCACAAATACACAGATGGCGCTCTGTCACACCTCTCACCTCCCCTGGGTTTTCATTGACAATCCTGATCATAGCGGACACAGCGCCCTCCTTCTGAACCATGTCCAAGGCAGGAGCTTTGGGGTCAGGGGCGTCTCCCAGCCCGTCCTGCCCATGAAAGTGTCCCGCACTAATGCTGTTCCCAAGGATAGGCTTAGCAGCACCTTTGAACACTGGAATCTGGCACATGAAAGCAGAGCACACGAAGTGAAAAATGCAAACATACCACCAGGAGAAAAAATCTGTGTGGCTGTTACTATACAGCTTCTAAACACATCTGGCAATTTATGCTTTATTGATGTTCTGAATTATAATGTTCCATACTACAAGACGGAGTTGGGAAATATAAACTTATACACTATGGGACGATAGAAATTTTTCAACCATCATGTATTTTGCCACAACATTTTTTTTGGAGGTAGCTAACCTTTTAATTGTTCATATATATACTTTTTATGATATTTTATGGCCATTGTGGCCAACGCTGCAAATTTTTCAGCATTCAGACTACTTTATGGCAACATGAAGCACTCAGGATTTGTGCTGAAGTACCTCGACTGAATTAACCAAAAATAAATATTCCTACCTTATTTTATCTATATAGAGGTTATGAAATTAAATTTCCAGAAAGTTGACTGTATCATGATATAATTTGTCGATATTGCAAAATAAAATTATCCACAGTATACCTTTGCACCCCTACTACAATATTAAAATATGGACTTGCTTAGGGTGCAAATGGCAAATTCTATGGGTTAGGGAAAATTAGGGCACATTAAATGGCTTAAATAGATGGCTGACAGTAGAGAGATGGGGAACGACATGAAATAAACAGTCTCCAGCTGGACTTGAACTGAGAACGCCGCGGTTCGTGTTCGGCGCCCTAAGCCTCCAGACCACCAGAAGTACTCCTTTTGCAATTTACCAAGTATTATATCTATAATTTTTAGGCACTGGTGCGACGAGATTGATGTCAGCCTTGTTAATAAATGGCAAATCCGGTTCAAAGGTTTTTCAATTGAGCGAGACAAGGTGCTTTATGCCTCCGTATTAGTAATCTGTGATTTTGTTTAATATCAGTCGTCTGAATCTTGATGTGTATTCAGGCAACTCAAACTTGTCTACTGAAGCTAACTGAGCTCATAGTAGTTGCCCCTGTTGTTTGGTTACTGCCTCAAGTCACGTGGCTTGAGGAACAACAGCTCATTGTTGGGCAGCTTTATTAACAGCGCCCTTACTCGTCACATGTTATCAGTAAATTTCAATTTCTCTCAGCCAACCCACTTGACGACACAGTATTTACCAGTAAGTCATGTCACCATCATCAAATACCTACACTGGACAGGAGGTCCCACCGGTGCTTCACCCACCTCGAGTTTCTTACAGGCCTGCAGAACTCGCAGTGTGTTCTTACACACATTCTCCACCGTGGTGTTTCCCTGCACACAGGTGATACCCAGGAGCTCCACGCTGGGGGCGGCCAGCGCCATCATGATGGCTTGGGCATCGTCCAGCCCACAGTCTACATCCACCAGCAGCTTTTTATTCATCACGGACCCTGAGGAGCGAAGACTTGAGCCCAACAGGAGCCAAACACACGAACTGTTCATCTAACACTCTGGCTAATGTTTAATCCTCCTGGTAAATGAATAAACTCAATATAGACTGCGACCCGTTACACGGGGCTTCGTTGGTTGATCGATACGGTGAACGTATATCACACATTTCAAAAGGAAAAACACCTACCGGTGACTGAGTGTGAAACGCACACTCCGCAACGTTTGCCGGCTGGCTCTCTGCCTCTCACAGCTGCGCTGCGGTCAGCTCCGAGCAACCTTTTGACAGGCAAGGAAGGAAATCGCGAACTGAGTGGAGGGCGGACTGGACGGGAGGAGTTACATGATAGGAAGAGAAAGCTCCAGCGTCCCCCTCCAGTGAAGAAAATGAAACTCTTACCAGTTGCCCCACCTTATGTCTTTTGCAACAACAACAAAACAAAAAAAAACAGATTAAAATGCATTTACAGGGAAGAGTATTTGTGTCTGTCAGGGGGGGGGCAGACTCCTTTTCTTTAGTAACAGTGGCACAACCATTGTGTAAACACTCCATCACAAGTCAAGGCACTGAACCGAAGTACAGAAGCATTGAAGGTACTCTGCATTATGCCAAATGGCCCCTCTCAGACTGTTCAAGCGGTATTTTAGAGTTGCAGGTAATCCTTAACGATGCATAAAAAAAAAATTAGGTAGATTTAAAATGTTAAATCTCAATAATAAATGTAGGGTGACTACAAGTTTCAGGTAAATGTGTCGGACTGAAAAGTCCAATATTTCCCTGTGAAACGCGGTGAAGTAGAAGGATAAAAGTGACAGAAATAAGGAAAGTAACTAAAGATGTGCTACTGTGCTGTGCTGTCCTGTAGTTACCTTCCAGCACCGGTGTCTGCGTGTGTTTGTTGTTTTTGCCCATAAAGTTTTTTTTTTTTTTTTTTTAAAGCCGACTAAAAGGAAATTACTGTCTACCTTAGAGGGAACACTGGTCGCGGGCATTTCTCGTGGTGTGAGGGGGCTCGAGTGTAGCTAACGAGACACGTTTCCGTCGTTTCTACATTCAGGCGCAGGGGGGGTTTGCCTCTCACGCGTCCTCTGAGCCACAGGCTGCTCAGCGCCAACGACTGACGTGATAGCTGATAGCAAAACAATAGATGTGAGCGCGTAGCCAAGGTCCGAGTCGTTGTGCGCCCCCCCAAAAAGCTCCTTAGTTTTTAGTGTGTGTGTGTCTGTGTGTGTGTGAGAGAGACAGTGCCGCCTCGCCTCACCTCCCCACCGAGCTGCTGAAAATACGAGGTGTTGCTGCAACGCAACGCGCGGTCACCGCCATGCAGACCGAGCTCAGACCTGAAGAGGCGGGCGACGCGACGAGCTCCCACTCCGCCGCGATTTCTGCACGCCGCGAACTGCGCCGAGACGCAAGCCGAGCGGCGTGGCACCTGTTCGCGCTGCGTGGGGCCATGCTATGTTATGGGGACAGCCCTCAGTGTCCAGACCACACGCAATATTGCGCAATTAAAGATTTCAAATGTGTCTTTGTTTTTTTGTTTTTCAGCAAGTGAGGATTATTCATTAACCATTTAACCGTAGCTCTGGTTCCAGAGTAAGTAAAGATTTAGTCCAGCGAAAACCGCCATATGACTTGAGTTTTGAGATCTATTGCCACCTCCTAGCTGACTCGAAATTGTAGTAGCATAGTTCAATTCGCGCATGCGTGAGAGTGAATGCCCGCTATTCTTGGACTGGACAGTGGGTCTTCGTTTGAGTGTCGAAGTGATTGTTTTCTTACATTAGACAATCTATGGCAAAAGAAGTAATTCCCAGAATTACCCTTAACGGGAAACATTTTATCCCCCGATTTGATTAAAAAACACAAGCCAAGTAAAAGTTTTCTTTGGTCGGATTATTCATTTTTACTTTGGTTTATTGTGTACGTGTTCTTATCATTTTCTATGCACTCTGAAACCACCTCACTATACCAACCAGCCAAATAAAAGCTACTGAACAGATTCGCCAGTCACTCTGCCAGAAGCATTCAGAAGCATGGCCGGATGAATCCCCCCAGGGGTCGTGGAGGAAAATGAGGCTGCAGACACTTCCAGACCATTCCTACCACCTCCACCGCTTCCCTGTGCCTGATGAATGCATACTGACACATAAAGTAAACACATTTAACATATGAACCGCTTGTGCAAACAACCGAAACTTAATAATGAAAGGATCCATTGTTCACATGGGGCTCTCTATGAGACAGGGTCTTAAAGGCCCTGTGCACCCATAGTACCCACTCGGGTGAGCTTAATTATTTTTTCCTGATAGGTCTTTTTTTTTTTTTTGTCAGAAGATATTTTTGACATGTCACAGCAGGAAAAGCACAGGTGTAAATATTAAAATTTAGAATGGCTGAATTCCATTTAGCTGCTTGGGCTTCGGGGCCCTGGATTTGTGCCCTGCTGGCTCCCTGCCACACTGTCATGGCTTACTGGTACTTGAATAGAACAGAGCCTTTGCTACTGTGACTGTATCTGACTGACATTTTCCACTCTCCAGCTTTGATGCCTCTCTTATGGCGGGAAATATTACCCCTTTATCACTCTGATTAGTACACAGAGTCCGGTAACTTTTTGAAGATTCTTTGATTGATTTGATGCGTGGATTAATTTGTAAGAAACAAACTTTGGAGGACATTTTTGCAGCCCAATTCACAAACCGTGATGTCTCATTTAATTAATTACCACACTAAATTGGCATTGACAAGCTTTTATTCATTATTTAATTTCAATTCATACCTCAGTGGGGGTGCAGGCGTCTCCCCTGTCCAGCTGGTGTGCATGTAAAAACTGATCTGTCATAACCTACTCATTAACAATGGACAAAACTATAACAGTATTTGAGAACACCCGCCATATCAACATAAATACCTGTTGCGAAATAACACGTTTAAAATAAAATCCACTGTCTCTATAAGTTTTGTACAATAAGGTACATTGGAGCTCATAGCTGGTAAACTGACAACAGAAGAGGTGTTACTGATGGTCAGTACAATAATGCAATATGCATTATTTCACTTCAGTCTAAAAACATTTATCAAGTGCTCATTGGTACTCTTAATTGCAACAGTATACAACTGCCATAGTAAGAAGTAGGGGTTTTCTTTAATCTTCATGCAGGTTAAATTAATGTAGTTTTTATCCAATTTTGACCCCAAAGTTCTGCATAATCAACTGAGTGCACTGAAACTGGAACCACATTTAAAGAATAAAAACCCTAGTTTTTAAGGGCTATCGAGCCATTATTGTGCTGCATATAACCTGCAGAAATGTCTTAAATATCCGTATCTGTTGATATTTTCGAAAGATAGTATAATGTGATGCAACAGTTCTGACGCCCACCATTTGTGAACCAGTTTCCCATGAATGCTTCTAGCGCATCATCAGAAGAACCTCAGAAATCACATAAGATGTCAGTGTATTACAAATGCCAGTGAGCAGTGTCATATGTGTACTTCTTTAAAGATCTGTGCTTGTTCAGAGTGCTATTGTGTTGAATATTTATGTGATTGAAGAAGAAAGATGAGGGGAGGGAGAGACAGTGGGAGGGAGACAACAGACAACAGGCCAAAAGCACAGAAATAAATCAAATAAGTGCTTTGACTTTAACAGTGGTCATCCTGCAGTGCAGTTTAGGTCCAGAGAAATATCTTAAGAGGCAAAGATGAAAGTTTAGATAAAGCTGATCATCTGCCGTGTTGCCTACTTTGGATTTAAAGCTACATTAGGCAACTTTACACATATTACATTGTTTTTACATTGTCTCTTATTTGGCTCTTTCCATAAGGTTGTTTGTAGAATTGACTATACTTGACAAATAAGGTGAATATTTTGCAATCTCAGGACAGCCCCACTTTGTTATTCAACTTGAAAATGAATGAGTTCTACACATAAGTTTTGCCTAGTGTAGCCTTAAAGACTGAGGCTGGCGTTATTTTATATATATTTTTTATTGCCAACAAATCCCATCAAAAGACCCCAAAATAACATGCATTAGTAAGTTTCTCAATGCTTTCCAACTTCCACACCCTCTCTGTAGCCTCAGGCCGACTCTTCCTTAAAGATGTAAACCTAAAAAAAAAAAGTCCCATATATTTTTTTTTTTTTTTTCAATGTTCAAAAAAAAAAAGCACTGGTAGTTAGTTTATAAGTGTTATGCATTCTTTGGGGACTATTTTCACGAGTGGATTAATACATGTTTGGTCTGTTTTTATTGCAGAAGGATGGCGTACATGGGATTGATTCAAAACTACAGCGCTCATATTCACCGTAACAAAGGAACTCATTAGCCAGTGCAATAATGTAGCTCAGTGGTTTGTCTTTAATAGGCTGCGGATAACAGTGGAGCTCTATGGCAAAGATCAATAAGCTGCATCAGTCTTTGGATAAGCAGAATATTGTCGTTAGTTGGGTAAATTCACTGTTGGTTTTGGAGTCTGCGTGGGGTTTGTTGACAATAAGAAAAATGTAGACTATCACCTGCCTTATCCTGTAACTGACAAACTGATAGCATCAACTAAAAGCACCGCGGACATGTATAGATACAGTGCACCTTCAACCCACATCATTTTTCTAAAGGCTGAGACATTTGCACATCTTATTTCTAGGGAAGTTCAAACGACTGAAATCCAGGCTGACTGTACGCTTCCTGATGCTACCACTGGTACAGCAACCAACATTGGTGTCTGCACACTGGCTACAATGTAACACAGAAAGCCGTATCTTTACTGATTTTGGTTGCGAAGTGGCCGTGAAAACTACGTCGTTCTAGTACTACTGAGAAAAGAGAGGAAACTGCTATAAAACAATCTACAGTAGCACTGGCACTTGGACATTAATCATCTTAACAGTGACTAAGCACAAAACAAAGGACTGATGTTCCAGTTTGGGTTGGTATTTTTCTTTCTGTGGTGCCGTCATCATTATCCCCTTCAGTCTTTTGATTTCCTCCAGATAGAAGTGTCCACTTAGGTCTCAACCTTCCCATACGTCCCCTCTGGAGGGCGATATTGTTTGGGGAAGGCCTTGAGCTGGAGCGAGTTAAAGGCGTATTTACGACATCCCACATTCTTCATGGTGTTCTCTCTCCTGCAGCCCTCACTGTGGAGAGACAGAACTGATGCATCATTTACTTACATGACTTTACTAATGAGACCTGGTGCAGGGACTGACCTGCGCATACAGTCCAAAGCCTGGTAGAAGACCTGTGGGGCCAGGGCGTGCTCCTGCTGCAGGATCTGACACTGCTCCAAGGTCAGAGACATGGCTGTGCGGTCCTTGGCACTCTTACAGCTGGTGAAACGCACTCCGTTCAGGCGGCGACATGCCTTTAGGGTTTAGAGAAAGAGGTTAGAGGAGAGAGACAGAGCTTTTAAATTTGGGGGCTGAACACGAAGACCTGAAAAGCAAGTCTACCTCGGCCGCCTGCCACAAAATCTCTACGTTCTTGGCTTTCTTGGCGTTCACATTCTGGCTCAAAAGTTTGAGCAGCTCAGACAGACTGCTGGTACTGTGGGAGCGAGGGAGGCCTGAGAAGATAACAGAGTAGGAATGATAAGGTGGCGGAAATATGAAAATGAAAACGTACACATTTTTCTTTCTGATAAAAGCTCACTGTATGTATGCAGACTCACTGTCTTCTGGCAGGACCTCTTTAAACTGGTCGTAGTATGAGCTGAGGCGAGTCATGCTCTCCATGTTGATCACTTCCTGCAGGGACGTATCTCCAAACCTGGAGACATGTGCAATATTAGTTCAACTCTTTCAACTTTCATGACTATCGCACTTGGCCTGTTACTGAATTTCAAAATATTTCATTGTTGTTTTGCAGAACCCGTTTAACCTGTTATCAAGGGAACCGAGCGCACATGATTTTAATTGTCGTATTCACAACACAGTTTTCAAATGTTAATCACTGACCAGTCAGTGGCTTGATGCCTTGCTCTGGCTCAGCAGTGGGTAAACTGGGCGTTCCAGTATGAGCACTTATCTAACCTACCTTAACCAAATTCATTAAAACCTCCTTTTTCCTAATTTTTAGTTCAACCATTTTCTTACCTTCTCACCTTCTGTGAAACACTGACGTACACCACATCAATAATAAAGGAAACTTTGCCATTTAACTATGGTGAAACTTCATGGCTGAGCAGATCACATATACAATATATTAATATTTTACAATTTATTTTTATTTACACCTTCAAATTTGCTGCTATTACCCTCAACTTTTTCTGTCCATGTTTGTGTATTAGTTAAATACATTTTCTTGAAAATGAAACGTGTTCATTTTCCTAATTAAACCTTAAGAACAGGCAAATAGTTGGTTATTTATAGTTTTTTTTTAATGTTTTTGTATTTGTTGTTTACTGGAGAGGGGGTATTCACAAAACAATATATATAGAAATATATATATATATATATATATATATATATATTTGTAAAAACTTCTTACAAAAACCACCAAATGACAAAAGCTATTTTAAATATTGCCCAAAAAATCAGCCTAAAATACTAGCTTTTTATGTTCAGAGATTTGTTTAACATTTATAAAACCCACGGCTGAAAAGGTGTTTTGAACAAACATGAGGGTCATTTTGAGAAAAAAGCTGTGACAATTATTTTCCCGGTAAGTCCACTTAGATCAACGGGTACGAAATGTAACAGAAATTAAATACAACTCGTAGCTGTTTTTTTAGGATTATTTGAAATATATTTATGAAACTATTAAACTATCAGAAATCGACCTGTTCAGCTAAAATTGCAGTTTTCATTTGGGGTGCCCATTTTCCTCTCCATTTTTCTCTCCTTTCCTTTCGTCTCAGCGACTCACTTCTCAGCCAGCGTCTGCTGTTC
Source organism: Xiphias gladius (assembly GCF_016859285.1). Taxonomy (NCBI): domain Eukaryota; kingdom Metazoa; phylum Chordata; class Actinopteri; order Istiophoriformes; family Xiphiidae; genus Xiphias; species Xiphias gladius. The sequence continues at coordinate 18,488,419 of NC_053415.1, read as the reverse complement.
GTTGATCCCCACATTGAACAGGACGGGCTGCACGCGCAGCAGCATCCCGTTCTGGATCTCTCGCGGCAGCGTGTCAAACATCGCTCCGGGCATGGGAACCCTGACGTTGAAGCCGTTCCTGTTCCCTGTGATCACTGGCAGCATGTCCGGGGCGAAACCCGAAGTCGCCTGCGTGACTTTAAAGGTGACATTTCTCAGGTCCATCACTCCGACACTCATATCTTCCAGCATGGCCAGCTCCTCCCCTTTAAGAAGCGAGAAGTCAGCACAGAGGCTCATGATAATATTAATTCATACAGATATCTGTGATAACAAATCAGCATTCACAGCCCAAATCATATTATCTAGAATGCAACTGAAATCAGATTTAGACAGCACATAATAATATTTACTTCAAGCAATCCTACTCATTTAAATTCAGTTTTGGTGGCATTTTATGTATGAATGGTGCACCGGCAACATGATTAATTGAAACTGTCACAGTTTAGTGGTCATGATTTGAAATTTCGTGTTGAAAAGAAAAAACCCCTGCGGTCTTGGATGTAAGGATAAATCACAGCCGCTGTCAGCTAATTAGCATGATCGTCTATTAAAATGTGTCTTTTGATGCTGATCTGCATCCAGATTTAACATATATGAACATTAGAAATAAGTGAAAGAATAAAAATTTCTGCAAGATTTTGCCGTGTTGGCGGAGGTGTGCACTGATACATTTCTAACATACATGCAAACAAACACTCATACGCTTTCTCAAACACAAGTTACCGTAGGTGCTGAGCAGGCCCTCGTACTGCACCAGTAAGCCGATGGTGTGCAGCTGCCTGAGGAAGCCTGAGTCGCACAGACAGTTCCTCAGTTTCAGAATGAAGCCGCAGATCAGAGCTGTCAGCTGTAAGCAGCACAAGTTATCTAAATACACTGTATAAAGACATGTTAATTCTCCCAAACTATATATGTATGAAAGACAGAATACGTAGAAGGGGGAGGTAGAGGCCGACGGACCGTCTGGCAGAAGACAACATCGCGGCGATACTGCAGGGTGAGGCTCATGGCGATGGTGGGGGCGCTGTCCTGCATCAGTAGAAACACCATGGCCTTCTTGGCTTTGTCACTCATCAGAGACGCACAGTCCGTCAGTGTGGTGAGGAGAGGATACAGAGCGTCGCTCCACTCACCTGCAGACACAGCACGCAGGTTAAACACACACACACACACACACACACACACACACACACACACACACACACACACACACACACACACACACACACACACACCCACAGGGCAGATACTGAACATAAAAAGTTTAGTGCATCTTCATTTTAACGTATTTAAAATAACTGAAATCCAATACACTAAAATGTCTCAACAACATTTATTGGTCAATTGATCACATTATATTTGGCCAACACAAGTCGATACAATTTACTTTACAGCAAACTCCCATAATGTCCCTAATCAATAATTCATCAATGCCCTTTTTGCTTCAGTGGTCAGAGCCGGGTCTCTCAGTCTTGTCAGTCCTTTGAATCCATGTTCAACAGTTAAGTAGCTGTCAGGTTGGAAGTTTTGCACACTGTTTTCAAGAGAATGGAGGGACTGCCAGGTGGAAATTAAGTTCTATTTCAAACCCTTTTAATTTGTTTATTTCATAAATATAAGGAAAAATATCATATTATATCATATATTAGTCCTTGTCTAAATATCCTGTGACCTTATCACATATCAGGTAACTGCACCTGGACTTCTAACCCCTAAGGCTGATAAACTTTGTTCCTTCATTTTGTTTTTTAATTTAATTCTTCAATTCACAACCTTAAATTCTCATATTTATTGTTATGAGTCTTATTTTGAAGATACTCTTTGAAATTACCAAAACATTTTAAAATCTGACTTGAAATATTTTGATTTCTTTAAAGTTGATTAAAATTCATTATGCATCATTTTAATATAGTTATACAATTACAGTAATACAATAGTTGGTCTTTTTCTTAAAAATGTTTCTGTGCTGTATAATTCCATTTTACACGTAACTAATACACGACAAAATGCTGTATTTTAACAGTTTAAACAATAATCAAATTTCTGGAATAGATCTTTTTTTTCTCATTGCGGTCTACTGTTTGGGTTTAATCCTCCTTCATGCACACACTGATTTGTAAAGGAAATATTGCTCTCACCTGGGGACGTTTTCTCTACTTCTGGGCTGCTCTCTACAAGTGAGAAGAAGTTTTTTTTTTAAAAGTTGCATTAAAAACAAACTACAAATGTGAGCAACTGGATGGGAGAGGCATGCAGGAGTCTGGCGAGAGGATGACGATGATGAGGGTTGATGATGTTGTGGTGGCTGCGAGGACAGTGATGATAACAGAGGATGACTTGTAGTTTGCAGTAATGATGATGATGGTAAATCCTTGTTTTTATGCTCAGGATGTAATACTGAGCAATACATTCAACTATTTGATTTTTGTACACAGAGATTATATCAGTCAGTGCACGAATGCATGACTGTACTTCATAGACTATACAGCAAAAATCTATCTTTGTGTGTGTGTGTGTGTGTGAGTCTGTCTGTCTGTGTGTGGTTGTGTGTGTGTGTGTGTACCTTTCTTAGTGTTACTTGGCTTCTCGTCTGCGAGCAGGAAGACATCCTCAGAGCTACTGTCACTCTGGAGTTTGTCTCGCTGCAGCAGCCTGTCCACCCTCTGGATCACACACTCCAGGCTCTTATCAACATTTAACCAGACCTTCTCCTGCACACAAACACACATTGCAAATGAAGTTAGTTAAGATATTTAAAAAAAAAAAAAAAAAAAACGATAACACATGAACACAGACGTTAAAGAGGCAGATGGACTTTGTCTTACCCACTCCTCCTGCAAATCTGCCTGCAAGGATGCCCGCTTGTTTTTACTCCCATCGCTGCCCTCTGGAGGAGCCGCGTGGCGAGAGGGTGAGGCGGCCACGCGAGACGGAGAAGTGGGGTGACGGGAGGGGGAGCGGGATGGGGAGCGAGAGGAGGGTGAGAGGGAGGAGGAGGACGGGGACGGGGTGCCGTGCTGGGTGATTTCTGGGCGGGCAGCTGCCAGGGCAATGATGGCCGAGGACAGGAGCTTGGAGTCACACACGGTCACCAACTGACGAGTCTGCGGGAGGAGAGGAGGAGGACAGAGAAAGAGGGATAAGAGAAAGTTGTAAAAATGTTGTAATACTGTAGGCATTAGGTGAAGTTAAACTAGCAGTGACTATGAGCAAAGAATGCCCTTTAAAGTTCATAACCCAAGACATTTTTATTGGCATGAATTCTGAACTCCTCGCTAAATGCTTGTGATTATAATTTTATTTTCTCTTAGCTGCGGGTAATTTTTTGGAGATTCATCCCTGTTGTTGGTTAGGGAAATGTATTTTTTTTTATACCATAAAACAATGTTATCTTGTCTATGTTATGGTTTTAGATTAAAACATTTTTATTTGTACCACGAAACTGTAAACTATTTTACTGCTTATCAAAAGTGCTAGAAACACTATAGAATCAAAAACTGAATCAATGGGACCATTCAATGGAAATGAAATGAGAGCAATTTGTTTATCTTGGTGTGTCACTGTTTCTGTGATTCGGAAGTTTTCTGGTAAAAGCTGTTAGTAAATCTAACACTGAGTGCAAGACTTGAAAAATACACAGTTTTATCTGTTTTATAGCAACCTATTGGTCTTGCTTTTACTGCACAGGACTGTCAAAATTTAATTGATTCAATGTGAGAATTAAACAGAGAGGGAACTATAACAGAGCACCTGACTGATACAGTCCAGTCCCAATGAGTGCTGTCGTACCTTCTCTGTTAGTATGGCCAGGGTTCTCTCCAGAGCGTTGGCTGAGCGTTCCTTGGCAGCCCGTGACAGACGTTCAGTGTAGTAACACACCTGCGTCTTCAGAGTGTTAATTTGACCAATCAGCTCCTTTGCTTTCATGACATCCTGAGGCTGGTATGGCAGTCCTTTAGAGCCAGAGCCAGAGCCAGCAGAGCTTTGGGTGCGGGCACAGAAAATGGAAAAATAAATTGTGGAACAAGAGTGTGGTATACACAACAATAAGAAAAACACACAAACAGACAGACGTGTCATACACTTCACATAATCTCACCTCTCCTCCTCATACGTGCTGAGCGGAAAAAACATCACAGAGAAAGATGAATGAATCACTTGTAAAATCCAACACCACCACGGCAGTTAAAAGCACAAGAACCCTGTAATTTCTGCTTTGCTCTACTCACTGTTTCCTGGCTTCCTCGAGCTTGTGCAGCAGTTTTCGGAGGCCGCGGCCTTTAAAACCTTGATGGTGTGCTGCGGGAGCACCAATGGTCACAACATCATACGTCCGATCTGATCGGATGACAGAGGACAATAATTAAGAGAGTGAAACACAATATTGAATAATCAGTATCATTACAGGTTTGGACATACAGTATGTGAACAAATACCTACCATAACCAGATACTCCCTGTACTCTCATCCTCTGGATGTGCAGGTTAGTGGGAATGAACTCCAACTTCCTCTCAGCTTTCAAGGTGCTCGACTTAAATGAAGGACCTGAGAGGGAACATAAAGGAGGAAAGAGGTCCTCTGTATCTGGGTATCATGGGGGTATAGATAATAGAGTTTTTGCAATTTTGCAACAAGGATTTTTCTTTTTTTTTAACTTAAAGAGGCACTCCAACATATTTAGTAGTGCACTTCCATAAAGTTATGGGAATTGTGCAAAACAGATAAAAGAAAAAAAGATGAATGGTCAATAGTAGGATCTTTTCGATGGACCTTTCCTGCCTGATTCCCATATATTTTAAACTCAAAGCCCCGAGTTTGTAAAGCTTGCTTAACTACCTTGCAAATGAAGACCTAAAAAATATAATGTTTCATGAATCGTCCGCAAGCTTTTATTTTTTGGCCATATCGCCCGACCCTAGTTTGGACATGTAAAATGATATGTGATTAACAAGTTGTGGTTCAAACCCTTATATTCGTGCAGGTCACTTATGGTCTCCTGGTATGTGAGGATGATGGTCTGGTACTGTGTGATGATCTGCCTCCTGAGGTTTTCCCAACATGGAGACAGCTCGCCCAGTTCTTCCAGCTCACACACCCTGTGTACCAGAAAGGCATTAATGAGCAAGATATCCCGCTGATGCACTGATGATCTTACAGCTTGTGCAGCTTGTCAGATTAAGGTCTCTGCAATAAACACAACAGCTGAGCGTTTCCAGCTCCTCAAATTACAAACATTACAAGCAACCATTAAGAAAATGGCAGCAGTGGGACTCGTAGTGATAATGTTGCTTTGACCACATGACGATGAGACCATAATAGAATACGCGAAGAATATACTGTTGCTGATGCAGAATGACACACTCTCAGGTAACAAAGCACACACGAGTTTCAGTATGCTGTCCCCAAGGAGACATGAAAAAGACTTTCCTTTCGATACATAAAGGCACTTAAAAAAGAAAAGTTCATAAAAGGTATGTCATACTACTTGCACTAGGGCTTAAATCCAAGCCCACCCACTACAATAGTGGTTCACAACCTGGGGGTTCTGGACACGCCACGAGGTTGCAATATAAAACTTTTAATGATGAAATACTGGATAGTTAAATGGTTGCATTTATATAGCGTTTTGCTTAGCTAGCTACCATGCAAGGCAACTTTGGGTTCTGTGTCTTGCCAAAGGACGCTTTGACATGAGGGAAGGAGGCACTGTGGATCAAACCGCCAACCGCGTGACTACCCGGACAACCCGCTCTACCTTGTGAACCACAGCCACTCTCCTCGGGTTGCTATGTACTACTCAAATGAAACAATCTCAGAATGGAACATCACTTTGGTTAAGCTGCTTGCAACTCATCTGCAACCTGTGACAAAGGGCAGGACTCTAGTCAAGACTACTTAAGACGAGTCCAAGTCAAGCAGTTTTGAGAGGTCAAAACTGAATTTATATGGTATGAGTACATGTCAAAAAATATAATTATATTAAAAACAAGCTATTCATGCACAATGTTTCTAGCTAACTATTAAAATATTATATCTTTCTACAAAAAAACACGTCCCAAACAAAAGTTGGAAATTGTCTAAAGATTGGACTCGAGGACGAAACCCGAAAGTAGACACTGCTTTCCGTTAAAGGGTCACATGGTTGGGAACCACTGCACTACAACACCCCGTTGCTCCTCTGGCCAGATATTCATGCTCTGCTCAATCATATCAAGACCATTTTCAGACATTACCTGACAGCGTCTTCCTCCAGCAGCAGTTTGACAAACTGTCGAGGAATGTGCAGGGAGAGCCCACTCTCCGCCATCTGCTCCAGGATGCGCAGGTGGTTGCCATCCGTTGTGGGGAAACGGTACGTCCGTGACATGACACCGCCAAACACTGAGGCAGACAGAACATGCTATCACAGCTGTGAATAGAAATGACACACCTAGCTGTCCAAGTGTCATCTGTTACCAAACTCTTGACATGTTCAGAACGGGAGGGTAATATTTGGTACGTATGTACACACACTCACCAGCCTTCAGCAGTGGGTCTTTACACAGTGATGAAGACTTGGATTTAATACCCATGGTTTCAGTCAGGCTTTCATCAACAGGGAGAACCATCTGATACACACACACACACACACACACAAACAAAAACAAAACAATAATGTTTCTCTAAAGAAATCCATCACACCTTCACGTCTAACTTTTTCATTCACAGATCTGTAACAACTGGGCTCATTAAATCAATACAACCAGATGTGGGCAGAAACACTAAGTCAAGCAAAACAATATGATGCCAAATGTATTTTCTAGGAGGACAACTATTATGTTTATCATTGATTAATCAGCTGATTGTTTTCTTGATTATTTGATTAATTGTTTGGCCTAAGAAAATGTAAAAAAAACAGTAGAACAAGCCCATCACAATTTTCAAAAGCCCAAGACAATGCCATTAAATAGCTTGTTTTGTCCACCAACACTCCAAAACCTAAAGATATTTAGTGAAATAAGACATAAAAGCAGAGAATCATCACAATTCAGAAGCTGGAACTTAGGGATGTTTGGCTTTTTGCTGTAAAAGCGAAATAAATGATGCATTGATTATGAGAATAGTTGCTGATGATCTCAATCGAATGAAAACTTGAAAAAACACCTTAGCAACATCAGGTATTTCTAGCTTGTATCATTAAAAAGGAATAAATGTTCTTGATCACTCACCCTTCCATTAACAGTGTCTCCTCTCTGTAATCTGGCAACAGGAGCTCTCTGCTCGCGCTTCTCCTCTATCTGCCAGGCAATGACGGTGATGTTGCCCACACGCTCATTCTCCGCTGACCTGACAAACAGCGACATCAAATACATTACGCATCCATGAACCCATATTCTGCATGCAATCAATATCATTTTTGTCATTTACAGAGGAAATTGGCTCTCTGTGTTATTGTACTGCATGTCTGCCTGTTACCTGAGAGTCAGGTGCAGTCTGTGGTGTTTGTCCTGCAGCAGCTCCTTCACGGAAAACATGGACGAACCAAGCATGTACATCTACCACATAAAAACACATAACACCCAAAGGAATCAAAAAGTTTCACCCAGAAATATGTCGACTATACGGGTTTTATTAAATAAGAACTTTCTTCATTTCTTAACACGGAATTTAAAGGCAGAGGAGTCAAGTGGTTTTGTGAGAAATTATTCTTAGGTTGGGGCTCACCGTGCCCTGGGAGCGGTCCTTCACATCATAGACAGAAAGCTTGACCTGAGTCTGCTGAGTGATCAGGGAGTCCTGAAAGAACGCTATACTGCTCAGGAAGATAGGGTTACTGGTCCCCTGGAGAAAAACACACACAGAGAGAAGCATGAAATGGTTTTGAAGTCTCCAACGGCAGGCAGGAAGGAAGCGCAAGCGGGCAACAGTGCACCTCAATGATTTCAGTTTGGGCATGCTTGGTCCAGAAGGCCTGGGGTGGAGTGGTGCAGCTGACGGCGACAAAGCTGGTTGGCTTACGATCCAGAGACGGAGTAACCAGTTCGCTGCAGGCTGCAACATATAAACACAGGAAGAGATTACAAACTGTGGGATTTACCATTGGGACTGTCGCTAATCCTCTGCCATGGGAGAAATGTAATACAGTATTTCTGAGTTGTTAATACTGTACTTGATGGGCAGAAGTTGTTTAGAGTGATGCTTTCAGGCTGAAAAATTGATAAAAATTAAACAAATCGTGCCGCACAAATGATGTAGTTAGCCACCGAGCCAATCACTGACACATCATACTCTAGAGCAGCATCAAATTACAGGGTGATAATTCTGGGTTTAAGTTTGTCACCCCGAGCGACACTATATTACACATAGCCATTCGTTAATACAGAAATATTGATTAGTGGCTCCAATCCAATTAGTGGATACAATTTCACATTTAAAAAAGGCTCAGTAATTTCCTTTCAAAGCTGGGCATTGTAGTTTTTACCAAACATTACTCAAACAGGAGTAAATAGTGCTCTTGTTAGGACCTACTTTTAGCTGTGGAGTAATACACATTTGGTGCACTGGCGAGTTTTCACTGCAGCAGGATGGCTTAGGTGGGATTCACTGATCGCTCGAATTGAATAAACTATGGTGCCCATGTTTGTCGTACTGGAGGAAAATGTCGCCAACAGCTGTTTTTGTCAACCTTATAGTTACTACGATCAGTTAATTGTTGGTTTTGGTCTTTTCATGTGATCTGTTAAGGGTACAAGTAAATAACCTCTCGAAGTTAAATATTTTGACCACAATTAATCACACCACCTTCAAGAGAAAGACACACACACACTGTTTGATCTACATATAATGTTCAGCAGCGTATATCTACAGCTTCTTCTTACTTACCCACACTAAACTCCAGCACAGGCTCGTCTGGATCCTGACTATTGCCTGCAGGATAAAGAGAAGGAGGTGGGGAAGCTCTTTTTAAATTCCCTGGTATTTCATCATCAGTGAAGCAAACAGGTTACCACGGTAGCAGTTACTTAGTTACCTGAGAGAGCCAGCCCCATCATCTCAGCTGAGAGATCAAACGTGTTGGCCCGGTAGACTGACCATGGCCGATGGCGGGGGCTGCGCTCCTTCCCGGACATGGTGGGTTCACGTCGGGGACGAGGATGGATTTTTAGAATAAAGAGGCTGTAGAGCTGAAAAATGTCGAGCAGACACAAATTCAAAAGTCGTCTGTCACGTCAGTCCTTTGAGATATGTGCACGTGGGTTTCCCTTGCGTGTTGATCTGAGCGGTCACACATTTGTGAGTGATGACCCTGAAAGAAAAACAGAAGAAAAAAAAAAAAGATCATCTGCTGTATCCATAGAAACAGCCGACACAGACTTGACATCTTCCTTTCATCAAGATGGCAGCTGAGCTCAAAAAAATTGGGCAAAATTAGAAAACTGCTTGTAATTAGTCATTATAAGGACGCTACTGGCTGCACGAATCCTCAGCATCACATTACAGTCTTCTATACACAAGGTTAAAGGGATAAATAACTAATATAAGTTTAAGTCTAAAATAGTGTTTGCCATGACACTCCATTCTCTGATGAACATTGTATGAGAGCTTGTGTAGTTTCCTGTTAGTGCTCGACTTATTCCTTTCCCTCTGTTAATATTCTAATATAGGCAGTGGGAATAATTTCTGTGGGGGGGGGGGTGACTTTTCACGCAGCATGTAGGATATGAAACACCGAGCGGCAGCAGACTGACTCTAAACGTTCTATCTTCCGACGCTATTTGTGCTTGCCTGGTGAAAACTGAGTTCTGCTCTTAGACAGACTAATGGCAAGCATGCATGCACAGGCACACAGGTAAAGAAGTAAATGCCCCCCAGTTTGATCGCAAAGCTCAGACTGCCTCAACCAATCTACTCCAGACATAACAGAAAAACTTGTCACAAGGGCAGCAAGAGCCGCCAGTTATTTCATAACCAGCTTACTCCTTATACAGTATATGAGAAGAATTTAAGTATGTGGTCTGTGTCTAAACAGTGCTGATAATCAAAGACAAAGCCCTTCTAGATGTTTTGGACAAATAAAAATACTATATATGTTGTTCAGTCTGTGAAGAAAGGTCAGGGAATCACTGAAATCAAAAAAGATTTTTTTGTGTAAATTTCATGGCAATCTGTGGATTAGGTTTTTTATATATTTCCTGAGTATAATTTACAATGGACTTGTGTCCATAGTAACCAGGACATATTAACCAGTGATAGTGGTAGGACACAAATGTCAGTGGGGTGCATCAAAATCACCAAGAATCATCTTCTGGGAGCCATGAATGTAACTGCAAAACCTGATGCTAATCTGGCCTGTCGTTAGCAAGGTATGCTACTCCAAAACGCACTGCTTGATGGACAGTCAAACTGAGCGAAAATTCACTTGGCCAAAACCATGATGATACAGATAGGACCCTCATCTGTCAGGTCTAATAGCTATTTTGTGAATACAAGGCTGCTCATGTTGTTACCTACAACTGCCAAAATCACATGCAACAGTGAGAGACAGGAAACTAAGGCTGTGCCAGCACAGGAGGTTTGGCTCCACTGAAACATTTATATCCTCTCTCTATTCATTTCCTCGCTGTGTTTCTGCTGTCTTTGACTCCCTTTGGCTTCATCTAATTTCTCTTTATTGCACTGACAGGAAGAGACAAAAGATGTACCTCTTGCCCTCTGTGTCAAAGGAAATGTTCCTATTAATATTTTTGTCCTTACTCTCCTCGTTTTCATTTTTCCCTCTGCAGCTTCTTGGTCAGTATAAGTGGAGACCACAACAGGCTTGTTTCAAGGAACAAAGAGAACAAATGTGAAAGAGGAAGCAAAACACCTTTAAGTGTAACATGATTCAGTAAGGGATTTGAGAAAGTACAAAGGGGTTTATGTTTCATTAACTTCACCCACGGCCTACCCTGCGTCATTCTCTGACCAAAGCATGAGGCAAGCACAAAGACGAGACAAATTAATGTCACACATTGACGACTAAGTGAAAACACAGATGCAAGAGTCGGCTGCCGGGCTCAGTGGATTGATTCCGCTGTAAAGTACAACCGAGCATAAATACGGACCACAGAACAGTGAGTGGAGGACAGAGACATGGAAGAGGGAACAGAAAAGAGAAAATGATGTGTACAGAACATGTGAAAGGTTATGAGGAAGGGAAAGGGATGCAGCGAGTGGCCTGATGACTAACCTGAGCTGAAAACTGCTTCATATGGCCCAGAGAGGTAAATGTTTACATTTCCCGTAGCATGTCAGACTCAGTTAACATTTCTTTTTTCATTAAGTGTGTGTGTTTGTGCCACACAAACATCCATTTGCCTTCGCTTGGAGCGATCAACCGGAATAAATGTCGCTTCCGTTTCAGACCTTGCGGACCGAGGGAATATCTGGTACTATGAGTGTTTGTCTGTTTTTGTGTGTGGCTATTCATTTGATACTACAATGACAAAGGGAGAACAACTCTGTGTGTGCCACTGTGCATTCATGGATAATGACTTCTGCAGTGGAGCTCTATTTTTTACACGTGAATCTGTTTGACGTCACAAGCCGTGCATTAAAGCACCGTCTCCCAGTAACACACACACACACACACACACACACACACACACACACACACACACACACACACACACACACACACACACACAGACACACACAGACACACACAAAGACACGGGCACACACACACACACACACACACGCACACACACACAACACTTCATCTGCATTGTCACACAGAAAATCCAGAGTGTGAGTGTGATCTTTGCCAGTTTAATCTCTGTTTTGGCAGCTTCACGTAAGGCCGAAACAGATGACAATTACGGCATTGATGCTCTGCCTCATTAGGCTGCGAGGCAGTAATAGTCAGTGGGAGCTGTCTTTTGACAAGCTGTAACCACCACTGCCCGTGGCACAGTGGGAAGCTCTCTAGGAAACCCAGGGTGGATCTAATGCAAAGCCACAGGCAGCCACAGATCAACATCATTTCAGTCATCAGGTCCATGCAGTCGGCTTTAAAGGCTAAAACCATTTGTCTATTAACCAATCAATCATTGAACGGAATTAATAAATGACAATTTTGATAATTGTTTTGTTATTTACATCGTCTATCAGGCAAAAATCCAACACATTCTCTGGTTCTAGCTTCTCAAGTAAGAGGATTTGGTGTCTTTCCTTCTTTTCTATCATACACTGAATATCTTTGGAGCAGGGCTGCAGGGCAGCAACTCACAATTATTTTCATTATCGATTAATCTGATGATTATTTTCTTGATTAAATCGATTAATCGGTTGGTCTATAAATTTCCAGAAAATTGTGAAAAGTGCGCATCCCAATTGTCTAAAGCCCAGTATCTTGTTTTGTCCAACCAGCGGTTCAAAATTCAATGATATTCGGCTTATAATGATAGAAAACACAGAAAAGCAGGACGTCCTCTCAACTGAGAAGCTGGAACCAGGGAATGGTTGGTATTCCTGCTTGAAAATAGACTTAAACGATTGATAAACTATCCAAATAGTTGCAGGTTAATTTTCTATTGACCGAGTAATTGATTAATTGACAATCATTTCAGCTCACAGTTAATTGTACTTCGATAAGCTGACGATTCATCCTCTGATTATTTACTCAATTTATCAATTAATTGTTTTGTCCCAAAAAAAAACAAAAAGTCAGAAAATTGTAGAGTGCTTTTTTTATCTGACCAGCAGATACAATGATATAATAAACTGAAGAACAGCAAATCCTCACAATTGAGAAGCTAGAGCCAAAGATTGTTTGGTAATCCTGCATGAAAAGAAAAATCGATTATTTAAATAGTTGCTGATTAATTTTCTGATGAAGCCCTGCTTGGGAGAGTAATGGGGATGTGGGCCTCAATTCAGATTGGACACAATGAGGTTAGTTGTTAATGATATCTGGGTTCGGGCCCCATACCAGTAAACAACCACACTGATGAAGTGCCACTGAGCAAGAGGCTGATGCTCGACCAGCTCCACTGCCGCCGCTGCTCTGCAGGTGACCCTCTGACCCCAATAAGACAAAAAGGGTTTGGGGGAGACACGCGCTGGTTCTCCAGCTTTAAAGTAAGGCGAAGAGGGTGGATGTGGGAAGGAAGCAAGAGAAGAGGTGAATAAAAGAGGATTCAGGTGGTCCTCGTGGCAGACAGTCCTCTGGGGCGGGAGGGAAACAAAAATGACCCAGTTAGACAGGCTGGCGGGACACAGCTGGCCCCCTGCAGATGCTGTCAGCGCCGGCTGCACTGCAGTGCCTCTCTCTCAGACGTCCTCTTCTTTAACTCATCTCCTGCTCATACCTATAAATCTCTTCCAAATGCCCCATGTTCCCCTTATTCTGCTCTGTCATCAACCCCTCTCCTTTTCCCTTTTTGCTCCGGCCACCTCCCTTTCTCTCGCCCCCCCCTCGTAACCCTCGCGTTCTTCTCGATTTCCATCCACCGGTCCTGTTTCGATCTAGCGCCGAGCTGTGCCAGACTGCCGTCTCTTGAGTCGGATCTACAGTGGTCTACTTGATGAAGAAACGTCTGTCGTAACCATGGGCGCATGGAGGCATTGTAAGCAGGAGACCGATCAAGGAGGAGGAGACCATGCGAATGAGTTTACTGCCAAGGGGAGAACGTCTTTCCTTAGACACAACAGCAACTGGAAATAGCACCATGTGTAAAGGCGCTGAGGGAGAACTGAGCATTAGAAAGACAACATGGATAATGATTATGAACTGTTATACATGTAAGTGGATCCTTATCAGTAGGAACATTCACGGCTTCACTTAACAAAGCACTGTGCAGACGGGCAGGTTCAGAGGTCTCTAACATGCTCTGTTAATAATTCTGCCTAGAAGAAACCTTCATCAAAAACCCACATCAGCACACGCAGAGGCAAGGGGGGAGAGGGAAAAATGACAGACAGGTAGAACTGAATCATAGGAGGACTCGGTGTAATTTAGTTCCCTCTCTGTTGTAAAAGGAGTGAAAACAGTGATTCAACAGATCAAATCCAATCCTTTCCGCTCCGTTGGGAGCATCGGGGGAAGGCCTGCAATGGCGTGACACGTTGGTTTACACAGCAACACATCCGGTATTAGACGTAAAGGGTATTACAGATAGACGAATATGTAACATCTTCCTCAGAATCCTACATCAACACTGTCTCGGCGTGAAACTGGGTGTCATCCTGCCTGTTAGCCTGGCCGGACGCGTGGAAATAGGACAGACAGAGGCCAGATCTGTCCAGCGGAAATCTACCACGGGTCGGTAATGTTGTCAACGCTCCTCGGTGTGGATACATGTTTCTGCACTGACACTCGGACAATAACAAATATTGCGTCATGGCATCTGCTGATGCTCATTCACGGAGGCTGCAGCGTGGTGCTGCAGGGTGTATACACTTCTATACTCAGCTCAATGAAAAACAGGCCACGTATATATATATATATATATATATATATATATATATATTTTTTTTTTTTTTTTTTTTTTAAACTAAACAGCTAAGATGAGATTTGATTCATTGCTTTTGCTGTAAACATGTCTTATTCTAATCCGGCTGCTCTCTCTCAACGACAGCATCTATCACAGTGAGCAAACGCCCTCGACGAACCATGAGACGATGAGATGCGCAGTGAGAAACACACACCTAAAAAAAAAAAAAGAAAAAGAAAAAGAATGTCCCCTTACCGTTAAGAGGAAAGCGATGGGCTCTTTTCTTATTGATGCGCATCCTGGTCGCACACTCGACGATGTCTGCAGCTGAAGACTCGCCCTGACTCCCTGTGACTCCGCCGAACGTAATGCCTCCGCGGGTCGCAGCTGCTCCGGTGTCCGCCGGGGGGCGCCGTGTGCCCGGCCTGCGGGGACCGGCGGGGAAGCACCAGCAGTGACCTCGCGTGCCGGTGTGAATGGGTGGAGCGTCTGTCCGTAGGTGGTCGAGGCGCGGCGACATGGACCACCAGTAAATCAGAGACGTCCGGGTCCCTCGAGGACCACGGAAGCACGTTTCCGCCAGGAATGAGGATGAAAAAGTTAAGAATGATCATAATAATAATAATAAACACTCACTGTAAGTCACAATAATTTTGTCTTGAGCAGCTCTTCACTCCAACATAGAGAGAAGGTCTATACTGTCCACAATTTGCTGATTGTCATAAATATATCATTTTGAGACAGTGTGTGTGTGTGGGGGGGGGGGGTTATTGCAGTTGTTTCTATAGTAAGTCAAGGGGAGTCCCTAAATCCAAATTTTGTGATACGAAATCACAACACTAAATCACTAAATCATAATATAACTACTGCTAATACTAATCACAATTCTAATACAGATATTAATATTAATACTAATAATATACTAAGTCAACATTATAAGATAAGTCCAATTTGTTAAGGAGAGGTAAGAAATAAAAATAATAATAAAAAAACTCATTGCAAGTCAGAATGTTGAAATACCAAGTCAACATTTCGACTTTCAAAATTCACAATTATGTCCAAAGTATGAAATAACAGGTTAAAAATTACGAGAGAAAGTTTGGTTACTTTCCAAGTGTTACTGAAAAGTTGACAGCAGCTTGACTGAATCATGGGATACTCAGTCAACATCTTATATAATATCTTACATTATGGGAAACTTTGAAAATGTGTACAATACTCACAGCCACAAATACATTTTATTTTTATTATAATTATCATTATAAATCTGGCCACACACTCGAAGTTACTTAGTGCGTTTAAGGAGGAGTTGGGTCCAGAATGAGCAAATTATTTCTTTGACGTCCGATATTTTGTATAAAAGTTCGTATCTTAATTTTCTGGCGGTGTTTGGTTTCTGGGAGACTCCTTTTGCAAACACGTTCTATTTCTCAGCAGTTTTGTTTTCTGTTCTGAAACAGGTCCGGGTGAGACCTGAACCCGCGGAGGCCGCCCATCTCTGACCACCTGCAGCGAACTGCGGTTTCTACTCCCAGTGTGCATCCAGGTGCGATGGGGGCGCAGCGCGGCGACATCCTGGAGCCCGACTCCCTGGCTGTATCCTGCCCCACGCATCCACCTCAAACTAATCTCACAATGCTGTGTCTCATAATGTTTGACTTTCCACGGGTAGGAACCCGTTAACGTTTGAGGCCTTTAGCCTAATTCCCGGACCACTTTAGATAAATCAGGGACACTGTTTGTATTGCAACTGAAAGCTGAAACTGGCGTCGCCGAAACCAAAGAGTGGGGCCCTCAACGACCGGCAGCAGCACCGCGTCCCACCCTTTAACAGCGCCTTCAGGTGTCACCCAATCAGAGCGGCGCTCGGGGCCGCGCCCAGCCCGTATCGGAACTCGTGGACACGCGCGGCAGGTAAACCACAGGTGTGTTGTTTCGCAGTTTGAAGGAGACTCGCTACGACCGCACAACCGTGGAGGAAGCTCGGAAGAAAAGTCGAGCGAAGGCATCACTGTTGAGGACGTGCGAGAAAATGAAACTTGTCAGATCTTAGAGGAGGAACAGAGTTTGTTCTCGCCTCATCTGCTTTCTTTTCTTTTTTTCTTCGATTTTGAAATTGGATGGAGTGATTGAATCTCAACGACGTGGATATTCACATTAGTTGGGCTTGCTGTGTGGGGATTGTTCAAAATGGATTTGAGCATTACCACACGGAGAGGAGTTTTATTTATTACCTTCTCACTTTTAAGTCTTCTACATGGCTCCAGAGGAGAAATCCCTCCCAAACCGACCGGCAGTGTCACGATTGTGCCCCCAGTTAAGCCCGATGGTGTCCCCCAGGCTTACCCCGACGCAGGAAAGGCAAATTTACCAGTCTTTACAATGGATTATCCAAGAATACAAATACCCTTTGAGATCACTCTTTGGGTTCTGCTGGCCTCATTCGCAAAGATTGGTAAGTAACAGCAACATATCCTCAAAAAGGGGATTTTTATTGGCACGGAGATAGGTTAAGATCCAAATCTAGGTGGTTATTTTGGTTTATTTTAAGTTTTCAGTGACCCTTTCAGAGAGGATGCAGGTGAGCTCCTTGCAGGCAAAGAGCGCTTCCTCCTCGTCAGCCCTGCTCCTGTTTTCGGACTAACTAACTTTGGTCTGTTTTCTCAGGTTTCCATGTGTACCACAAGATCACCATCTGGGTGCCGGAGTCGTGCCTTCTGATCAGCATTGGTCTGATCGTGGGTGGCATCATGCACTCTGTCCATGAGAAGCCCCCCGCTGTGCTCTCCAGCAATGTCTTCTTCCTCTACATGCTGCCGCCGATTGTCCTCGACTCGGGCTACTTCATGCCCACCAGGCCTTTCTTTGAGAACATTGGCACGGTCTGTTACACATCAGTCACTGTCTCTTAAAACAGACTCAACTTCTTTTTCTCACACAGAGACAACATGACATTTTCCTTGTGTGTGTGTGTGTGTGTGCAGGTATTGTGGTTTGCAGTGGTGGGGACTCTGTGGAACAGCATCGGTATAGGCATGTCTCTGTTTGCCATATGCCAGATTGAGGCTTTTGGTGTGCAGGACATCAACCTCCAGGAGAACCTGTTGTTTGCCACCATCATCTCGGCCGTGGACCCCGTGGCTGTGCTGAGCGTGTTTGAGGATGTGTCTGTGAACGAGCAGCTCTATATTGTGGTGTTTGGGGAATGCCTCTTCAATGACGCTGTCACTGTGGTGAGTTGGCTCGGGCAGAGACGACGAAAATTTTGAATTTGTGCAGATTAGTGGGATTTTAAGACAGTTTTGTGCTTAGAGTGCCCTTTACACTGAGCTGAGACTTGCTGCAACAAAGAGGCCTGCTTTGGACACCTCAGGGCTACTTGCTTGTTATGGAAACCTGCGGTACAATGAGCAAGATACCATGACAAACTGTTCTCAATGTGTCCATGACAAAAAAAACAAACAACAAAAAAAAAAACAAAATTCCTGATCTATATCAGTCCCCAAAAGGAGCCTAGTGTATGTCTAATCTGGGTGTTTTAACTAGGTCTAAGGTCGACATTTTGCTCATACGTCACAATCACACACATGTAGTTTTTTTTTAGTGAGACAATTTTAACCCCACCCACCATTGAAGAACCAGTTTGGGACCTGTAATTTCAGTACTGCTAACACATGAAGCAGCAAATTGACTATTGTCTTGTCTGAAGCTATTCAATTCCTCCATACTCTAAAGGCTTGGCTCAGGTTTCGCAAGATACTGTACAATTTGTTCGCTCTCGTTTCTGGGTTAGTATATACTATGAGAAGAGATTGTGCGGGAGGGAAAAGTCTGTGCACGGGTGAGATTGGCGGACAGATAAATGATTCAAAAATGGAAGTAAGGGGAATGTTGTCAGAGATACCACAGTCCAGGGCCATGTACCTTTAGGAGACTGTTGCCTTAGATGCTGCCAAACCTGTTTCTGAAGTCAGTGTTTCATGTGGTTATATGGGAGGAGTTAACACACACACACACACACACACACACACACACACACTGTCATCAGAAATTTGACTGAAGCTCACACTCAAAACCTGCTCTTAGCTTTGGTGCGGTGACCCTTTTGTTTATTTAGTAGACAGTAGCAGGGCCGATGCAGGAAGTGAAGACAAACATCTACCCAGGACACTGGGAAAGCCCACGCTTGGCCTTTACACAGGTCTTTGTGTTAAAGAAGTGCACCAAACATGATGTAGTATTTGACAAAGGAACAAACACTTCTGATTTACCAAGAGCAATGCTGCCGCCAGTGAGGTGAAAGGTGGTGACAGGTGTATGGGCCCAGTAGAAATTGTATTATTAAAGAGTGGGGTCACACTGTTTCACTTGGCCAGTGTTCCTAGCTCTAGCTAGATCTAGCTAGGAACACTAGTGTTTCTAGCTCTAGCTCTGTTCCTAGCACTGGACCAATCAGTTTCCTGTTCTCCTTCTTTGCCAGAGCGTTTGACAAGCTTGTCTCACAGCAGCAACGTCTCTCTTCAATTAGTCTTTTTCAAAGTAATTATACTTATTTAGGGCTATTTATCACGACTGTTGCTAGGAAATTTTTTTCCAGCATAATGGCAATTGGCAATAGCTGTTTGCTAGTAAACATGAAGACCCTATCTTGAACCAGATCAAATTTCACAATAAAATTGCGACCGAGATGGTGGTATTCTATATTTTTGTTATTTTCAGCCATTCCCATGAAAAGACCAAAAATCTTTAAAAACAAATCACACATATATAAACTTTCATATTTTAAAAAAGGTAAAAACAATTTCTTGCTTTTACAGCTGGGCACTGTAGTTTTTAGCTCACTGGGCACTGTAGTTTTAGATGTCACTCAAACAGGAGAAAATAGTGCATTTACTGTTGGACTACTTTAAGCTGCAGATTTAGTGCACTAGTGAGTACTTACAGCAGCAGGGTGATGTATGAGAGATTGACTCAAAATATACTAGAGTGCCTGTGTGCTCAGTGAATTGTGTCCGGTCTATACCTTACTCTTTCCCATAATTTCCAGTGTCTACAACTTTCTTGCTTTCTTTGAATGTATTGAAAAATGAAATGTTAGCGGATGTGTGCAGTCAGATATACTGTATTCAACCAGAAACATCACCATGAACGCAACTTTAAGATTGAAGGAAAAAGCTGACTGCATTCATCGTATACGCGGAACAGCAGGAAAAGGAACAAAGCCAGTTGTTCTGCCAAATGCTCCCTTTCTATGAGTCATTCACCGTGCTTGGTGAAAAGAGATTATCAAATTGCAAACAGTGCAGAGTAAATATTTCAATAAATCACTCTTATCTGGAACAGTGTTATTAGAGGCCACAGCCCCTGACACCACCCATGACCTCTGACTAGGATGCGAGGGCTGTTTGCACATGTGCACGCATTCAAAGCTGTGCATGTAAGAGTGTGTGACTGCATGTGTGTGTGTACATGTGTTCAGGTGTTGTACAACATGTTCAGCTTTGTGGCGAACATGCCAGTGGTGGAGCCAGTGGATGTTTTCCTGGGGGTGGCGAGGTTCTTCGTGGTCGGGCTCGGCGGGATGGGCTTTGGCATTCTGTTTGGCTTCGTGGCCGCCTTCACCACGAGATTCACCTCCAAGGTCAGAGAAATCGAGCCGCTCTTCATATTCATGTACAGCTACCTGGCCTATCTGGTGGCCGAGCTCTTCGCTATCTCATCCATCATGGCGTGAGTAGATTTTAAAATATTTACAGGTTTAGATATTTTCAATGCTGCAGGAGTATAGCAAAATAACAGCTCTGTGTATGTTTTTTTTCTGCAGCATTGTTACCTGTGCCCTCACCATGAAATACTACGTGGAGGAAAATGTTTCCCAGCGTTCCTGCACAACCATTCGCCACGTGGTCAAGATGCTTGGCTCCATCTCTGAGACCCTCATCTTCTTCTTTCTCGGGGTGGTCACAATAACAACAGAACACGAGTGGAACTGGGGCTACATCCTGTCCACACTGCTGTTTGCCTTTGTATGGAGAGGTCTGGGTAAGCAGAGGGCAGGGGGTATCCGTGTCATGTTAGAGGTCAGGTTTTTGTTTGACTGCTTCTGTCTACCTTGTAGTGCTATGAAGCAATGTTCTCAGGAGCGGGTCCCTGATTTGTTTGTGTCGTGCACACATAGAAACACTTGAACGGTATGATTCACATCCTTCCACTGGTTTCATGCTGCTCCACTGATACACAGTTGGTGGCGGTAATGCACCAACAAACATAGCAAGGGGCTGAAAAAAGACAGGGAAGTAAAAGACTACTAGAAGAAAATGAATTCTGCTGAATTCAGTTTGTCTGTAACACTAAATGTAAGCATTACTTTTGTTTACAAGAAAGTTCCACAAGGCATGTTGTTTCAGCTGACCTCCAGCGGTTTAACTTCTCACCTCGCTGTAGGGATGTACAGGTGTACTCCAAGACCCTATGACATCACTGTTTGGCATGGTTACCAGTGCACCAAAGCACCCCTCCAACCACACGCATCACTGAAGCTGGGTGTGGTCAACAGGTCAAACAGACTTGAAACTTTGAACCACAGCAAAACTGTCCTTCTGAATAACTGTAAAAGTAACTGTAGAGTTACTCTTTAAAGCTGCAGTAAGCGTTTTTTTTTTTGTTTGTTTGTTTTTTTTACCAATTGGGGCAGCAGAGGAAGCTGTAAACACAACACTGAAATAATATCACTGTCTATGGTAGCTGGAACGTAGCCGATAAATGTTAAGCCCTGTCTAGCTCTGTTTTGGTCTCTGTTTGCGTTTTTCAGAGCTTTTTTTTTTTTTCGCTAAAAACAGCTACTGACCGAGATGGTAAAGTTGTGGGCCATAAAACCAAAATATGGAGCTGAAAGATTCTACAAAGCTTGGTAGAGCTGAGAGGAACTGCAGAATCTGGAGAGAACTCTTTGTGGGCTCGTTATTACGAGTGACTCCTTTCACATTACACATAGGGATTTGATCTATTGTTAATAAAAAAAAAAAATTGACTAGTGCAGCTTTAAACTTGCTAGCAATACAAATTATGCAAAAAACGTCTTTACTTTTTTCTGTCCTTCCCTCCCAGGTGTCTTGGTGCTGACCCAGATCATTAACCCTTTCCGCACCATCCCATTCAACTTGAAAGATCAATTTGGTCTGGCCTACGGTGGTCTGCGAGGTGCAGTTTCATTTGCCTTGGCCTTCACTCTCCCCGATGACATCGGTCGCAAGCAGCTCTTTGTCACGGCCACCATTGCCATTATCCTCTTCACTGTGTTTCTTCAGGTAAGAGAGCGTCTGTGTGTTTGTTTTCAAAACATTTTGCACTGGTGCTTGTGAGGGAATAATTTGTCTTATGTCAGTATGATGTTGGTGTTTTTTTTTTTTTATCAGTAATAGAATAAAATAGAAAAAGCTGACATTGAAGTCTGCATATAAAGCCGTCTCTGAGTCTCTGTCAGAGAGAAACAGTAGTCTTGAAACAGACTGGTCGCCTGTGTCACGGTTTTCTTTTAAGCTCCGAACACACCACATGATTTTAACTCCAGATCAGAATTGATTTCATTATATAGTAAATTGTGAGGTTTTTGCTCTTGCATTCCAGCACAACGTCAGGCCAGTCAGAGTTGTCACAATGACATCAAACAGATCTTTGTCCACCAAAACAACTGAGTTAACAGCAGAACAGCTTTTTGCTGCTGCAATAAGGACTCTGAATCCCAGCTTTTAATTTATATTCTTTGCATCTTGCATTGTGACACATGTAGCTCTTCACTGTCCACTTAGGAATATTGTGAGTTGTATTTATTGATTAAAATGTTATGTCTGCCTGTATGTTTTGCTGCTCACATTGTGTAATGAGTGGGTTTTTTTTTCTCCATAATGTGATTAAAAACAAATTCCACCAACTCAGGCCATTAAAGTGAGGGTAGCTGAAGTGAAACAATCTTGATGATGCCCAGTCTTTTGACAGTCAGTTGGGATTTTAAGTGCTCTAATGTGTTTTTTGGGTTCTGCTGATTCTGCAGTCTTTTTTTCTCTTCTCCACAGGGCATCAGTATCCGACCTCTGATTGAGTTCATCAATGTCCGCAGAACCAACCGCAATCTTGACACCATCAACGCAGAGATCCACTGCAGGGTATGACACAGTTTGTGATTAATGTACATGTAGTAGACAGTATGTACAGTTAAGGCCATAAATATTTGGACTTTAACACAATTTTCATAATTTTGCCTTCAGCTTTAATTCATGGGGTTTAATAAAAATATCACATTAACTGGTTAGGAATTATAGGCATTTTTATAAATAGTCCCTTGTTTTCAGAGGCTGAAAAGTAATTGGACATTTGACAGCTGATCAGCCTCATGGCCAAGTGTGGCCTGTTCCCTCGTTATTTCATTACGAATGAAATGGAATCAACTCCAGACCTTTTATCTAAGTGTTGAATTTGCATTTGGTAGCTGTTCATGGGAACTCTCAATATGCGATCCACAGGGGTGTTGATTCAAATGAAGGATGCAATAATTAGGGTAAAAAAAACAAAACAAACCTATCATACAGATGGCAGAAACTTTAGGAGTGACCAAATCAACAATCTGGTACATTCTTAAAAAGAAGGAATTCACTTGCGACCTCAGCAACACCAAAAGACCTGGAAGACCACAGAAGACAACTACAGTGGATGATCACAGAATTATTTCCTTGGTGAAGAAAAACGTACTGAAGACAAAAGTGAGGGCAGAAACACTCAAACAATCAGCAACTGAAGGCAGCTGCAGTAAAGGCCTGACAAAGCATCTCAAGGGAGGAAACGCAGCATTTAGTGATGTCCATGGGTTCCAGACTTCAGGTAGTCATTGACTGCAAAGGGTTTTGATCCAGATATTAAAAATAATCCTTATATTTAAAATTAATGTTTGTCCATTGATTTGTCCAATGACTTTTGAGCCTCTGAAAATGAGGGACTATGTATAAAAATGGCTGTAATTCCTAAACAGTTCATGTGATATTTTTATTAAACCCCATGAATTAAAGCTGAAGGTCAACACTTCAATCACATCTTAACGGCTTCTTTTCAAATGCATTGTGGTGGTGTACAGAGGCAAATTACAAAAATTGTGTCACTGTCCAAATACTTATGGACCTAACTGTATATTTATGACAGACAATGTTAACAGCTCTCACTCTGCTCTCAGCTCATGGAACACACCATAGCGGGCATAGAGGACCTGTGTGGACAGTGGAGCCACTTCTACTGGAAGGACAAGTAAGAACTTTTCTCTTCTCCTGCCTGCTCATTCTCCTCACGCAAATTTAGCCATCACAATGTAATCTGTTGTCAGTCAGTGAGCAGATATGGGTTACTCACAGTCATGGGTAGCCTGCAATATGTACACATTACTCACTTCATCATAAACTACTCACTGCTTAAGTGCTTCATGCTAATAAAACTACAGAGAGAGAATCAGCAGTGAAACTGGAGGAGAGGTGGCAGTTTTAGTTTACCTGCTGTCAGCTTCCCTCTTTGTGGTTTTGTTTGACAATGCCATTGTTCACGCTGGCACTCTGTGGGAATGTTTACAGCTAATCAGACTTGGGTGTCGTGTTCAGCTTCCGCCATCATCGGCGGCACTGATGTTTTTCTTCCTAAAGCTCTGATATGTTTTCCTTAGTTCCTCATTGCCTTTTCTGACTCATTTACATGCCCACCAGTTTCCAGGTACATGATTTGATGCATAGGTAACTGCAGCAACTTTCATTTGTTGGTAAAATACAATTAATACAAAGGTTAATACAATTAACCTTTTTATGTACTTGTTCAGACATTAATTTTGTACAATGCTGTGGGATTTGTGGGACTTATTTGATTTTAGTCCTGTTTCTGTGGGTATTATAAAAACAACGGACATTTATTTCAAATGAAATATAGCTGTTGTTAACCTATTGTATGTCATAAGTCCAGTCAGTTGGATTATTTACTTAGGGGTAAGTAAATTCCATCAACGAATCTATATTTTTCTTCTTTACAATTATAATTTTGTAGTATTATACCGTCAAAGTAGATTCCTCAACAGCGTTCAACCCCCCCTAAAATGGAGTCATACATGTTACACATGTTTAGTTTTATTGTGAACATACAATGTTGTGGGTTATACTATAGTATGTCCATATACAAATGTTATTGAAAATTAAAAACATTGTATATTTATAAATTGTACATTTAGAAACCATAGATGTTTTATAGGGGACAGCAGACACCTTACTTCTTTATTCTACTTCTTTCACTTCTCCCTTTATTCCATGCCTCTTTTTTTTCTCTCCGGTGTTCCTTCTTCTCTTCACGGCTTTGTTGACGCGCTCTGCATGCCTGTCTCTTGAGACTGGTTCCTCAAACCTCAGATGATAGATTTTAAGTTTGATTCAAGTAGTCAAAACATGACGTGAACATGTGTATAACATACAGAGCAGTCAGAAATATTTGTTTTGGCTTTGTACTGTGGAATATTGCATTTAGAATGGACGTTCAGCGGGACAATGATCCTAAGCTTACAAATAGCTAAAGAGTAGAATGATCTTGGCCACGTGAAGCAAACTAGGGGTGCCGATAAGAACTACCATGGACGTGGGCCAGAGATTTCGGCCAGTCAGCAACTGCAAAAAAAATTAAAACAAAATTAATTGATCCTATGCAGAGAAATCGAAGTGTCTTAGGTTCAGATCCCTCTTTGAATTCTACTTATCTATGTAGTGTAGATAAGTAACTTTTAAAAACTAGAACCTTATATACACTTCTACTATACGCAAAATGAAGCATGAAAAAAACAAATAAAAGGTACTAAATATACAGCAACATAAATAGTAATTGTAATACTGTATACTGGGACAAAAATAGTCACAAGGAAGCTGAAATAAATAAATACAAAAGTTGCACTTGAAGAAATATACAGTATTTGCAATCAGATATTGAACATGTGATGACTTTAACGTGAACAGTTACTTTCTGTCCACTAAAGGGTCAGCACTTTAAAGGATAAGTCTGGACACATTTTTGTCTTTCTTGCAGTCAACAAATCTCACAAAATCCCAAAAACTACAGTGAAACTATATGTTTGTGGCCAGTTTTTGCACATTTACGTCTTCATGATGAATAAATGGGAGTGGGGCTGAATGCCAGAGGGAAGTCAAAGCATTGGGAGATGGACAAACATGTTGCTGGTTTTACTCTTTTCCGGGGATCTGTTGACAATAATTCAAATTATTTATTATTTCAATTTAAAAACAATTTGCTGAGGTACAGGATCCCTCCCCTAATATTTCCTGTTTGCACTGTACCTGCCTGAGGAGTTTTTAGGATGTCATAGGATGTCCCTGAAACAGGGCCTTCACACATACCTCTGTTTCACACAAACCTAATCAGTACATTCTTTTTTAATCTCATTTCAGGTTTATGAAATTCAACAATCGAATCCTGCGTAGGATCCTGATCCGAGACAGCCGGGCTGAGTCCAGTATTGTGGCATTGTACAAGAAGCTAGAGCTGCAGAATGCCATGGAGATCCTGGACACTGTGTCGGGAGACATCAGTGCCGCTCCGTCCATCGTCTCTCTCTAGTATGAAACCTTCATCACGTCTCTTTGTTGCTCTGACTATCACACCACCTCCTTATTTGTCTGTTCAGATATATCGGATATTTTCTCTTAATATGTGTTTTTAATATCCGTTTTTTGCGTGATTTTTAGTGAGGAGAAGAAAAACTCTGCTAAACCTAAGAAGAAGTTCCTGGCTACTGACCTGAAGAACATGCATGAAATCCTGTCCAAGAACATGTACAAGATCAGGCAACGGGTGAGATGAAAAATCTTGCAGGAGGATAGTGTGCGAGAAGCGTGAACACCATTCTGCTTCTTTTTTTTTCTTTCTTTTTTCTTCTTCCATGCACCACAACGGTGGAAAGTGACTAAGCACATTTACTCAAGTACTGCAAGAGTCAGATGTCAGTGAGTTATTAGCAGTTCCACGTTAGAGGTCAAAGATTTTCAAATTATCCAATATTTCATAAAAAAGTAAAGTTTTTTTGAAAAGCCCAAAAAATGAATACAAATATTTGTGGAACTTGTTGAGAACTTTAATATCTCTCTTCTTCTATACCCCATTAATCATCTCACGCCATGTCAGATTTATCAGATTGTGACGCTTTAGAGGGGCCGACTCCTAGGCTGGAGTCATGGGCCATTTTGCTGTGGTACTTTTACTTTAGTAGGATTATGAACGCAGGACTTAACTTGTAATGGAGTATTTTTAGATTTATGTATTGGTAAATGACAGATCTTAGCACTTCTTCCGTTGGTGACCACTACGCAGCAAACAACAATCATAATAGGTCTTCTTTTTAGCTGTTGTTGTAGTAAACGTTCAGCTGCTGACAGTACATACAGTTGTGTGAAATTTGAACTCTTGCTTCTTCTGCCCGGATTGAACAACATCAGCATCCCAGTCTCACATGTGCATTGTCTTCTGCAAAGCTCAAAATTTTTCCAGCTTGTAAAAAGAATCCACGTGCAGCTCTATGTCCAAATCGGCTTTCCGTTGGTTTTAGGAAAGGAAGTAGGAGTTTCAAAAGACAAGCGCACATGACCTTTTTTTTTTTTTTTTTTCACATAAAATCCTGTTATCCTAGTTTGTCAGATAAATCTGTCTGTAATCAGTAAAGCATAACTTTCCTCCTTATTTAACAAAGAACAGAACTGGGCCCACCATAGGTTTTTGGTGATGCTTACCTCACGCGGGTGTGATTCCTCCAAACACTGAAACTTGGTGCTGTTTTGCATCGCCACAGACTGTGGCCGGCAGTAATTTTCCATTAGTGACATCACCCTTTGGAGAGGCTCTGAGAGACGCTTTGATGTGTAGACAAATAGAGAGCATGTGCTTCTGTTCTTGGGTAGACGAATTGTCTGATTATCTTAATAGACCCTCTTTTCAAGTCACCCCTCTGCTCTTCGCATATTTACAGTTCTTTCACACAAACTTCACTTCTATCTGTGATGTTATTTGTTTTTACATGAGCTGCTTTTGAAAGTTCATGAGAAAAACTGCTCAGTTGTGCCTTTTTTTAAAAATCCAATCGCATTAGAGTTATTAACTTGTTTGTTTTTACACTGTACTAGTTAAAAATGCAGAATTGTGATCTTAACCAAACAGAATTTTAAATAGTTTCCTTTTCTCTGACCATTTTGACCTTCTGTGAAATAGACAGGAGCATTTCGTTGGCATGAAACCTTTCTCTAAAGAACAATGGCTACCTTATAGTGTTTTTAAAAGGTGGTTATGTTTGTTTTTGGTCCAACTTATAGGTGCGGGACAGAAAGAACTATGTTGATAGTAATTGCTACACTGCCTAGAAGAGTTTAGTGTGGCAGCTCGTAAAGTCCAGACACAGACGCGAACCCTTGCGCCTGAAACAGGTGTGGCCAGTTTTTGTTGAGTAATCCGAGCTCTAAAGAATGCGGTCTCCTCTCAAAGCATCTCAACTGTATTTGTCTCAACCTTTATCGTCACCTGTCAGGATGTTGCTGACCTTAGGTTAAAGCATTGTTGCCGCTTGTAGGCTCATGTGTGAATTTATTAAAGAATGACCAACAGTGCAGTCTTCGATCTGGAAGTGTTCATCAGCAGTCTACGTCTGCCGTGTGATGTTTTGTGTGTAATGTTGTTCTTTACGCCTTTTTGTGTTTTCTTTATTCAGACGGTGGCATACACGAGCAAGCATGCCCTGCCCAACGACAGCCACACCAAAGAGATACTGATCAGACGCCATGCCAGCATCCGCCGCAGCCTCCGACCCGGCAGCTTCCAGACATCGGTAAGCAAAAAGCTCTGTAACTAGGGCTGATGTTGAGCTGAGTCTTGCTACAGGCTTCACAGCCTTTTGGTTAAAATTAGGTAAATGAGAGTGGAACTGAACCTCAAAAGAAGCAGGTTAATTATCTCTTGACTACGTTGAGATTTAAGTATTCCAAATCAAACACGAGGTTCACTGTCTTTATCCCATTCCTTGTTCATTATTCTCCTTTTTCTCTCTTGCCATTCTTCTTCTCCACTCTGCTGTTTCATTCTCATGTTATTCTAAGGTGGTGCCCAGATCTTATAAGTACTTCTCTCTTCCTGCTGGGAAGAGTCTGGACTCAAAATTATTTCCACCTAAGAGACTAAGCTGTGCAGGTAAGCTTCTTAAACCAACTTTAAACCCTTAACATCTAGTTTTCCCCATTTATTTGTCTTCAAATAGATTTAAGTTGGGAAACACCTTATTCAAAACTGTACGGCAATATTAAATACTGTAGACTTTCTGATAAAATATTTCAAATTCAAGGTTCACTTGTAGCTTTTTCCCCATCTTTTGACTATATTTCATAGCCCTTTTCAGTGAGTGGAACTTGCTCAGGTGTTTATTTGCAATATCATATTGTTCCAGATCTTCACTGAGGCTGTAGTTTATAATTTTTAGTCAGAGTGAAGTATTCAAACCTAAGAGACAATGGTTTTAGTGGCGTGGCTCTTGGGATGGAAGTGTTGGTCAGTCAGTCTGCCACCTGAATTATCTCAACAGCTGTGGGGGATGGATTGCCATGAAAATTTGTACTAATCTTCATGAAACTCATGGGATGGAGCTTAATGACCTTGTTGATCCAGTGACTTTTCCTCTAGCGCCACCATGATAATTCATATTTGTGGTTAAGACTGAAATTTCTCAACAGCTATTAGATGGATTGCCATGAAATTTAGTAGAGAAGTCCATTTTCACTTTTGATGATTCCCCTTGACTCCCTGTGGTGGCACCATCAGGTCAAGATTTTAATTTGTCCAGTACTTTGGTTTAGCTCATAGCCAAACACAGACGTCCGCAGAATGCCAACAATTGTAACGTTGTAGATGTCCTGTGAATCATTTTGCATGCATTTTCCCCCACATTCAGCCTGACATATTTGTCCTCATTGGAAGGTTTCCGATGTCCACTTGAACGTCAAATTAAATGATGTGGGTTTGAAAAATATTTGGTTGCGCAGCATGAGTTTATGACTGGGCCACCGATGGGTCAGTGAGATTAATAGGTGTAGCTTTTATGCAGCTGTATTAAAATATAATGTGGTGTGATGGCATGATTCAGTACATATACCTCAACTTTTAAAAATGACTTTTCTCTTTTCTCCACCTGTCCCAGATGATCAGGAAACCATGTCCGAGGTGGCGTACCCCTCAAGACGCTCTAGGTTTGGCCAGCCAGCACGCTCCTCCTCCAGAGCCATGATGCCGCTACGGAGGCTAGATACCCTAAAAGAAGTACCCTCTGTCGATGTTCTGAATGAAGGCGGGGGTGAGAGTGGCAGGATGGGGCATGGCATGTCCAGAACAAACTCCTCCTACAGTGATCGTGTGCCTGCTCCTCGCCGTCACTTCAGCTCATCTACTGACAATGACAACAGATCAGCTGATAACTTTAGAAATGTGCATCATCAGGAGGAGGAGGAGGAGGAGGAGGAGGAGCAGCAGCAGCAGCAGACTTCGTCTCCATCTCCAGCCTGGGCTGCTGAACCCAGAGACAACGTGACACAAAACCCTCTGCTCAGGCGGCCTCAGTGGAACCCGAAGAAGATGTAAAAGTGTTCCTGGGCTTTCAGCAGCAGCTGGACTGCAAAAGACTGAGTCTTGGGATCTCAAGCAGCTCCAGGGCCTCTAATTATAACTGTTTATTCATACCATGTAAAGGTTGAGTAAAATGACAGTGGAGATCCATCCATTTCTTAACAGTTGAACCAACCTTCAACATGAGCCAAAATGGACAGAGGTCAGAGGTCTCATGCACATCAGAAGCACAGTGCACTATAGAGGAGGAACTGTGTATGAACTGTTAACAGTGAGTCATTCTGCCAATTTTTGTCTGTGTAGATATTTCAACACATTAATGTGATTTTAAATACTTATCTTCCCGTAGAATTTTTAAATATTTAAAGGCGATGCAAGTTAAAGTGTTTTATTGTGGCTAGTTATTTCTTTGCTATTTACATGTAAATATAGTATTTTTTTGTATTTTTATTGCCTGTTGTAACAGCTGTATGATTGGGGATACAAAATTTGTAACTAGGCCATTTTAGTTGAACATGAGGAACTATTGCTGTGCAGTACAAAGTACACTTGGGAGTAACTGGGGGCATTTCATATGTCTGCTATGCTAATGGATCCCACAAATCCAGGTTCACTTCGTTATCGTTGTCTGTTCATGTAATAAATTTTCTAAGCTGCAGAAAGCAGTTTTCAAGCATTCTGATTAAACCATAAATATCCCTTAAGAAATGTGACACTAAAGGCACCATCCAGGGAAGAGCAGATTGGAAGTGTGTACAATGTGTGTGACGTAGTTGAATGTTTACACTGCAGCAGTGACTTTACCGTTTCATATACAAGTCACAACACCAAAGACTCAAATATACAAAACGTTGTTTATTCCTTGTGACTTTTTGGCATGAATCTGATATGTACTTCAAGGATTCAGTGACTTCTTAACATACATTTACACTATTTTCCTTCTTAACCAGTTAGTATTTAGGTTTTGAAACGAAAGTGATGCCCGAATTCAATTGACTTTACAAAACAAATCATAACAAATCACTTCTTTAAATGTCCATTTAAACATATCCTAAGATAAATTAACAAATCTCACTAACTAAAATTCAACAGTCAAGAACTAGAGCAAACATTTGCTCAAATACCACCATAGGAACTATTTCTGATGCAGTGCATTAGGAGAAACACCTGGTATTGAGGTAAAAATGTGTAAACCAACTTGGCTCCTCCAAAAGTAGAACAATAAGATCTACCTTGTGGTCAGGCAGGTCCAGTTTCCCCACTTATTTATGAATGTCTGAAGTATAACTGCCTGGAATATGAACAGAGTATCACCTTCCTCTTCTTGTATTTTGGTGGAGCAGTAGAAGTTCTTCAGGTGTGTAGTGTGTCATCAGCAGTGCTACATACTTAAGGGAATTTGGACAATGTAGTGGTTAGAGAATTATATTAAAAATTAAAGTGTACACTGTTTTCAATCAAGCTGTCACAATATGTACCAATACAGGCCCCATATGTTTCTGTCTGATCAAACTTCAGGAAAGGGGGAAGCAGATTACATGTTTCAGCCCCGACTTCACCTCAGCGCTGCTCTTGAATTTTGAAATCCTTTCTCCCAAAGAAGGACTGCGATGCTGGTGGCGACGAGCCTTTTTGACCCACAAATTTGTCCGCAAAAAGGCAGCTTGTCAAGAAACATGCTCGAGTGGGACACATTCTTCCCACTGTGAGTCCTTCACACCTGGCTGCCTACAAATAAGAGCACTTCTCTGGGTGGTGGATGTGCATTGCTTGTCATAATTTTAAATTCATTCAGGTGCTCAGAGTTTCAGAGTTTGGCTGTTTTTGTCATTCCTCTCCCGTCCCATTCGGGGATCCTGATGAGCAGTAACCCTACAGCTGCTAGAGCAAGGACCACTCCCAGACTAGGGGGACCACAAGGGCTGAACTCCTGAGCCAGACCAGAAAGGAGGGGAGCCAGGACGCGACCCACAGCTGTAACTGACTGCCCGGCACCAATCAGAGTCCCGCTGGCCTGGACCCCTCCCCTCTGCAGCTCTAGGTCTGTGATACATGTCCGTCCAATGGTAGTGGAAATTGCAAAGAAGGTGGAGGTGAGAAGCACCTGCCAGACGCTGGGCGCAGCAGCATAGAGGAAAATAAGTGAACAGGTGAGCACTGTGGAGTGAAGCAGCAGAGCAGGCATATTATTCTTATAGAGCTGTGTGACTGGCCCCACCAGGAACCCAGCCAGGGCCCCTAAGGTGCTGCTGTAGCTGATCAGATAACCTGTCATCTTTGGTTTAAGTGAGAAACGCTCCTCCATGGCCAGAGAGAAGTTACTGTAGTAAAGCATGATAGCTATGGCCATCAAAAGACGCACCAGAAAGAGGTCCCACATGTCAGAGGAGGCTACCATGTGGATCTTGGAGCCCACTGACGACAGCTGTCTCCAGGCAGGCTGGAGCAGAGAGACCTCCCTCCACCTGAGACCGCCTTGGTGCTTCCCTGCAGCTCTGGAGCCTGGTTCAGTGCCTACTGCCAGCAATCTGTCGTGTCTATTTGCATGAGAACCATTGTGTACAGACTTACTACAGTGGTTGTCATGACAACGTTTACTTGTGTCGTTGCTGGAGTTAGTATCATTACGGGGAACTAGCGTCTCGCTCCATGGTAGCATCCACACCATTCCTGGAATGATAAACACACTATGTTAGATGAATATTTCAAATACAGGCTCTATTATATCAGTTATTTCCCTCCATTGTCAACCCACCTGCATTAATGAGGAAGATGGCTGCACAAGTAAAGGAAGAAGTATAAAATCCGCCTTCATGCTCTGTGAGGTAGCCACCCACCACAGGGCCCAGGATGAAGCCAACGCTGGAGGCGGCATTAAAGTGTCCCATCACCAGGGGGCGCTCTGACTCAGACACCAGGTCAGACAGTAGCGCTCTGCAGATTGACAGGGAGTGCTTGAACAGCCCTGAGACAGAGAAGAGGTGGGCATAAGTAACCGACTGATTTTCTGTCCAGTCTCACCTGCCCTTAGGATAAAGGTGGCAGCACAGTGCAATTTATAAAGAAAAATGCTGAGGACAATTTTGTGTTTTTGATAAGAATTCTCACACAACCAGTCACAATTACATTTTACCCAGGAGCAGAAAAACAAAAAGCTTCACCCAGTAATTCTCTCCACTTCTTTGCTTGTACCTGAAGGTGAAGATTTCCCCAAGTTGAAAATAAGGAGGTTGGTGTTTTTTTAACCAAAAACATCATTACAAGTTAATGGGATCACCAAATAAACAATGAATTGATCCTTGCAGTCAGTGGAGAGAAAAGAAAAAAGGGAAGATAACAGAGTAAATACCGAGTAATTTTTTTCTGTTTTGCAAAAATACTCTATGCTGCACACGCTGTTAAGCAATTTTTGATAATATTTTGTGCTTTTTTGAATAAAAAAAAAAACCCCAACAACATATGTAATCACATCATTGAGGCCTTTTTCACAGTGGACATTTTGACCCTATCATAGTAGAATAACCACAAACGTTACTAATATCATAAACGATGGCTCAGTGTAACAGTGAGCCAGCATGCACAACACCAACACCCTGAAACTGAAGCAGCTAAATGGACCTTAAGGGGACTTTAAGGACTAAATTGCTATATGTTTAATGGAAACCATAATAATAAAGACTCATACAACTAGTAATAAATATAATAGTTACATGTTTAATCTGAAATATCCTTTGTCAGTCTTGTTTGTTTGTCGGTTTATTTGAATTTCTGCACCTTTTTATGGGCTTTGACGTCGCCACATATTTTTGGACAGTGGTCCAACTTACCCACAGGTATCCGTGCAAGGACAAACAAAGCAATGCTGGTGGACATCCCCAGCAGGCCATAGCCTAGAGCACTCAGCAGCAGACAGGTCAGCAGAGAGTACCTCCGTCCCACCACATCACTCCAGCTGCCCTGCCGAACACAAACACAGAAAAAAAACACACAACCGGCAACAGAAAATGAGCCAAATTTTTCATCCTCTAGAAGATATTCAGAGAAGAGATTATGGATATTTCTACAGTCCTATGAAACCTCTGGGCAGGTGACATGATGCTTAAATTCCCTTGCAATGCACTGATCTGAGATTGATGACAAACCCCAACAAATGAGAAGAACCGAGAAAAATCCCAGCCTGGCCTTTGATACCAGGAATGCTGAATTGTTTTTTGAGTCTGACTTTGCTTTGAAACTATGTGGATGTTTGTGTGAAAGATGAAAAACATGAAGCAAAAACACTCAACCCCTCCATTTCCTCTTAACCAAGCAGCCCAGGCTGTTACACAAGCCTCACACTCACACACACAGACACACACGCACACACACACACACACACACGCACACACGCACAAAGACACACATAACGATCTGATGAAATTATGAAATTAGGTCCAATTGAGTTCACTGTGTTCTGGATGTAGCCGGGGGGATTATTATAGAGACCCAGTTGTTCACGTATCCCTACATTTATCAGGATTCAACCGGTCTGCACACGGGAATCAGCAGATGACTCCTTATCTGTTTAATTTGTCGCATGACCCCTGGGAATTAAACCAAATTCAGGAGCTGTGGGCGGCAGGAGAGGGATGTGGAAAGCTGAGGATCAGATGCCATGCTCACTGTAGAGTACTGTGCAATTTTTGAGTAATTTCTCAAGAGTTTGAATCACTGAGGCTTTGATATTTCATCATACCATCCTCAAAGTTAGGTCTGCCCATTGTCCAGAGGTGTCAAAGGGTGAATAATTAATTTCTGTGTGAAAAGAGACTATTGGTGTGGATCCGCAGCTAACTAGGAGCAGCTTGCGTGTGTGAATATGCAAAGACTGGATGTATTGTGTGACCACAATCAACTTAAAACGGCCAGTGTTTATTGTTTTCATGAAATACCAGAGATGACATGGAATGCAACCATTTTTGCCACTAACTGTGAGCACGCCTTGTCAAGCAGGAGAGACTGAATGGAGGGTTAGAGACAGAGACGGAGCTCGAGGTTTTTTCAGCGGGAAACCAAGTCAATACTTACAACTATTGTGCTTGAGAAGAGCTGTAAGATCCCATATGTAGACCCTGCAACAGTTTCATATTTGTTTTAATTCATGTTTGTAATATAAAGCACAGAGCAGACATCATGTGTGTTCACATCAACTGAGCCAAAAGCGACTATGCTATTTCAATCTGTTAACAGTACAAGACACTTTTATACCGTTAAGACTTAACTGTCTAAGTTCAACATCATCCAAGTGATGTGCAACAGGAAAAATGACTCCAGTTACAGCAGAGGAGAATGGGACATCGTTGCTTATTACACACACACACACACACACACACACACACACACACACACACACACACACACACACACACACACAGTATACAATAAGTCAAACCTAACTATAGCTTGGGAGCACATTCCTTTTCAACATTAAATCTACTAGGGCTGCATCATATTACTATTTTATATCATCAATTTATCTGTCCATCATTTTCCTACAAGTTTATAAATCATTTACATTGTAAAATGACAGAAAATGGTGCAAAATATGAATCACTATTTCCTAGAGTGCAAAGTGACACATTCAAATTTCTCGTTTGATCCCACCAACTGTACAAGCACAGTGGCCCTGAGAGCTCAACACACTGCAACTTGAGAAAACACATGCAAATAGACAAAAACACAAGCAAATTAAGAAAACACAAAGCACAACAGCCCTTTTACCACACAGAACTCAGTTCTGCTTTGTTCTTTGCAACTTGCAGCATTTCTGTATTAAGCTGGTTAATTGATTCATGACTTATCGTTTAAGGACTAATATTTGCTGATGGAAATATTTAGACAATTTGTGGTGCTTTATTATTGCAAATGTTTTGCTAGCTGTTATGTGTCCTCATGACGTCCCCTTAAAAAGTGATGATTAATTGCCTCTCTGTCTGTCTTAACTCTGGAAATCAGATAATTATTCGGCTTAAAGACTTTTCAGAGCTCACATCTGCTACTATACAAGTTAAAGAAATTACTCTGTGTAATGGACACACCTTACCTACTATACCGGCCACAGTGGGACTGGCTCCAAGAGCTTTCACGTGATGGCTCAGCAGTGGGATGATCATGCTCACCCCAAACAAGTCCTGAAGAAAGCAAGAAGGTGAGTGAGCAAGAATGAGGAGCAGGGCTGAGACCAGATGCACCAAGCTTTTATCATTATCGGGATTTTAATCACACCAGAAACCCCTGAACAGAAGGAATCGTGTAAATCAAACAAACAGCGTAAAGCCAGTGTCCAGTATTCATCACAGAGAGTTTGGGGACAGTTGCAGCAGCCACACAAAGTCATCGTTCATTCTGTTTAACTGCATTGCTGAGATCAGAGCAACTCGTGCCAAACTCCTTATTGAAGTCACACAGCAATTTGTATAGGTTTCTACCAGTACCTATTACACTAATTTTTTAACCTTCAGTAGCATTACTGTCCCAGCAGTATCTGTCTGTGCCCTGTGCCAAAAATGGGAGCTGCCTGGGTTCTTTTAGCCACCTTCAATTAGGCGTTCATTTAGCCAGCTATGCAGGCTGAAATGTAAAGTTAGTTCTCTGAAAAATGACTGCAGGTCAGCTCTTAAAAACGGCATGCATATTTGGATTCTCACCATCCTTACAAATAGCAAAAATCCCTTTTAGATTAAATACGAAAACTTTTAGCATGGGGTTCAAGCACGTCCTTAAATTCAAGTAAGTATCAGTCTTCCCTGCAACATATTTTACTGACAGTGATGCTTTGAAGAGGCGACCCTCAATACACTCGGAGGTGTCAAAACAACCTGCCTTGTTCTTTAACATCTCCCTTATTTGGTAGGTAACCACCTGATCAATTTTGGGTGACATATTGAAAAATACGCAGGCACACCAAATGAATGTGAACTTTAAATAACAATAATTGATGTTTACTCTAAGTGGCCAGAGGGTATTTTTGATGCATCTGTGGAGTCAATAATCCTCTATGCTGAGTTAGTACTTGGTATTTGTTGTCCAAATTTTTCTAATACCCAGTGTTATATACAGTTTTATAATCGATAAACAATTTTATAGAATTGTAGCTCTTCAAGTGATAAACTGTACACTTTTTAAGACGTACACGAGTTACAAACCCTGCAGGTGAGTATGGCAAGTATTAGGGGTCAATGTACGGGTAAGATTTAAGTTAAAGTGCATTGTATTGCACTACTGACTATAACATTTTAGATTTTACTGCTGAAGACATGAACAAATTCTGGGGAAAGATAAGTAGAGCTGAAATAAAGAGCTCGGAAATTTGTATTTAATACAATTTAAATTCGTTTGCTTCTGAATTTACATGTATGTGATACATTTTTACCCTGAAAATTCCATGGCCAACAGACTATTTTTGCAACCTCCCTTAATTTAACTGAATCGAGCTTCCCTCCTAATTCTCTTTGCCTTTTACAAACAATGAAAATGTTTTGAAAATTACATTAATATACTCATGTTTTTGAGGACGAATTGCCCTCCTCCTATTCGCAACTAATGTTATTTGCATGTTTTAAAACGTTTTCTATTATTTGTTTTACTTTCTTATTTTATTATTTTAATTTGACTTTCTTTCTCAAGCTCAATTTCTTTATTTCAGAGCATAACACCCTGCAGTTTTGGTATTGTTTAAACACGAAGCACACCTCTGAACGCCCGCAGCGGTTGTGAAATGTGTTTTGTTTTTTTTTTTGTTTTTTTACATCACACCTTGGAGTTATGAAAGCATGACTTCACGACACTGCGCAGCTCCCTCATCCAGCCGAAACGAGCTACTCACCATGAAGCCCACCACATAGATACACTGTATGATCCTCGTCCGTCCTCTCGGTTTCTGGTGTAAAGTGCTACATTTCTGGTTGTTCATCCTCCCGCTGTGACAGCACGGCTGCAGCCGAAGCGGAAGAGCTCATCCGCTCCACTGCGAACGAGCCGCACGGAGAAACGCGTCCTCGTCGCGGCGGGGGTCTCGGAGGCAGGGGGCGGCGATGGACTGCCGGGTTTTCGCCACCTGCAGAGATGGCGGCAGGTGCAAGAGGTGGCGTGTATTAAAAGCGAGCAGAAAATCTACGTCTTGCGATAATGCTGACCGTACGAGTCATGGTTGACTCCTCAGGTGCTGAATTTTCCTGTTGTCCCGTCTGACTCCCCCGCGGCTGCTCTGACGGATGGTCTCGTCCAGCGACGTCACAAACCCGAATCGGAAATTTCTTATTCATAAACAGATGAAGGGATTTTTCTCAAACAACGAATGTTTTTATCGTATCGGTGTTTTTGATATTTTATTGCCACATATGTTATCGCCACTTTCTTATTCTTGTATAACTGACACTGTACGTCCAGCTGTTGAATAAAGCAATACAAAACAAAACAAACGAAAAAACAAAAACATAGTTTTAATACATGTGTGGCAAAAAGGGAACTACCATGATAAAGATGAATGTGCTAAACACATAAATACAAAGCAAACAAACAAATTAAAAACTTTTAATCCCACCATCCATGCTTCTCTTTGACACGCTCTCATCAACTAATTACTATTTATAGCAACATCTTACATAGACTATTAATAAAAAGTTCCCAGGATGTTTTTTGTGTGTTTTTCTTTTTTTTTCAAATTGGCTTTCAGCTTTGTAGAGTATTTGAGCCTGTGGTTACTCTTTCACCACCTGCTGGACAAACTGGGGCCTCCAAAACATTACAAACAACACACTCCAAAGAATTTGAGGATTTTATTTTTTTTTTTTTTAACTTAATGGCAGCAGCTTTAAAATACCACTATATTTCTGTAATCATGGAAATCACTCCATCACAAGGATTCAACAAGTCAAGAAATTATACATTATTCTTATGTTATCTCCAGAATCCACAACTTGATGATTGTTTCAGTTCTTGAAATTTATGTTTGAAGAACTGGTCTCTTTGCTTCTGAACCTAACCTGTAAAAAATATATCATCAAAGCTCCTAAACATAAGGTAAGCACCCACAGCTACCATCCAGTTCACTGTATGAGGTTGTTAACTTCATGAGACAATTACAGTGAAAAGGCCAAGGCTCAGCTATTCTTATCAGCTGTCTGAGTGATACTGGAAAAATGACGTTTTGGACTATGGCCCATAGATTATATGGGAAAGCACTATACTCAAATACATGAACTTCAAACACATTTGTCAGACTGTACAGTTGTGCTGGATGTGCAAAGAAGAACTCAGCAGGATTACATGTTTTTACAATAAACATGAAATATGTGTTTTTAAGGCTAAAGATCTAAATGTTTTCATACAAGAGATAGAACTCAAATTAAAGTGGCAGATGGGAAACGGTGCTCACGGGCTTCTGAAATCCATCAAAATGTAACTGAAAGTGATGTTTGGTAAAAACACAAACACAAACACACACACACACACACACACACACACACACACACACACACACACACACACACACACACGCACACACACTACAGAGGAGTGGATGTGGGTGGAGAGCTTCTGGCTGAAGGTGGCCTGGGTCACATCATTGTGTAAATTAGCCAGTGTCTACATATAGGTTCACTGCTAAATATTCCCCTTAGATGCTAATAAACCAATGGTTCCCCTCATCTGACACTGACTAGTACCAACTACAAAATACATTTTACAATTTGTATTATTATTTTTTTGTTAACTGATTTTTACCTATTTCATTTTTTTATATTTTGTGTTTGTGTTAGTGCTAGTGTGGTTTTCACTTTTTGTTGCATTCACTCATTCTTTAGGCTTTGTTGTGGCATTATTTTATAATATTGATCAATTTTGCTTTTGTGCTGATGTTAAGCACATCGAATTGTCATTGTGTATGAAAAGTGCTGTTCAAATATAATTGACTTGATTTAACGGCTTTTTTTGGTCAAGACCATAAAAGTGTTAAAGGCCGTAGGGACTTTTTACACTGACATGCTAATTCATACATAATAAGAACATGTTTTTTGTGATCTGTATCTAAAACTTACTAGGTGCTAAATTTTCAATATTGTTTTGTGTAATTTTTCTGACATGTCTGTAAATTCACTTAGTGCGACATACCGTGAGTAATACTAGTAGACTAGTTTAACTGTTTTTAAAACATTTTGATAATTACCTCTGTCTTCGTGGTGTCATATACAACCAGAGCTCCTTTAGAAGTTATACGAAAGGGTGCATTTACAGTAATTTTCATCACCCCCATTCACAAAAAACTATACTGGTGTGTTTGTCTGTTTATGTGTATGTTGTCCAGGTGGGGCAGAAGCTTTGGGCAGGGTGTTGTGGGGTTACTTTGCCTCTCTTCTGTCCTTTCAGTCTCACCCTGCTTTGACATTCCTGTGCAGACGCAAGGGTGTCCAGTTGCCACCGGTTATTTCTGCGATGATCCCCTCCCTTCACACTCTCCAACTGCTCCACACACCCAGTCCCACAGCAGAGTGAAGCAGCCGCCTTCAATAAGACCCCAAAAATAGCCCAGGGGGTTGGGGGGCGGGGGCTGGCTGCAGACCCCAGTGGAGGGTCCAAAGGAGTCATGTGCACAACCTTGTCCTCCCATAACACAGACAGAGGGGACAGGAGAGGAAAGGAGTCAACATTCGGTAACCCAACATAAACCAGCTTTACAGAGCAACAAGCCATCTTACTCAGTGGATGTACTACAGCGCAAGAGGAGTGACTGTATCTGCTTCTGCTTGTCACATGCACTTACTCTAGTCGGAGGGGAAAGTCAGACCGAGTGTGGACACCCAGTAGCCGAGTGGCTGGCCAATCTAGGACCATGAAGCTTAGTGTGGCGCTGTTTTTTGCGGGGCTCTTTGGGGCGTTGGCAGCTGTGCTCATCCTCCTCTCTTTTGGAACTGATTACTGGCTGCTGGTCTCAGAGAGCTGCCTCCGAAGCCCTGCCGGAACCGTTGGCCCAGGCGGTGTGACTGAGGGGGTAGGTGTCGGCCTTCAAACAGCAGCAGATCAAGGAGGCTCAGCAGATAGTCAGCCATCACTTGCTTTGACTACACTGAATATTAGTTATCATGTGTTTTTAGGTTGGAAAATGCTCATATTATAACTTCTGGAACTGCAGTGAGGTCAGTTGTTGTTGCTTTAGAGCCAGGGACCTATAACTTTAACTTTGGACTTTAATTGGTGTATTGTCAAGTTTCACTCTATATCCTCGTACAGTAATTATATCATTTTAAGGTCCAATGGTTGGCCCTTAAACTAGAATCAAAGCTGCTTCTTCTATTTTGGAGACCGTGATCAGTTGCTCCAATCATTGTCTCAGTAGATTGATTGCAGGGCAGAGAGGCGTCCCCTCAGGACCTCGTCATGTAATCAGACACTGTTTAATGTAGCATGTGTGCAGCTATGCAGTGATTGAGACATGGCTCGTACCATGTGCCCCTATGATAGAGATACAAATACCAGCAGTCCCAGTGGTATGGTGCTGTATTAAATGTCACCGACTAGAACATACTTAGCTTTTCATAGTGGGCAATGATGCCGGATTTGAGACATGATATAAGCACAATAAAACCAAAGTGGTGCTGAGTATATACAGTACATAGTAATGCAACGTGATCTCAATCTAATCCATTTTAAACTATGATTTTTAGAGCATAATATATAACAGAGGATAAGGTCTGAATCAGGATCCAATCAGAATACAGTTGTTTTCATAATCTGGACAGTTCAGTAGGGTTGTTAGCATCCTATAGCACAGGATGCTATAACTGAAGTTCAGGTTTGTTTCCCCAGAGAACACCCCAATTTCACTGTGTAACCCTTTGTCTCAGGTCTAATATGTTAATATCAGTTAACCAAAGTGATTTCACCCTCTCAAATTTTTTACACATTTTTGTTTTGTACAATTATGTAGTTATCCACATGCCCATAAACCTAAAACTACTCAATATTTCACAAGAAAAATTAATTATTAGAGAGAAGTCATACTTTTGTGTAGAAGAAATGTGTTTTGTGATTCTGTCAAATCCCGTTAGTCGTCTTGTGACCCCTCAGATTTACGTTGTGACTCTATTTGGGATGTCCTGAGCTGGGAGCCACTGTCCTATAGCATAAACAGGAGTCTTCCTTATCTCAATTTTAAAACGAACTAACAATGAAATTGTTCAACGAGGTCTTAAAATGCTGATTTCAAAATAAAACACACCCTGATTGGATTAACCTTGACTTTATGAACTTTATGAACTTTATGACTTAATGAACGTCTACACACCCCCTGCTTTAGAAGGGTGTCTTATGGACGATGTAACAGGCAATTATGGATGCATTTTTTGCTCACGTGCAAAAATGGTGATTTCCGGTGATGAGTGTTTCCTGAATGGGAACATCCTCGAGCTGCATGCTCACTTGGCGCCTAACCAAACCTGAATAAGGTTAGAGGTGCTTGCTCAGCTCAACCCTTGACCTGGCTTAGCAGCTGCTCTGCACTGTGGCAACACACTTGTACACCTGCCTCATATGTCTGCTCTCACAGACTTTAATTACATCAACAGATATGATGCAGTGCATCCGCAACAATGCTTATATTGTATATACCCTATACTGCAGACTTTGTAATAAATCATTCTTCTTCTTTTCTTCCCCTTTCCAGCCTGGAAATGTGGTGTTAGAGGACGACAGTAGTGAGGTTATTCTATCCCATGAGGGTTTTTTCTGGAGGTGTTCCTTTGGAAGCAACATGGGTGATGACAACTTGATATGGAAGCTCTGGTTCAGTAAGTGGGACATGTGGTGTTGTTCCAGTAGTTAATGCTTGTGTTTTGTTGACATCATCTCCATTTTCTCATTGTTTCTACGGCTTTATATTTAGAAATTACAAGAATAATTTCAAATCAACCATTTTTTTCTTTGAATATTTTGTTTCTTATCTTCTGACCTTATTAAAACCCAACATGGAGAAAAGTAATGTTGGGGTAGCACTTCCCTTTGCCACAAACTGGGCTTGCTCATTTGATGAAAGACATTTTAAATACAGAATATATAAAAATATTTCATGTTTTTTTTATTTTATATGGACTATACATGGACAATATATATATATATTTTTTTTTTTTTTTTTTTTTACAAAAAGTAATTTACAGAAAAAGAAATGTATAGTACATTACCCTGGGGTAATGTAGGGTTATGAGGTCCACCTCCCCGTTAGACCTCTTTCGAACAACTTGTTATACAGTAACAGAAATTTGGGACTTTGGAAGGGATGCTGCTGCGTAAACGGTCATGTCAACGCCAACTACAGATGTAGAGTTTATGAAAATCCATTGAATTTGAGCATATTCTACAGCTGGTGTCTCGAAGGCCGTAAAACAGACGTAAAGCATCATTTTCTTTAGCAGACTTCTGAAACATATCATCAGTTCAAAATCCTGTTTATGAGCAATTCTTATAAAATTAGGAAACAGTCATGAAGCATCAAGATGATAGAAC
This sequence comes from Xiphias gladius, assembly GCF_016859285.1. Classification (NCBI taxonomy): domain Eukaryota; kingdom Metazoa; phylum Chordata; class Actinopteri; order Istiophoriformes; family Xiphiidae; genus Xiphias; species Xiphias gladius. Next base: position 18,444,719 of record NC_053415.1, on the reverse strand, counting down.
AATGTTAAATATGTTTTTTGAGCTGTTAAAGAAGCCCCAAACAGAACATTAGGATTAAACTATATCTCTATTTATTGAAACAATCTGTTGAGACACAAATAAATGAGAGGACAGTTTTTAATTTCTAATTTCTCTTGAATATTCCTATACTCTGTTTTCTGACGCTGATGATTGGTGAGTGCAAGAAACCATTCTCCTCCAGTGATAAGCTCCCAAAGAGTCACATGGCGGCACTACGACCCGGCTGCAGAATAAATATCACTTTTTGATTTGCTGCAATTCTGTTTATGAAAATCGTTTGACGACATAGCGGTAGAAACCCTCTCATGAGACCTTTCAGAGGAAGTCCCATGGGATGTTATTCTGGTCAAATGTCAGATGATTGTGTGTTGTCTATTTTCTGATGGGGACTTTGAATGGTAGTTCATTGTCAGAAACTGCCTCTAGCACCGAAAAGGACCTTGTGAGGGTCTGTGGAATTTCACATGGTGGAAGAGAAGAGAGAAGACAGAAGGGGCAGAATATAAAAACATAAGAGAAAAAGTGTGTAATTAGCCTATCTTTTTGTTTCTCTATTGGCAAATTTAGCTATCTGCCAAACCACGAAAGAAATGTCACAAAATAAAAAGGGATTGCAGTCAAAGTCTACAACTGAAAAAACAGATAAGCTACAAATTAAGTGAAAATTTATAGAATAATTGCAAATAATCAGTTTCTTTTTAAAATGTCTGAAGCATATATGTTTTCTTGTATAGCAATTACAAAATCAGCATAAAAGTGAATAAAACATCATGTTTTTGAGTTGTTTCCTTCATAATTATATTGTATTTGTAAGTGATGTCCTCTGTGTTGGTTTACTTGTAAAATTACATTTTTTTATTTCTTTTGTGTGCTGATTTATTCTTTCTCTCTCTAGCAAATCAGCCACACTCAAAAGTGTGCGTGCACGCCTACCTCTTCCCATTCCCGGTGTCTCATCAGACCCACAATGCCACAGAGTACGATTCTGCTATAAGTAAGTGTCTATGTACTTATTACATTACATTCACCTCTTTGCACAAAGTGAGGTCGTGATTTAAAGGCTCTTTGTACAACCAGCTAATATTTCTGTCGTCCAGTCTACAGGGGCTTCTGGAGCATCTTTATGCTCATTGGTGTGGTGGCTGTAGTGCTTGGTGGGTTCATCATCATCTGTGCTGCTCCATTTGCCAGCCACCGTCTGTACAAAGCAGGGGGCGGCCTCTTCCTGGCATCTGGTGAGACTTTGAAATGGTTAAATCCTTACTATTATATGCTGCTTAACACCTGTACTCAACTACATTTCAGAGGGAAATACATGGAACATTTTACTCCACTACATTTATTTGACAGGTCTAGTTACTATTGACCTTTCAGATTTAGTTTTTACATTAAAAAATATATAATATGTTCATAAATTAGGGTGCATTGCATCTTTAAAGATTAAGCCAGTATTTCCCTAACTTTTTGGCTCGTGACCCCTGACAAAAAAATAGTGTCTCACTATGGCCCCTTGTCACATTTCAAATGTCAATGACTTGTTAGCAGCTCCACCAAAGAGACATTTCCCCTCTAAACTCCTCAGATGGTTTCATTCAAATAAGCGTTTAAGGCCCAAAGAGGTAAAACTCTTCAATATTAGAGAACAAAACTTACAGAATAGTCCAAAAAATGTCAACGCGATTGTGTGGCAGAGCTTGTTTTGTTGTCGTTCCCACCGCTTTAATCTCATGATCCCTCATTAGATCTATCTCATGATCCTTTGGAGGTGGTGAGAGCCCTCGGTTGAGAATCTACTGGACTAAACTACTTTGACTCTGATTCTAAATGCAGGACTTTCACCTGTAATGGTGTAATTCTACAGTGTTGCGTTTGTACTCTTACTCAAGTAAAGGAATCTGAATACTCCTCACATAACTGTTTAAATACTTGTTTTTGATCCCGTTGTGGATCTACTGGTTTATATAAAAAGTATATGCATGAGTTCCAGTCATCACAGTCTCACATCTCTACTTGTGTTGCTCTTCTCTGCTCCAGGTATTTTCCTGCTGTGTGTGGTGGTGATGTACGTGCTGTGGGTGCAGGTGTTTGATGCGATGGATGTCTACATACACCAGCGCTCAGCGGTGTGTCCAGACTTTCAGCTGTCCCTCAGCTATGGCCTGTCCTTCATGTTTGCCCCCTTTGGCATCTTCTTCAGCTTTCTGGCTGGCCTTCTTTTCCTCCTCATCGGTCGAACGGTCCAGATTCACTACCACTGACTTGAACCAGCAGCAGGTTAGAGGAAGAGTAGGGCCTGAGGTGTTTGGAATACCATTGATTTTTTTTTTTTTTTTTTTTACACCAGCAGATCTTTGACATTTTGTCTGCCTAGTAAAAGCAGGAGTCTGTAGATACTAAGTGGCAGCTTTGTGGTATAGATGATCTGACAGGCTTGGACACTTTGTTCCAGGATAAAAATATTGCAACCATTGTTGAGCTCAGAAATGTCATCAGAATCACTCCACCCTGAGCTACATTCAATTGAGGTACGTTACATACAGTTCTGTGTTATCTGTGGTTTGTAGACTATATGAGTTTCTCAACAAACCTGATCACACACAGTATAAATACCTGTGGTGTATAACATTTTTGTTTAAAAATCTTGTGTGTTGATGGTTACGAGGCTTATGAGTGTATCCTTTTGAAACCCAAATTTACCAGAAATTTAAAGTTAATGATGGAAACATTTTGTTAATTGAAGCATATTTTGTCTGCATGGGAATACAGTGTGTTCCCTGCTTTAACAACTATTTAAAATATATATTTTACTTTGTATAGCATTTAAAAAAAAAACAAAAGAGAACAACAAAATAACAACAACATCAAAAATGTGCATAATGAAAAGCTTATGAGGTGGCATGATCATTTTTATAATCTGTATATACAGTAATGGGAGTCAGTGCCTTTGGAAAAAACACAGGCCCAGCAGCCTTTTCTGTGTTCAGCTTAAAGGATAAGGCTGATGATATTCTATATTTTTGTAATTGTCAACTAAAACCCATGAAAGCCCAAAACCAACAATGCAATTGTCTCTCAATATTTTCCAACTTCCCTTGTTTATCTATGGGACTCAGCTCCAAGTTCATGCATTTACACTGAAATTGTAAATCTTTGAAACAGATTTTAAAAATATACTTTCCTGTTTTTTTTTTTAGGCAAATTAAGTGCCTGAAATGGGTGGCCACTGTAGTTTCTTAGCAAACTTTACTCAAACAGTAGTAAACAGCCCATTTGTTCGGGACTATTTTTTGCTGTGCCATGTTCATCATAATGACGGAACATGTCACCAGGTGTAACAGCATGGCTCACTGATGTGTTTTCAATAGTTTTTGGACAACAATGGAGCTCTATGGCACAAAGAAATGAATTACAGTATATCAGGGTTTGGCTTTACAGATAATAGGGTCAACTGATTGTTGGTTTTGGTCTTTTCATGAGATTTTTTGACACTAAGAAAAATATAAAATAAAATACATAACTATCATCAAACTTATCCTGTAATAACTTCAAATATTCACATTTTACTGAGTGTATCATGCTTAATATTTTCTGCTTTTTCTGCAGTATTATTTTACTATTTCTGTACATAGCCTGAAACTGTGTTGTTTTTTGGTCGTATAGTTGTAGTTCGACCAGCTCCTTGGTTCAACACGTTTTATTGTCTTTATAAGTGAAGCTAGAAGCAAGAATTAATTTTTTATGTTGCTTTTATGTAACTGTTTTATTTTCATGTTGTTATGTGTTTGTCAGTCCGTTTTCTCTGTGAGTTGTTAAATTGTGTGTTGTGAGATTCGGACATAAAATTATATCTGTCCGAATAAATATTTCTGTGATCTGTTTGTCAATAAAATGGTGAAGATAAGCAATGATGTCTAAAATAAATCATTTTGTCCAGCAATGACCAGTCACGAGAACACCCTTTCCACCTGGGACAAACTGATTCTTTTTGCATCTTAACTGCCTCTTTTTTGTCATTGTGTGGATTATTTTCTGTGATGGGATGATTGTAATAAAAGGTCTGGTCAAATACAAAGGATTCAACGAAAATACCACAAGATGGCACTGTTGTCTCACTTGACATACACATAAACTGACACCACGAGAGGCAGAAATCTCATTTTGCTTATCTAGAGTCTATGTGGAGTGTATGTGGCGTTATGCATTTAATCACAACTTCAGAGGTAGGATCTGTAGATGAAAGAATTCACACCTTGGCTGACGGACGGATGGTAATTTCACTCATGAATGGAGCATTTGATCAGGATCTGAATGGACTCCTGTGTCGATTCTCATGTGTCTGTACCAACTCTGTGCCTTTCGAGCTTTATAATATACTTATCATACATAGGGAAATGCATCTGCCTTAGAATGCAGGAAAGAGTGGCACAATGTAAGGCACTGATTACTTTGTGAGATTGACCTTGCCTTCGCAGTAGACTCTTAGGATGGAGATTCACGCTTCCAAATTTGTGAAATTTTTATTGCCGTCCGTGTGAGGGTAGCCGCACCAAACTTCAGCTTTGCCATATGAGAAGCTACACTGAGGTAAACCACCGCAGGTCACGAGAAGAGGCCACAGAGGATGGCAGATGCTAATAAACTGTAAGATAAGATCGCAGGATTTGTCCTGTTTCAGGTTGGAGCAGTCCTTTCAGCCAAGTCTAACCCAGGAATGAGATTTCTTATCTAGTGGACTTCCTGGTTTAAATGAAATCCTAATAAGATAAAAAAAGAAAAAAGTTTAATCATTTCTCTAGCCATATCTATGTGAGAGTGTGTGTGAGAAAGAGAGAGAAAGAGGGTGAGAGAGAGAGGTTTACTGCAGGTGAGGAGAAAGCCACCTCCAGAAGAAGCTCGGGCCTTGCAGTCAGTAATGTCATCAGAGTGGGAGTCCCAGCTGAATTTAGCACTGTTCTGCATGATTGCCCATGATAATTGTGTGTTGATAGGGAGCGCCGGAGATGGAGTATAATTTCCACCGAGAGATTCCTAAACAAATACCTGTGGTCAGCAGAGGGATGGAGTGCAGCAGGAGGTGAGGAGGAGAATAGCGGATGAGGGGAGATAGAGGATGAGAGGGTAACACTTCCAGAGGAGGAGGAGGCGGAAGAGGAGGAGGAAGAGGAGGAGGAGAAGGAGGAGGAGGAGGACGAGGAGGAGGAGGAGTAGGGACAGGAAGCAGTCTCACTGCCGGTTCTTATAGTCTGCTTAAAATGAAACCAAAGCAAGGCCCGGCAAGATACTGCACTTTTAAAAAAACATGAGAAGGAAAATCTCTGCACTCTGATAGTGAGACTAAAAAAGACTGTTCAGACAGACCAGACCACACCAGACCAGACCAGGACAGAACAGAACAGAACAGAAGCAGTGACACAATAACACAATCAAAAAAACAGTATAATAGTCATGTTAGTGATCTGTCATTATCCAACAGATTCCTCATGTTCAAAGCCAGAAAAAAAAGCTAAAATAATATAAAATACTATGAAATCAAGGGAAAAAAAAGATCACTTTAATACTAAAAACTATAAATAACCTTTATATTCAAACCAAAGTTACACAGTGGTTTATGTAAAAACAATAAAATGCCAGAACAATAAAATAGCAGAAATTATTAAATTGAAAATTCCAGAAATGTTTTGAGACAGTAAATGCTCTGCTCTGAACAATAATTAGTGTCCGATATGATTTTTCCATTTAATTGACTTATCTGATTAAACATTACATCTACTCACCATCTCTCATTTCAAAATCCGAAATCTCTGAAAATGCCAATATTTTTTCTTTTCCAAAGTTTAACTACCAGACACAAGATGTCTCCTACTTCACGGAAAGGCCCATTCTCAGTGCATGTGCACTGGTTTCAAGTTTCCACACCATATTTGTGTATGCTGCATGTTGAACTATAATTGGCCCCAAACTGGCTGTGATGTCACAAAATCCTGCCCGTACGTCCATGTTTTGAACTGAGATTTAAGGTGCACACGGAGAAACTTTCAACCTTCAGCAAATGAATGTGTCATCTAGTGTTAAACTCTGCACATACATTATTCTGCACAGTGAAGGTCAAATATCCAAGTGAAGTAACAATAAGCAAAACACATTTTTGAGTGGAGGGGGACTTTAAAAGTGACAAGGTGCATAAAAAACACTTAATGCAGAAATACAGGTTAAGGTTACAGGTTAAATTAGTTATAGGAGAGATTTAAAGGAAGTCACTGAGGAGGCAAGATGGAGTTCAACAGGAAGGTTGACCCTGACAGCATAGGACGTATAATCTCCTTTACTTTTAAGTCTGGAGAGGGGGACTGCGAGCAGAGTTTCGCCACGAGCTGTGTGTTCAGTATGTGTTGCTTGTGTGAAGGAATCAGAAAACAAAGTACGCAGAAAAGCAGGGAGACGCTGTGGGACATGTTGAAGTCCTTCACTCGTCTGGTCGAGAAAAGCAGATAAGTTCGACTCTCAGTCAACACTTGTATATTTAACCTTGAGGGAGGTTTAAGTTAATTGGAAGACACTCTTTGCCTGAGTGCTCTCACCTCATGGCACGTAGTGTAGTTATCATAGCTTATCTTCCAAATGTATCGTAATCCCACATGACATGCAAGTCAGATTTCATTTAAATCTGATTACTTTCAACTCTCAGAAAAAGCAAAGTATTTGAATTGCATGAACAATATGGCAAGTCATATTACACGCTGCTTTCCTCTTTAGAGATAGTTTTACATAATTTCCCATTCGTTTTGAAATAATGAATAGACAATGGGCTGTATAATTGTGAGAATTTACAATTCAGAGGACTACGTCGTATAATCACCATGCATAATTCAGAGAGTTGAGCGCATAGGTCACCAGTGGCAGTGGCACAAAAAGTAACTCAGGTCTTCAAACAAGCAGCGGAAAATCAACACTTTTATTGTCACTCCGCTGGAAACATCTCTTTGATGAGGCAACATATTCCTTCAAGATCATTGATGAAATATAAAGCAGTACAAGCAGGGCATCCAATTATCGATATACCTCATATATTTTCTTTTCAGCAGTGAGATGGTTTCAGTGGATTCTGTAAGTTCAGAAGAGCTCACTGATGTGTAAAGAGGCACAGTATAAAAATGGCTATTACATTGTTGGCCAGTGAAAACTACACCTGTACTGAGTGGATCCTTTCTGCCCCTCTAACATCATCTGGCCTCACACCTCAGTTTGTGCATATAAATTACATTCCAAAGTGTGTATGGATAGCCCTTGTTCATACTCAAGGTCTCTTGTTTCAAAGGCATGCTAATGTATTTCACAGTGAAACTCCTCTCAGCGGTCCTCTTTTAACTGTCAGGGCAACTGTGTAGGAGATGATTGGGACTCTTCAACCAACTCTCCTCTTGAATATTCATACATTTTTAATGGCACATATATATCCACATCCTTAACAAAGAGAAGTTTTGCGCAAGACTGAGTTAGCCATCAGAGATCATTTCAATTCAGAGGGTTTCAGTTGCTTTATTGCCTTTCCTTTTTTTTTTTTTAACTTAAACATTGTCTGTTAATTGTTAAATGGGTAAAGATCTTTCAGTGCTGACATCCCTCGCTTTTTGAAAGATTCATACTGTGGCAGCACCCACTAGCCACGGATTTCTCACTCTTTAATTCTTTCTTTGGGATTGCCGTGTTTCAGCATCAAGCACTGGAGCTTCTTATTTGGGTGTAGCTCCCCCTCGAGCAACTAATTAATGCTAGAGTACAAACAGCCGTTGGATTTGGTCATGAATATTCAAATATACTGCATGCATATCATTTCTTATGCAGTGTTGTAACACAGGGCATTGGTGAGGCAAGCATCAGGGGTTCAAATCCATTTGAGGTTCTCTGTATCATACCAATCTGTCCCAATCTGAACAGCAAGTCTGTTCCCACCTTTACTTGACAGAGTCAGACTTAACAAGGTGTCATGCTGAAATGTGACATGACATGCTTGTCATTATTTTGACATTTTCTAATTTCTTCACTTCATTGTCTTGTTTCGTTATGTTACAGTTTTAAATTTTTTGTTGTTGTTAATAATAGTATTGTTTACATAGTATTTTTTTAAAATCATGTAATCATTATTCATAACACAACTGTGGTCCAAACATCTGACACAACTGTCTTTCATAATTACCAAGCTATAAAACACACCCTATAAAAGGTTGTCATTTCTCATCAAAATATCCAAGTGCCTATTCATTTAAAAAAACAGTCAATTAAATAAATAGCTAGCTATTCATTTGCATAAAGTACCAACAGTTGTTTGACATATTTACACCTTAATTCTGAGCTTTAATTATGGTAATAATTAATGGTACCTTTGTTAATCAGATACTGAGGTTTATTCATTTTTGTAAACCTTTTTTGTTTCACAAAAGGGAAGCCAAAAAAAAAATTCATATCTTTTACTAAATTTATTCATTTATCATTTCCTCCTCAACATAATTTTAAACATTTCATACATCCTTATTCCTTAACTCATAGTGTAGAAATCTCACAGTCTGACCAGAAACTAATAACGTCAACCAAATTTAAAGGGAATTAAAAAAAACTCTCAACAGATTTTCCTCTTTATATCCTCAGTCACAGGTTCACTTCATGCTGCTTTAGACCTCTCATTCTGCATCCAGCATGTCTCAACGGCACAATAGAAATATTTGTTGTTCCGTTCTGCTGAACCACAATTCCTCATATGTTTATTAATGCCTTTCTACAAGAGGGCATTGTCACATTTGTTAGCCTTAAACATGTCAACATACAAAAAAAAAATAAACAGGCACAAGCACTGTTTACCATATTTAATAGAAATGAATATACAATTCTAATGTATCTATTCAAATGATTTCTACTCTCTTTGTTTCACTCTTCATGTGAATTCATAAGAGTTGTTTAATATTCAACCTCACTTCATTAGAGTAACATTTATGAAAATTATGTATTATGTATTAAAATTACAGCAAAGCAAACACGGGCCTATTATTAACACTTGAACTACATCTGTACAGATATTAGAGTCACGCCGCCTTGATATTAACAAAGGTGACGTTTCGCTAAAGTTAGAACAGCAAAACCCGAGTTCTTGTGCTCAGATTTGTACAAAAAATGACAACGGCACTGACAAGAACAGGAAATCTTTCTGTGGCTTGAGGTAATGTATGTACAATGCAGTGATATGGCTCTGATCAGGGGACGAAACACTTCGAAAAAAGTAAAGAAACAAGTGAAAATAGAAGCTTAAACTATAAAAATAAAAGTTTAATTATACAGTGTAAGTTTCAGAACTATCATTGAAAACACTGTCAAATATAATTGTAAATTTGAGGTATGCTGTACAGTTCACAGGCATGCAGCAAATCTGATACAGAACCAGACGCTGAATGTCAAATCAAAAGACACACAGAAAGCACCACAATAGAAGGCAACAGAAAAGAAACAGAAACACGGAAACAAATAGTCTGTTCAGACACAGACTGAATGCTTTACCTGCTGATTTCCTTTGAAATTTTGCGGTAGCTTAGACGACAAACAATCTTTCCTTTTTTTTTCGGTTGAAGTTTGAAATCAAATCCTAATGTAAGCAAGAGTAATGTTACAGTCCTTTTTATTCAGCTCTGCAACCAACAGGCTTCATATGTGTCCTCATCCTGTGGATGCCACTGTGCTTTTATACTGGTTTCAACTTGCAAAATTATACCTTTGACCCCAAGTAGTGCTGACATTCCTTGAAAGTAAAATCCTGTGTGTGGAGAGTGTGGTGTTTGGTTTTGCAATGGTAAAAGTAGACTTTGTATTAATTGAAGTATAATGATATCCCTTGCTTGGATGTTGGGGAAAGGGGAAAGCAGTGAATAATGTATCTCCATGCAGATGATAAATGAATATGTTCACATATTCATTTATTAATTTATATATTTGAATTGCAATTTGGCTTTTCTTTATACTTCCAGTGCTTAAGACATACCTTTTTTAGTCCATCATTAAATCTACTCTCTTTAGCTGTATTTTCATGATAATTCAATTTAAGATACGATCTCATCTTTCTTATCATAAGTTAAAATTTTATACTCCACTTTTCACTTTGTCCTTACCTTTTCCTGTTTGTGTGTTTGCAGTCTTATATATATATATATATATATAACTTGAATACATATATATATATATATATATACATATATGTATTCAAGTTCTTCAAGTTCTTCTTCATGTCTGAAGAAGAATGGAAGAGGAAAGAAGCCCCGATAAACGGACCGCAAAGTTTTGCAAAGTTTCACAAAGAAAAAGGAAATGCCAGCTGAAGAGACACTGCCGGGCTTCAGGCAGTAGAAGTCACACGCCAGAGGGACTGAACGAGAGCTGGTAAATGTTACCGTTGATAAATAAACATTATTTAAAAGATCTGTCAGCTCTTGTTAGAACGTAGCCGTGGTTCATTTGTTTCACTGCTCTGAGGGTATAAGGAATATTTAATCACTCCTCTGAATGACATGAATAATCACAGATACCATTTTCAGGAAGCCACAAGCTCACACACCGATGATAACTTGGGCGCTGATGTTTAAGATTTACATACAAACAATTTACAGTAAATTTGAAAAACACTATTAAGTTTAAATGTTACATGCTCTCTCTGAATGATAATCTGTACAAAGCTTTGTAAGATTACAGTTATTGCTCAGGTAGAGTCATAGACAAATAATTACAACCTATTGACGGATGTCTGCAACTCATCAACAACATTATTTTATTTGCCTAAACAACACACGTTACTGCTTTTCTGTCATGACCATAACATCCATAACAATTTGGTGTGCAGATTGTGTAACTTTCAGAAAAGTTTCAGAAAAGCCAAATTTAAGACATTTACAATGTTTAAATTATTCTAATATTTCATTTAAAATTAATATACAAATAAAGACAGAATATTTGGTATTTTCCATTGCTTTGAGCTAATAAATCTGGACGTTGCAAAAGGTGCTACCCAGAATTAGTGCTACTGCACTAATTCTATTGACTTGGACATCCACTGTAAAGAACCTTTTAAAAAAAAAAATCAATAATACATTGATACTGAAAGGTAGAAACATTTTAAGGAGAAATATTTTATGGCACAATTCAAGAAAAAATAAGATCTTTAACATCTGTATTTAAAGCTGCTACAATCAGTTTTTTAAGTGGATCACATAATCAGGTACGTGCAAGGCATTGTCTGTAGTGACAAATCTACAGAAAATTCTCACCCGACTCTGCAGTTCAGCTCAGTGCTACGGAACTTTTTAGCATCTTTTAAGATCATTGTTTTGTTTTTGCACCTTTACTGTCTTTGTTCACTCTCATCACTCTCATACTGTTCGTTTTTGGGTTGCAGAGGACAGCTTGTTTCAGCTAAGAGCCTCTGACAACCCTCTGTACCCTACCTGCTCGGCACCAAACAGCAGAGAGAGACACAGTTAGCAGCTAGCTGGTGAACATAGCGGAGCATTTATCAGCTAAAAAGCCAGATATTTTTCTCTGGAGTTGGTGGGGTAAAAAGGAGAGTGACCACTGGGTTGGAACTTATCAGATGGACACAAACATGGCTTCAAATGAATAATAATGTTGCTGTAAATCAAAAGCTAGACCTGCTGATACCACTGGGAATCAGTGGCCACTCTGCGACTCTTAGTTGCTTTGGGGCTCTGTTTGTGTTAGCCTGCATGTAACCCCTGGTCCAGCCACTCTCTTGCCCCTCCACACTCAGCAGAAGATGCCATGCTAGTCTTTTGCCCGTCGTCACATAGGACACCTGCTCGTTGGCATGGCGACATCCGAGCCTCTGGGATGAGCAAAGGGGCATCTGTTCAGTAGACAGAGGGGCTGAACGGGTTGCCCTTAGCAACAGGCTTCAGAGCAGGCCTTGGCATCTGCACATACTATACTGGATAAATAAGGAGGGTTTTGTGATTGGGAAATTATCATTTGCGCTGCATATTACAGGCCTTACGTTATGTAACAGACTATCTATCTATCTATAACTAGGGTTATACCAATATGCAGTACATCAGTCTAATGTGGGCCTGTAGTTAAATAAGCTACACATTGTCCCATAACTACACTTACATAAAAACAATCCATAAAATGTGAGATTTTGTTTTCTTTGCACATTTCATTGATTCATTTAACTGTTTGGGTGTGTGTTGTACTTAAATTAAATCTTTATAGAAACTCTGAGGTGTTCAAGCTAATTATCCTGTTGTTGAATTGGTGACGTTTGTCACCCTGCTAACTCACATAACATAAAAGAATTGAAATAATACCAATTTAATTTAGCCTTTTCGTGAGATGCTATTGTTAAGATCCTGCTTTAGAGGCTCTTACACCCTGCTGAGGAAAAATTCTGAAGACAAAATTTTAAAATGATAAAACTTGACAACATCTGTCTAAAACCATCTGTATTTTTACCAGCCTGAAAAAACACATCTCAATTAAACTCTACTTTACACTTGTTGCCTGAGACTGACCTTTGTCTGACCTTTCTGTGGCTTTTCTTGGCTCTTGTCATTCCCTATTGTTTGAACTCCTCCTTTCCTGCCTTTCCATCTGTGCACTCGTTTCATTTTAGCTTGGAATGAATCTGGATTTTGCTCAGGTTGGTCTTCCTGCCAAGATAAGGATTGGAATTTGTAGTGATTGCTTACACTATATGTGCAGATTTTATTTATCTGTGTCATATTTTTGAAACCACTGAGTAGTGAATAAAGGAGCTGGCATCATTGCAAGTCTGACATTCTTCTGCTTTATTAGTGATAATGACTGGCATGTCATTCTCCATTGCAACATGTCATCTTTATGGACAAATTTATACACTTGTGTAACCACATTAAGTAAATACAATATGCATCTCATCTGGTTCTAATGAAGTCAAAGTCCATCAGAATTTGAATGAATATCTATTCCGGTTGTCAGGTTTAAAGGTTCATAACCTGCAGTCTTCCCCTTTTTAACCTTCACTAACTGTAAATGCTTAAGCAGCATTTTACTTTTATTTCAGTCCCGAGGAATACAGAGTGAGTTTAATATGTTTTTAGCTTGGAGGTTAACCTGCTTTTTTGTTCAGATTTGTTATTCAAATATAGCCTGCCTGACATGGCAGCATTTGTCCATTCAAAGCACTCATTCATGGTTCACTGATTGTCTGTGAGTTACCGTGAAAGGGAAATAAAACACCCCATGATCACAAATAAAATGGGGGTTGCCTCTTACATCTGAAGCCCCCTCCATTTGTGTTTGAACATGAACATGAACATGAACATCATTATTAGAAAACTGTCTAAATATATTACTGTTTGTCTTCATAAAACAGTAACTACAGACCTAAATATAAATTCCAACCTCCTTATATTTAATTTTTCATACTCGTTCTTATATGAACCAACTAAGACAGCCAAGGCCACTTACTGTACAGTAAAGGACTCAAATGAAAAATGAATATGAATGTATTTGAATTGCCCAACAGGCTGAAATAAGGTCCAAAAACATCTAATTCATTATCAATATATATAGGCTATATATAAAGAGAAAGAAGTTCTATATCATTATCAGACTCATGGTGGAAAATGAAAAAGGATCAAAATCAATGCAGCAGAGCCAGATATTGTCCGTTTTGTTCTATGCATTGTTCTTCTTTGTCCAAACCTGACTCTTACATTACCCACAATGCAACCAGACTGCTGACAGTCATTCGGTTCCAACAGTTCAGGTGTGTTTTGCTAGTTGCGGCTAATGAAGCCTCGAGCTGCTAGCCTCATTCAGAGATGAGGAATGAGAGGTCTGGTAGGCTCACTTATTTCTAACTCCACATCCCCTGGATTTTTTTTTCATTTTCAAACTTGCGGTCTTCAGACTAAACTAACACTGATGCAAGTCACATCACTTGAGGCAATTTATCAGATTTCACACGGCTCCCGCTGGAGCGACAAAATGATGTAGTTGTACTCTCCATGATCTGTAAACAGACTCTGATGTATAAAACCCCTTTATGTTAAAGGATGAACATTTAGGTCATTTATTAAAATAAGATACAAAAATACTTAACAACACTTAGGCGACTTTACCTCTGTCCTTTGCTTTTTATGACTTTGGATTAAAATTTACACGGGCCTTCAGTGTTGCTCATCACACTTCCAAATTGCATCTAAAAGACTAACGTTAGGAAACTTCAGTTTTAATCATGCGTATTAATGAGTAATATTTAAAAGATCAGACACTATGGGTTTTTTTTTCCCATTTCCACCCAGTCTTTTTATCAGAATATGCATGAACAGTCACGTTAGAAGACACCACCAAACAAAGCGTTGTGCTTGCAATGTGGAAACATACTTTTTAAAAATGCAAAAGTAAAAGATCCATAATTTGACACTATCACTTTCAGTCACACCTATGATCTATTTAGAGTCACCATGGTTAACCTAAGCTGCATTTAACCTGCAGAAAACACATGAAGAAAATGCAAACGCCACATGCGAAGGCCCAAGATGATTTTACTTGCCGACAACTAAAAAAGTATTAATCCAAGAACTATTTTGAGGATGAGAAGGGAATATTACATTAGGAAAAGGTTTCTTTTCTTTACAGACCAAATGCACTTTATTCAGTGATGAGGTGAATCAAAGTAAAAGAGATTTTCTCATATTGATTTCCCCTTTATATATTCTAACCGACCAGAGGCAGATAAACATGAATGTCACTGCTTTTCCACTTTTAAATGGAAGAACTGCTCCACAAGCAAGAGTGTCTTGTCTTGGGATTATGAGCCCCTGTTCTGTTAACAAGATGCTGTGGCTACAAATCAGAGCTGCTAATGACTTAAAGAGCATATCAGCTATGGCTCGTTTGCTGAACAGCAGAGGAGCACAGTGCTTTGAGTTTCTACTTTAATTAGGGATTGGCTAAAACAAAGCTCCCTGTGGTCCCAACACATTACCAATACTCCTGTGCATGGGTCTATTAGTGCTTAAAACAGCCCCACAAGGAATGCAGGTTATCCCATGGTTGTCCAATAAGTAATGTATAAGAGAGTAATGTATCTTAAGTATTCTAGTGACACTGCCTATCTATGTCCATGAAACGGGAGGAGTGTAATGCATTTCCTGCACTTTGCATTCAATGTATGCAGGTATTGACCAAGTTCTGTGTGGAGGTCACAAGTTCACCTTCATTCCTGAGCAGACGTTCATATTCTTACATGGGGGAAAAAAAACAGTCACAACCTCTCTCAATCAAGCCCTGATCAAGCACAAAGGCAGATCCGACTCTAAATAATACATGACTTGCCTTCCCGTATACACTCCCCACTGGGACACTGAAAAGAGGGTACGGATTCAAACATCTTTCCTCATCTTCAAAAGTCCTGCCTTCATCTCAGCTGCTGCCAGATTCTTTGACACTGCTTCGTCCTGGAAAAGGTGATACCATTCATTTCAGAGCTTGATTGTCCTTGTCCTCAAAGTCTCTTTTAATGCGATAAGCGATATACAAACCGAATGTTGAAGCATATTTTGATAATTTTAGGGGACATTGCGATGTTATCAAAATTCAGATTGTTTCTTTGGTACAAAGGGCCAAAACAACTCCTCCATGTCAGTATAGCATTGCCATTCATTTGCCATAAGCTTGAGCTTCTTAGGGAATATGAGCTGCTGTAGATTTTAAGGAACTGTTTACAGTAAGTGATATTTTCCTATCGTGAGCTGAAGTAAAATCAGATCTTGGTAAGAGGTAAGAAAACTTTGATTCAAAATCACAGACATTTTCAATTCAAATTACTAAAAATGCTGCCCTGGAACATATCCTCAACCATATGTCAGAGAGTTTATTTAATTTGTCTAGACAATGATGGTATTTTTTTTAATTGTATTGTTTATTTATTCTTTCTTGTTTAATAAGCCTTAACAGCCATTTCCCACATTTCCTAGACAATTGCAACAAATTCTGCATTCCCACAATTCCAGCAGCTTAGTTGGGAGTGTTCATGCAGTACTCCAAGATGGCTACCAGCACTGTTAGCCTGGTATTCACAGCATTTAAATACCCCAAATTAGCATTTTTGCTGTATTTAGAGCTATTTGTTAACAATGGAAACCAGATGCAAATAAACTGTGTATAGCTCCTTTTGTATTGACTGAATTGATTGTATTGGAACTAATATTGGATTTTATTTTCATGTACCGAAACTGCCAGTGTTGACACTTCTTTAGTTCTTTTGTGGGACATATCCTCGGTGTCCATGGGTGAGTGGAGTGGCTAAAGCTCTTTCAGACATGGATGATAGCAGAACAGAAAGAAATGAATGGTGTTGAAAATTTCAAACAGCAGAGAATATAGCTGAAATTTGGAAAAAATGTTAATGTTTGTTTGACTTTGTTAAAATTTATTTCAACTACAAATAGCAGGTTCTGTAGTAGATGGTAATTTATCTTATGGATAGTAAAGCCAGGGAACATGTTTCGCTTTTTCAGAAAGGCCGATAAAGAAATGCTCAATGAGAGATTGCACTGAGTTACAGAAGCTAATGGAACAGAGGCTAGCCCAATGGTGCTGTCAGAACTTGGGTCTCTATTGTTCTCTTGTCATTGTCCCTCTGTATGTCTTTTATGGACAGCTATTAGGTGATGTTGCTGAACCTAAGGTAAAACTTGGACTTTCAGTGAATAATTATCTCAGCTCTTTCAGTAGAGTGATTTTGCAAAAATGCAAAATGCTAATGGAGGTCTATGTTAACTTTTCTTGTCTGAATTCTGGTCATTTGATTAGAACAAAATAATATTCCCTCTTCTTTGACTGAGAATGCAGACACGGGCACAGAAGGCAGGCGGCTCATTGCTGCTGCTCTTTGGCTGGTGATAAAGATTCAGCCTGTTCCTTTAGCTCCAAGTGTAGTCATGTGTATAATTGCTCTGGGACTGGAAATGCACCATGTGTGAATATAAAGGAAAGGCCATCTAATAGCACACTGTTCAAACAGCATAGCTTCAGTTTGTCTAAATGTCCCATGTCACAGAGAAGCTGCAGAGGACGGAGAACGGCTCAGGATAGCAGCAACGATCAGTGAGAGTGTGCAGGGCTAACAGGGAAGAACAACACACCAGATAAAAAGTGGGCTGCTAATCAGCGCATATTGTCCAAGCACAACAAACAAAACAAAAGAAACAAACAACAACAACAACAACAAAAAGGACGGGATTAACGTTACAGAGGGAGGTGCGAAATATCAAGTTCACTGTGCTCCTCTGTAATTTACCTCATTGTTCAGACGACATTTTAATGGGACATTACGTTATGGACATTCAGCAGGACTAGCCAAAAGAGAATACCAGCACATACCTCCTGATGTCTTTATTTTATTCTGTCATCATACTGGTTCCCAAAAGGCCTACTGTATATGTTGGTGTTAACATGTGTCCATATAGGTGCTTTTCCAGCAAACGTTTCAGGAACTTTAATTTCCCAGGAACTAATGTCCAGGAACTTTCCCAGGGGGTAAAACTTCCCCAGTGCTTTGGGTTTTTTATTTCTGCACAGATGAAGCAAATTAGTCAACTGACATATCAAAAGAACAATGATTGCTGGTCATGTCATTTTTTATGCGCGTGTAAAGTGATCCTCTGCAAAAAGGGAAAACAAAGCCTGGACTTTGTCATCCATTTATCGTAAACTCTCTTGGGTTGCTTGATCCTGATTATTGTTGGTTACAAAATAAAAGCAAAACAAGATGTTTGCAGTTTTGGGTTTTTAAACATGACTGGTATATGACAATACTGCAGAAAATACTAGCGTACTTGACCAATCAGTGACATTCAGCACTGCAAGCTCCACCTGGAAAGTTCCTGAACCTTCATAAAGTACTATCCCCCAGCAAGGACGTTTTTGGAGGTAAAACTGTCTCCCCGGAACTTGTTTGAGACCTTAGTTCCTCTGATGGAAACGCAGGTAAGAGAATTAAGTTTCTTAAAAGGTTCCTGTTCCCTGGGGAATGTTATTGCAGTGGAAATGCACCTAATCAGATTACTGAAATCATTTTTGACTTTCTCAATTTTTACACAAAAGTCAAATTTCGACCATAGCTTACAAGAAAGTGGAAGACCAAGTAGCTCTTTATATAACTCAGAGATCCACTTGAAAATACATAACGTCGCTCCAGACAGGATTTAAATCACAGGAGGACCAGGAAATCGGATTGCGGCAGTAACTATAACGTAGTTAAAAGTGAAAGTAGCTGTTTTCCCTACTTTCAGAGGCTGGAAATTACTCTAAGAGTGAACCAAAACAGTAAAGTTGCTGGTCATAAAACCAAATCCACGTTTTTAGCTGCTCCACTATGTTCAGCTAAACGAGTCTGTCTTCTGTTTGGTGCTAAATAACATACAGTGGGTTTCAGAGCTTTTCCTTTTGAACTAGGATGCTGCTACAGTTTATTTCACTAATAGAGGCGGTCTGCTCCTGCTGCATCTGGAGCAACACTAATGAGAGCTGTGAGATTGAACCAAAACAAGTTGTGGGCTGTAAAACCAAAACAACTGGCTCAAAGAGGAGGGAAGAGTGACTGAGAGAATAGCTTTTGTAAAAAAAATAAGCAACATAGACAACAGATAGTGGGGGGTGGGGAAATGTGTCCGGACTAAATGTAAATGTCTCATTGATCGTTTGACTAAGGCAAGCAGAGGCCCTGCTCCTATTGATCAGCTCAAGGCCAAGGGCAAGATGAAGCTGACAACTCAGACACTGACCTCTGCCGCCTTGACCTTGGCCTAAAGCCAGAAATCTGCCCTTCAACCTTCATCATGTGACCTCTGGCCTTCACAGGGCCCCAGATGTGACCTGAGCAGAGCATTTTGGTGTCCTGGCTGTGCTCCCTCACTCCCAGAAAGACCACTCTAAGGCAAAATAATGTCTCCAGAGAGCTCAAGAGGAAGGTGGAATGAATGCAACTTCAACTGAAAGGTGTGACCAAAGTCTGAGAGAGAGAGAGAGAGAGAGAGAGAGAGAGAGGGAGAGAGAGATAGAGAGATATAGAAATGTATTGTTAGTTAGTAGTAATAATACCGATAGTAATCGTTAGTACAACAGTAAAAATGATAAATGCCTCCATGGAATACATATCAAATTACTGTTCAGTAATATAACTGTATAGATAGTTTATAGATGTTGTCATATTTGTCTCAATATACAGTTTCATTTTTATTGTTTTTAATGCCTCACTTTCATATAAGCTGCTGGAAGATTCAGGGTCTCCACTCCTCAACCTTTGAGCTGAAGAATGAAAAGCCTGAATTCATGAACTCTATCAAAGACGCTGACATAATTGTGTTGACAGAAACATGTTGTCAAAATGATCTGCTAACTCCCTGTCCTCCAGGATATAATGAAGTCATGGTGCCCTTTATAAAATTAAAGAACATATGTAAGGACAGAACATCTTTGTGTCATATGAAAGAGACCTTTGTCGTCAGATCTCACCAATTAAACAGGCTAAATCAAATGTTTTATTAAGATTAAATCAAACCCTGGGAATAAATGATAGGGATCTATAGCCTTGTGCTGAATATACTGAATACCAGTAGATTCTCCTTATTTGGAAAACATTTTTTAACTCTCCGCACAGAAATCGGCTATATCCAGGCCCAGGGAAATGTGTTTCTAACTGGAGATCTGAATGGACGAAGAGGAACTGAACCTGATATCATTGACCCACAAGGCAACAACCATGAGTTTGGTCTGTCTCCCCTGTTTGCCATACCAACCATCACCCAGCGAAACAACCTTGACTCCCAAATAAATCAAGGAGTGGGAGGTAGTGCATCTCTGTCAGGCCTTAGGACTATACATTGTTAATGGTAGGATCAGAGGGGACTCCTTAGGGAGATTCAAATATTCCTCAGCTCTTGGCTCTAGTGTAGTTGACTATGCAATCACTGACATGGACCCCTCTGCTATCAGTGCCTTGACTGTCAGAAAGCAATCAACTCTGTCAGGCCACGACCAAATAAATTAGTTCTTTAAACTCTCAGGTCAAATGAGTGACAAAAAGTGAGCCCAGTTATATCCTCCTCACAGTGGAGACAAATTCATCATCTCCTTAAACTCACCTGATCTGATGAATCACATATCAATATATGACCAAAATTGGTATGTCCCTACCAGAGATGGTATAAACAAGGCCACTGATGATATCAATATGATAAGGCAGCTACTGAAGCTGGCCTTACAAAACAAAAACGGAAGCCTGATAAAAGGCAAAACGTTGAAGAAATGGTTTGATCAGAAAAGCAAGATGATCAGAAAAGACCTGCGAAAAACATAAAATGAAATTTACCACCAATCAAACAACCTAACCTTATGGGGTCAGCTACAATGAAATTTTCAATAAATATAAAAGTACAGTTGGGCAGAAAAAACAAAATATACCTACATGAAACTTCAAGATATTGAGAAGACCATTAACCAAAATCAACTTTGGAATATGTGGAATAACTTTAATAAATAGTAAATACAAGCATTACCCATCCATAGTGGTGACATCTGGAGAGCACATTTTGAAAATCCGTACAAAGACCTACCAATGAATCAAATTAATTCAGATCAATATATTATGGAGTAAAAATATCAAACATTAGAACAAACAATTAAAGATCACCAAAACCCCCTTAATTTCCCAATTAGATTAATTTCCCAGAATTGACCACACAGATTAAATCTCTTCGGCCAAAGAAAGCCTGTAGTCCAGACAGCATTAAAACAGGAAATGCTCAAATGCAGCATCCCAGAGATGCAGGGTGCAGTGTTGAAGCTGTCAAATATCATATTACAATCAGGATATTTTCCTAACATCTGGTGTACAGGGCTCATTTCCCCCATATATAAGAGTGGGGACAAGTCGGTCCAGAGTAACTACCAGGGTATCTGCGTCAACAGTTGTCTATGTCAATTATTCTGTAGTATTCTAAATAAAAGAATACTAAATTTCCTTCACGAACACTCAATCTCGAATAAAAATCCAATTGGCTTTCTCCCAAAACGATGCACCACCGACCATGTATGTACACATCATGCTTGACTCAACAAACAATAACCAAAAATAGTAAGATTACTGCACGTTTTATTGATCAAAATAGCCTTTGACTCAATTTGGCATGGAGGCAAAATATATGATCTGATTAAATCAATGTCTCAGGAAAATAGGTGTGTTGTTGAAATGGGAGACAAACAAAGGTTCATCAAGGTTCAATTTGAGCCAGACATTATATAACGTATTAACAGTGAAGTCTCGGTTTTATGATGATGACCTTGTTCTACTATCTTCTATTGAACTGACTACAGCAATACCTGGACATAGTAGAAAAATGCCCGAAATGGGCCCTGGCAGTTAAACATGAAGAAAACTAAAATCCAGATTTTTCAGAAATGCCTCAGATGCCAGGAAAACAAATACCATTAATAATCAAATCACTGAACACAGTGTGAGCTACTGTATACCTACCTTGGTATACCCATAACAGCATCGGGAGGTTTCAACTTGACAGTGAATGAACTAAAAGAAAAAGCTCAAAGAGCTCTAAATGCAATTAAGAGACAATTTTATAACTTCCAGATTGCGATTAGAATCTGTCTTAAAATATTTAATAGTGTTATCCTGCCCATTGCCCTATATGAAGTTTAGGGTCCACTGAGTCATCATAGCTATACCCATTTGGATAAACACCCAACTGAAACTCTACATACAGAATTCTGCAGATATTTTTTACACGTGCAAAGAAAAACACCAACAAATGCCTGTCGAGCAGAATTACGCAGACACCCACTGATAATTAACATTCAAAAGAGAGCACTCACATTTTTTAAGCACCTTAAATCCAGCCCCCTAGACACCCTCCATTTCAAAGCCCTCCAAACCCAAGAGCTGAGCCCAGAAAACAGTCCCCTATGTCAGCTGGTGCTGAGACTAGCTGCCCCCTCTCAAGCACACTCTGACCACAACTCGAAACAGCACTGCTTTCCAAACACCAATCAGAGTAAACCAAATTATAACACAATGGAAAGAAACCTATTTGAAACAGTGAAAAGAAGACAGAAGTAGATTAGAACATTAACTGTCCCTAAACAGAGATTATGAATTGGCAGAATATTTCTTACCTGTCAGAGATAGAATGCAGAGGCAGATCCTGACCAAGAATGGGATCAGTGACCACAAACTTGCAATCGAACAAGGACGACACAAGAAAACCATGGCAACTGAAAGAAAACAGAACATGTGGTCAATGTTCGACAGGTGAGGTTGGGACAGAGATGCACTTCTTCTTTAAATGTAAATCATTCCATGAAATAAGGCGCATACTTTAACCAATTCAATTCAGTAATTCCAAACTTCAACAAGCTAAATTACATCTCAAAATTAAAAAATACTTCTAGGAGAAGGAGACACGGCATATCTTGGTGCCCATTATATATCAAAATGCCAAAACCTGAGGGACGGGGGTGGGTGGGGGATTGGTGGGGGGTGGGGGGCACAGAAGGGAAGAGGGACAAAGTAAGAATGTTTTCTGTCGACTTAAGAATCGGTTATAAGGTTACTAGCTGCTCTGTTGTATTGATCGGGTAATTTAATTACATGAGCCTGCATTAAACACTCATACACAAGCACAGACGGAGAGGTGAAAGATCACAGCATCAGGCAGCTTCTACTACCTTTGTGTTAATATACCACAGTGGAGGATTATTCAAAAAAGATGAAAATTGCCCTAAATTCAAGGTTTTTTTCCCCCCCTGTTAAAGGGTTTTTGGGGGAAGTTTTTCCTTGTCCGAACTGAGAATAGAGAGCGTTGTATACCGTACAGATTGTGAAGTCTCTTGAGGCAAATTTTGGATTTGTGATATTTGGCTATATACACTGCTCAGCCACTGCATTAAAACCAATAGAGTTACCAATATAGTGTCATAGCAAAGGGTCTGAATACTTTTGTCAGTGTGATATTTCAGTTTTAACAGTATTCATGTTTACTATATAACGAGCAGGGAATTAAGAATTGACACACACAGACATTTATGAATCTTCATCATGCTAGCTGTTTGCACCTGTTTTCACTCTTTGCTAAATTAAGTTAACTGGCTTAACCCTGTTATCTATAATTTATGTTCGTATACAACTAATTTGCAACAGCAAATAAATTTTGAAGGAAACATAATGCAGAGTGGATTACGTTTTGTATTCACATGATGAGACATTTTTATTAATTAACAAATCTGGCAAGTTGCAAAAATGTTGATACTGAATGTATCTGTTCAAAATGTTCATCGACAACAAATTTTATTTTGTTTTCGCCAAAATCTCTGATCTTGCAGAACAATATCCACTTGTAGTGACAACAACATTGTTAAACTTTTTATTGGTTATGTTTAGGCACTCACAGCACTTAGTTAAGGTTTGGGAAAGGTCGTGGTCTGGTTTAATACAGAAAACATTCACAATGACTTCTCTACAATGTTTTTTATTAATGTTTAACCAAAACCACAATCTTTTCCTGTGCTTTTGTTCCGTAATTCCATGAATGGATTATGAGAAAATGGGCCCCTGAGGCTCCCAACCCAGACTGAAAGGGACACAGAATGATGTTCAAGGAGGTTCATTGTAGTTTTGTATCTCTCCATGGTCACTTTGAGTCCCTGTGATTATTTTGGTTCTCTTTTTTGTCAATTGTCAATCTCTTGTTTTTTTGTGTCTCTTTATGGTAATTTTGAGCCCTGACCTCTCGGCCTCCCCTGGGCCTGTGCCATTCGGTAATCCATCCATGCTCAAACCTATCCAAGGACGGGAGTCAGGATGCAAGTGCCACAGTCCTGTGCTTTGTACTCCCACCCTTCTAGCAGCTTCAGTGCAATTGATAAATGTAGCACTTCATTCATCCACAAAGATGTTGCCTCTAGACGTACAGTAATCCAGCCAGTAATTAAGCTTGCTACCACAACGTAATTTGGAAAACAATTTAGTAATACAGTATAATATTTAGTAATAATAATAATAATATGTAGTAATATCTATACGGAATTTTTAAGAGGCAGGGTTGAGACCTGAGACTGGTACTGATCATCTCATCTAACTCTCAAAAAAAAAGCTATTCCTTTAATGTTGGGTTAAAGTTCCCTAAACTCTGATATGATTTACAGTAATGACATGAACCCATCAAATATCCCTTTCCTTTTCTCGTTGTGGTGTGGTGTGGTGGTACCAGACTAAACCAGACACAATCAAATGACCCTCAGGTAGGTTAAAGGTGAGAGGTCATGGCCAGTCAGGATGCACTGTTGAATCAGTGTACTAAAGACAAGGCAAGCTTCTCCCTCTCTGTTCAGCAATCTCTGTTTTCCAGCAATGTGTGTGAGTGTGTGTGATCGTGTGTGTGTGTGTGTGTGTGTGTGTGTGCGTGTGTGTGTGTGTATGTTGGTGTGTGTGTGTGTGTGTGTGTGTGTGTGTGTGTGTGTGTGTGTGTGATCATGTGTGTGTGTATGTTGTTGTGTGTGTGTGTGTGTGTGTGTGTGTGGGGGGGGTTATTGATCACTACCACCACCCAGCTTGTCCAATTGGAGGGAACACCTGAGCCTCTCATTAATCAGTGATGACTTTAATAGTGGATGAATCAGTGAGGAAAAAAATAGATGATAGCCACATTATAAGAGGAAATTTATTTCAGTTAGTGAAATTATACAGTAACAGTCTGCATTTTGATTATGGTAAGGCTCTCTGCATGTGGTATGAGGCAATAATGACTGAAGCAATTAACTCAACTGATCTTCTCAGTAACACCTTGTAGCACAGGGGGCTCAATCACATATTTTTTCAGAACAAACCAAGGAACAATTTCCATACTGCTAATTGTCTTGCTATGTGGTCCTGGTGTGTTAAAGTCTTCATACTGTAAGTTCACAGCCCTGTCCCATCTCCAGTTGCTCCATATTGTGTGCTTATTGCCTTTATCAATCTACTGGAGCCCAGAACAAAGACCTTCGTGTTCAAACAGCAATTACTCTCTCATCTCCTGAGGCATCAGCACAGGCCTAATTGGATTTAAATGAACCCCCAAATTTCCCTTTGTTACAGCAAATAATATGCAAGGCTTTTTAATTAAGATCCGATACAAGCCCACACGGAGGGTCCGCAGTTGCTTTCATGTCCTGCTCTTCAAATAGAGGTTCGGGCTTGCGTGGCGGACATTTAGGTGCAGAGTTTGGCTCAGTGGGAGGTTGCATGTGGTGGTGGTGTTTGTGTGTGTGTGTGTGTGTGTGTGTGTGTGTGTGTTATGGGGGTTGCTGTCTATCAAGAGAGGTGGATCAGTTAATTAAAAGAGCTCTAATGTGATTGATCAACATCTTTCAGAATTCTGAACACTCAAGGGGTTTTTGTCTCCTGTGCATTTGTGTAGTCTGTGTTCTCACCACCTGGAGGTTACTCGACATCCTCCCAGAAAATATTCTTCATATATGTCAGCAATCAAGCTATAATATTGTCATTTACTATTGTTACTTCAGTATATTCTGTAGGCTACATGCAACATCTGCTGCCATGTCTGTCCACCCTGTAGAAGGGATCCTTCCTCTGTTCTCTTTCTGAGGCATCTTCCTTTATTATCTTTTGTAGGTTTTTATTTTACCTTTTACATTTTATTTTAGTTTTTGGGAGGGTCTTCTTACCTGATTTGAGATTTTAAGGATAGAAGGGGTCGTATGCTGTACAGATTGTAAAGCTCTTCGAGGCAAATTTGTAATTTAGGATGTTGGGTTACTGTACATGAATAAAAATGACTTGATTTGCAGATTTTGTTTTTACTTTTGATTCATACGTCTTGAAAAAACTCTGAGGTTACCAAAGACTTTTTGCCCCTTGTTACTTACAAGATTACGGAGCTCAAATGAAGTTCTCAACTTCAGTTGATATTTACAGTGAGTCTGCTACACTGCACGGATATTGAAGGATAAAGCTGGTATAATTCCATATTTTTCTGAATGTCTCATTAAAAAATCAAAAACAACAATGTGTTAGTCCGTCTTTCAGTTGTTTCCAGCCCAGTTTTCTAGAAATTAAAATTATATACAACTAAACTTCAGTTACGGTCCCATCTGTGGTTGGGTTTAGGCAATGTAAGCGTTTTGGTTAGGGTTATGGAAAGATTGTGGTTTAGGTTAAATGTGAATAAGCACACTGTATCTGAAGTCACTGTGATCTTTTTCAGTATTAACTACAGTCTTTTGCTAACCTTAACCAAATGCTATGAGTGCCTAAATTTAAAAGTTTAATAAGGCTGCAGTCACTACAAAAGGATACTGTACTGGAGAATCAGATATTTTGGCAGAAAACAAATACATTGTCGGCTAACATCTTACTGATACATTCATAGCCATCATATTTGTGACCTGCAAAATACGTAAATTAACAAAATATTCTAATTACGCTAATAGAAAATGTAATCCGGTTGCAGTTATGTTTCCTGTAAAAATTTGCTATTGTAGTTTAGTTGTAAATAAACATTATTTTTAGGAGACATGGCTGTTCTTTCTGACTTCCCAATCCCTACCCTGTCTATGGCACTCACCCCAAAGCCCATTGATTTTAAAATCAATGACCAAATCTATTGGTTTTTTTTTTTTTTTTTAAATGGCTCAGAAATTTCCTAAAACAGCTGGGAACTCTAGTTTTTAGTAAACATTAGTCTAACAGGACTAAATTGTGCAGTTATGCGGGAATACTTTCTGCCGCAGATTAGCACACATTTGGAAGGGAAGTGAGTTGTTGCAGTACAGCAGCAGGCTGGTTTAAGTGGGATTGACTCAAAATAAACTACAGTGTTTGTCTTCATTGTAATAAAAGTATTTTTCAGTCAGTTCAACACTGTGGCTCATTTATATGCTCTTAAATGTTTCTGGACAACATTTATTAGGGACAGAGGAATAAGATATATATCAAGCTTTGGCTTCTTGATAGCAGGAAAAATTAATTGTTTGTTTGGTCTTTGGTCAAATGTTTTACAGTGAGAAAAATATTAAATATCACCAGCTTTATTCTTTAAAGCATTAAATTCCACCAATAATATCCCATTGACATCTAAAGCTTCCACAGTACATCTCAGTACAATCTTAGGAATGGTTGGAAAAGTGTCCAGCCCCACCAGCATGTGTATCTCAGGCATAATTCAAAGTTGTGGCATGTGTTTAACAGATGCTCAGGCACGCAAAGAAGCCTTAGCGTTTGGCATAAGTGTGAGGACAGAGTGAAATGTGTTGAGTCTGGAAGCAGAGGTGTCAGCCTCTACGCTTGGACTCTACAAAGAAAGTGATCGTTTGCTGCTTCAAAAGTAATATGACAACAGCTAAAGAATTTTCTCTGAATGGATCAGTACTGTAATGATTGATTGAATGATTGATCTGCTGCCCAAGTAGAGTATGCAGGAAGCCATCAGTCAGCCAGTGGCTGTCATGAATCATTCAGCCTTTGACTTCATTATTTTGTTGAGTCAGCTTTGGCCAATCGCATTGAAAGATTCAGCGGAGGACAAATGTGAGACTAAATTTGGAATTGCATTTTGGGATTGTTCTTTAGTTGTTATTATTGTGGGATCCCCAGCTTGACTGTAAAATCGTGTTAAATGCTGCTATAAGACCACACAAAGTTCACTAAAGTATTGAGTTTAAAGTATGTATTGAATTTCCCCACGCTTCAGTGAATTAGCAGTGGAAATAATGATGGATGATTGAGGAGAAGGGAAATCATCTTTTCATTTGCTGATAGCAGAACCTCCTTTTCCTATAACTCTGCATACAGTTCAGGTAATTTCCATTACCTCGGCTGAGACTTTGAAAGATAATGATAAAAGGCTGAATAGAATACATATTCACACTCCGCTTTCCTAATGTGTGATTGCTCATTTTCTTTTTCTGACAAAGAGGAGGAAATATTAAGTTGAGCTCTGAAAATATTAGCCTGGCTGCACATGGTAAGCAGTGTCAAATATTGCTGCTTTTCTACACTGTGGTGTTACTTCATTATATGTGCGAGCAAATTTACATGTATATTCACAGCTCAAGCCTGTGCCAAAATTATAGATTTTAAGAGCGACCCCAATTACAAGCATCATTCTATAATCATGGACCATAGTTGCGTTAGTATAAGTGCATAGACATGTTTGAGGTGAAAAAGTTGGAGCTTTAGGTTTCTGGTTTCAATGTTGGTACGGAGAGGAGTGTGGAGCAGCTGAAACTGCGTACTGAGAGGTTGATCAAGAGTGAATGGAGCTGTGAGACTTTCAATCATTCTCATTTCTCCCTCTTTTCAAGTCCAGAGAATTTGCCTCTTATTCCATACGGTAAAGTCAAACAGTTCCATGTGGTTTGTGAGTGAATTAATCATGATGATTAATTGGCTTTCAAGTTAAATATCCAGTGAGTGATGTCAGGCTGCCAGACATCAGGGCTAAATTGACAGGCCTTTAAGGAGAACCAGATTGATTTACACAGCAGCTAATGAATCCCCCTCCATCCAGAAGGGGAGGAAAGGTAAACAACTCTTTTCTTTTTCTTCCTCCCATCTGCCTTGTTCGAGTACACTTTGCTCTCTGTATTGAACTCTAACCTGGTTTTGAGACTCTGAGACTATTGATAAATTCCCTTTTTCTATTGCTTTTCCAACACAATAACAGGACAGCTGAGAGAAAATGTGTTTGTTAAAGTCGCACTATACTAGTGAAAATGCTTTGTATTTACATCAGTTCAGAAATTATACCCACGCTGTAAGTCTGTGGATGGCATAGTCATGGATCGGTCTGTCTGCCACTTTGTTCCTGACTGAAATTCTCAGCAATTACTGGATGGATCGCCATGAAATTTTGCGGACATTCATGATCCCAAGATGATGAATCTTACTAACTGTGGTGATCCCCTGACTTTTCCACAACGAGGTTCACGTTTGTGGTTTTAAGTGAACTTTGAAATTGGTTACTTTGAAATTTGGTACATATATACATGGTGCCCAGAGGATGAATCCTTTGAACGGTTTTGGTGATTCTCTGACTTTTCCTCTAGCGCAAGCAAGCAGATTTTTCCATTTTTCAGGTAAACATCTCAACATCCACTAGATGGAGGGACAACAGATTTTGCATATTCTTGGTTCTCAGAGGATGAATCCCACGTTCTCTGGCTGTTCCCTGACCTTTTCTCTAGTGCCAGTATGTGGTTAACTTGGTTAACATTGGATTGCCATAAAATTCGATACAGACACTCATGTCCCTCTTGTGATTAATAGGTGATCCCTCTGAAATTTCAGTCACCTAATTCATCAGGTCAACATTTTGTTTTGGCAATACCTGCAACACTAACAACAACCCCATTAACTGCTAATTAGCAAGAGTTAGCATACTAACATGCTAAACTAAGATGGTGAACACCTGCTAAATATCAGCATTTTTGCATTGTGAGCTGGTTAGCATGCCGATACTAGCATTAAGCTCAAAGTGCCGCTGTGTTTAAGTACAACTTCACAGAGTCACTAGCATGACTGCAGACTCTGAAGACTCTCTGGCTCTGGCCCACACTGGACCTGTTTTCTGAAATTCACTCTGGAGTGGATGCAATAGTTTGATTAAGAACAGCTGATTTATCCACAGGAAAGAACATTTTTCTAGAGTTCAAGCTGCTGAACATGAATCTTTGTGACTTTACTAGGCAGGAGTTATGTCCTATTGAACATTACATCGATTGCGCTTTGCATTTTGATATTCTTGCATCATCTTGCATGTAGTGTTGATAAAAAAGTACTGTAGAAGTCCAAATGACAATGAATACTTACAACTAAACATGGTTGAATGTTTCATAACAGGAATGGGTATCCAGTATATGTCTATTTAATGGTCCTCATCAATAATTCATCCGGAGATTATCTGCTGCATGCAGATTTCAAGATGGAGAACATGATGGCAGCTGAAGACTTACAGCAGCCTCCGAGGGTCAAAGTAGTGTACTTTGATGTAGCCTGTTAGATGCTGATGTTTGTCGACTCTTTAATGTGCAAAACAAGATCAGAATTAATTGGTAAAACCATGAAATTTACTGTATGTGTACAAACTGCAATTCAGTTGCTTGAGCACAAACCCTCTGTACACGTTCAGTGATTTATTAAACAAAATCAAAAAGAGTTTGAGAAAATTGTAAGTTGTTATTGGTTTCCTGATTTCTATGAGACATTCAAAAAGCGCTATACACACAATCAACCACAACCTGGTTTTTGAGTCAGTGTGGTACATAGAATTTTACTGAATGTAAAGAAAAAATAATACCACACTTGCCTTACCTGTTACAAAACTGCAGGAAAAATATGGAGGGTTGAGGGTGTAGCCATACAAATATTAGTGTTAGTTAGTGTTTTACTTAAATTATGTAAAAAGTCTCATTAAATGTTATTTGGTGTTTAAATTACAAAAAAAAAAGAAAAAAAAAATCTGCTTTTGAATTACGTGACATGTTGCAAAAGTAAAACATGTTTTCAAAGTGTGGCATGACAATGTGTTTTGTCTCCAGATGAGGTTTATGACACAGATTTCGAACCAACCAGCTCTGTAATCAGCTTTTAGAAGGTGAACGTAAGATTTCCCAAGGATACTTTATCTTTAAATTAATTGGAGCCAGGTGTTGGTGTTGGGGCATCAATTCCTAACTAAGAACGATTATGGAGATAAACAATCATCAGTGCTGGTAGGTGTTTTCTTGTATCATCTCATTATACAGACTGTTGCTCATAAACTTTCATCACAGCGGGAGCTCAGACAAAAAGATCTCAGTCTGCAGGACGATGGGGGTCATGTCTGGCTGTTGTGAGACAGCCTCACCTGCAGTAATCTCACTTAATACTTCTACAGTATTAACTGTACATTTCAGGAAAAATAGCTCCAAAAAGTTGGGAGCACTGTTGGAGCATGCTAACAGAAGCATATTAGAAGTTGCAGACTCTCAAGTTTTGCATCGGCAAAGAAATAATTGTTGGTTGGATCAACTGTAGAAAGCAGCTGTCTGAAGTAACTTTCAGTCTTCTTTAACAAAACATAGCAACAATAAAATGTTCTTATGTAACAAGGAGCTCTAAATGTTCAGACATCCCATTCAGTTCAGATTTACCTATTGTAGTCTCCTTCAAAGCTTTTGTCCAATTTTTACATAACTGTCACAGTCCTTGTTGAAATTATTTCTGTAAGATTTGCTTGTTAGGTATTAAAACAATCTGCACAGACAGTTTGAATCAAGCCGGGTGTCTATTTGTTTATGAATGAAGACTTTAGACGTAGTTTTGTTTTAGTTTAGTTTTGTTCTTTTGTGCCTTCTGCATACTTTTGTTCTTGTGGGAACATTAGGGAAGAGTGCTTCTTGTTTACTTAACTTGCCGCTTCGGAATATACTTAAATGTACCAAAGACCAGGTTAGGCAAGACTGTGCATGGTCGGATTAACCTGCTGGAGCCTGTGGGAAAAAATTAGCTTCTGGTCCCCTTTTAACCGTCGTGTGCTTCCAACTCTGTGATATGTGTACAATTTTTCCTATGTTGGAATAACACCCATATTTTCTCTATGGTAATTTGAATAAAACCCATTATTTTAGTAATAGGCAACATATAACCACAAAAATAAAACTAGAATGGCACTCAGTAGAGGGCATAGATCTGCCAAGGCCAAATATTGACGAAAACTTGTTTTGTTAAGGAAAATGATAAAAAAAAAAAAAATTCCTGGATTCGCCTCTTTAACCAGATCTGCAACAAACAAACAAACCAACAAACAGACACAGGTGAAGCATAACCTCCTTGACACAGTATTGAGTCTCTGGAATTCTCCTCAAATCAAGGTGCCAAGATAAGGTAATTAAGTAGGATGGACCTTAAAGTCCTTATCATGTCAGTTGTTATTGTGCTTTAGAGGTGCATATTTACAAACACTTTTTTCAATTAAATGAGCACAAAACAGTTGAACCACAGAGATCCTGGACTTTTTTGGGCCCCAGGAGTTCTGGGGACCCAGCTAGGTCAATTGCCCTCTTTGGTCAATTGGTAATCCATCTTTGGATCAGTGGCAGGAGAGCTCAACCCTGTGCTGATGAGATTTATTATATACACATTGCTTCCTCTGATTTCTCAGCAACTTCCAGGTTTTTAAATGAAATTTCTTAGTGGCAAAATTAATTGCAAAATATGTGCCTCTAGAATTGTATAATGCTTTCACACATGAACTGCAACCCTGAACCTGTCTATACATTAACCAGAGGAGCTGTATGTGAGAACGCAAACGTCCAAATCAGTCAGACCACACATTAAACGGACTTTACCCTGCCAGCCCTAGTACAAAGTCTTTGTAATGTCCGATTGAGCGCATGTGTGAGTAGAGCAAGTTATTGTCGTGAAACCAGAGGAATACAAAGGTTATTTCATGCTTCCTTTATGCTTTACCCAGGTGCCACCACTTGCCTCAACCAAACGGAGTATTTCCAGTAGGTGAGAACGCATCTGACTCCTGTTGCGTGCTACATGTGTGAAAGAGCAACTTTTTCTTCAGACAATGTCCGGACCTGATTCTCCGAACATTGACCAGAGTTCATATGGGTAAACAGCTTCGGTGATGTAGTGCCAGGGCTAGCTATGCCTGGGAAACTAAGTGCTAACACACTGGCTAGCCAGGAACATACTAGCACTAGTCAGTTGTAATGGCTCTCTGAGCTTCCTTCTATGTTCTCTTCACTGGACTTTTTATGCCAACTGGAATTTAGTTCTCAGGACTGAACATAATTTCATTCAATAGAGTTACTGAAAGAGGAAGAAAAAGCTCTCAGAGACAGCAAATTTGTCAGCAGTCAGTTATTTGGTTGGTAATGGGACAAAAAGTTCACACAGTTTATTCAAAAGAGGTAATTGTACCCTCAACCTATTTCTCATAACTGTCTGCAAACCATTCCTCTTTTTTGAAGCACTTTATACTGACAGAGGAGGGGTTCAATAAAAGTTGAATGAAAGCTAACAAGCTACGAAAGTTGCTTCCATTTTGGATTGTATAACTCTCCATTCCCTGAAAGGTCAGGAGTGTCAAAATGACTTGCTATTGGTCAACACTGAGAACTTGTGTGTCAAAGTTTGAACTTGACGCAAAAATTTGTGCAGATTTACTTTGGCCTTGTGAGCCAATCCACAGATCACATAGATGCCATTGAAATATATTAACTGTAACGTGCTATTTCAAATACTACTCTATTTCTCATACACTACCATCTATTCCAGGCAGGAACAGCTATTGATTGGATTATCGATATTAATGGTGGCCATAGTAAATGATGTCTTGTCCTAAAGTTATTTTTTTTCATTGTTTAACACCCTTTCAGCTGGTTTTATTTTTATATTGTTTTCTATATTGTTTTGCAGTACAAATTCATTTCCATGTTACATCTTCTAGCTGGTGTTGAAAGGTCATGGCTGGTGAAAAGAACAAGTCCTGGATATGTGTTTTGATGTTCACTGCTACCCATTCCCCCTCTCTAACCCCCCTGAGCCCCTCTGATCTACTCTTCAGCTCATTAAAACACCCTCTCCACCTCCACATTAGCATCAGAGTCATGGTCAGACTGCTTTGTGTTATAAGGGTGGAAAACAATATCAATAACAACAACAAAAACAATAGTAGCCTTTGGTCCAGGGAGGAGAGGAGGAAAAAGGTCTTTGATAATGTACATCAAAGAGAGACGCTGAAGTAGGCTGTGTTTTCACTGTGAGCATGCCAAGGTCATCTCTGATCCTGCTTGTGTGGTGTTAGCGCTTGGGGCCAGTCTGATGACACAAGGTGAGTTGCTGGGTCTGCAGGACATATCTTCAAGGATGGGAAGTCAAACACTGCAACCAATAAAGCCTTGTCATAGGTTAAAGTTATGCCCCTTTATTTCTTCTCTCTGCCTCTGTGTGCATGTGAGAGTGTTTGTGCGTGTTTGAAAGCCTTCGAAATTAGAAATGTCTGCAGTTAGCTATACAAAGTTTGAGACGGCTACTACCAATATAGCTATGAATGTCTGTACAATGTTAAACTTGAATCTGTGCGTCTAGTGAATCTGTATTTCTGGGGGTGAGTTGTGTTGAGCACGTAATTCACATTCTCGGGACAGTTTTTTTCTGTTCTGTTTCTGCCGGACACAACAATAATGTCAGTGAATTGTTTCCACACGTCATTCCTCTTTTTTAGGTCCCAGTAGCTCGTCAAAGACACATTGGAGAGAATTGGAAAAGCTGGACACTGCAGCGGTCCTCCATTTTGTTTAAAGTTCCTTCGCATTGTGTGGAGTTGTTCTGTTTTGGCTAGAATCAAGATGATCGGCGATTGGCTCTCGTTTGATCACCCCCTAGTTTGGGGGGGCTGTGTTTGTTTGCATTAAAGGGCAAAAATTCTGCTTTAATTTGGCTTGATATGAAATGGCAACCCTGTCTCCTAGAAAATTAAGTTGATATAAAACTAATCAGTTTTCCCACGTTGTGGTAGTAATGTTACCATCGGCTGGCTTATGTTCAGAGGCAATGTTTTTTTTTCTTTATGAATGTATGAAATGCTACATTTATTTACGGCAGCTGTACAGAGAACACGATTGTCATACTCAAGGCCCTGTTCATACCTGCCATTAACATGACTCTTGGGTGATCTGATTACAGATGGACAGCTCTGAGTACGACAGATCACACCTGGAACTGGAATGCGTCTCCACATGCTTCTCGAGTGACCACTTGTGACGATCTCTCTCCCCTCTCCTGCTCTATATGCAAATACAATAAACTAAACTCTGTTTGCCAAAACCAATGCATGTTGTTTTTTTTCCAGAGGCATCAATGCACTTCCTGTGCCTAGTCTGCGAGAAATTAAAAAGAATAATAATAAGAAATCCAAACAATAAAGAATATGTCTATTCCTTGGCGTATTCCAGGCAAACCAAATTGCCCGAGATGTGTGATGCTCTCGTAATATATCTTTACGGGCTTTTCAAAATTCTCAGACATTGTGGACAAAGCCAGCTTATGAGACTTGTACAAATGCAGGCCCAGGGCACATTTGCGTACAAACTGCTGTCCACACGCATGTTAATGCGAGATATGAACAGGGCACAAAACCCGGGTGCACATCCAGAGTTGCGTCTGTGGCTCGGTTTAGGCAACAAAAGCACTCTGGTTAAGGTTAGGGAAAGATTGTTAGTTTGATACTGGAGCACGATCTTTCCCTAACGTTAACCAAGGGGTGAGTGTCTAAACATAACCATAAAAAAGTTTAATAATGCTGTAGTCACCACGAGTGTATATTGTACTGCAAGACTGGATGATTTGGCTGAAAGCAAATATGTTGTTGGAATTTCGAAGAGACAGGGTTGGAAATGGTACGATAACTGCACTCCTTTCTAATAAAGAATTCTTTATGAGATGTTTGTAAGTTGTAACTAATGGCTTTATTAGAGGCTAAAAATGCTATTACTGCTCAGTAAAAATTCATTTGTTAAGAAACAGCTCCCGGGTTGCCAGGTTGTTAAAATCCATTTAACTGGTGTATATCTTCCTCCAACTGAACATGCTTTGCCTTTTTAGCCAGCTCTTAAATAATTCATCAGGAAGACCTCTCATCCAACTTGTATTTGCAGTTGTAAATGCTAATGTGTCGTTAATAAATGCGCTTTGGTCCAGATGCTCTGCAGCTGTTTGCTTAAATTATACCAGTCAAATGGATTTGTCATCGCCTGACTATCAAACGGTTTGACAA
Source organism: Xiphias gladius (assembly GCF_016859285.1). Classification (NCBI taxonomy): domain Eukaryota; kingdom Metazoa; phylum Chordata; class Actinopteri; order Istiophoriformes; family Xiphiidae; genus Xiphias; species Xiphias gladius. The sequence goes on along the minus strand of NC_053415.1, from coordinate 18,408,819 downwards.
AACAATCACAACTCATTGTTCGCTTACTTGCTTTTCCTACAGCTTTCAACCATAAAACACGGACTTCATCAGCAGATAGTTTGCTCAGTTGTCACGGAGATGGATCTGTTGACACGTGTCTTCAACAGTTGTGATTTCATTTCATTTCAATCTGAGTATTTCTCATCTGTATTGATGTAAAAATGAAGAATGAATGTTTATTCCTGTCCTTTGAACCAGTAGTTTGACCAAACAATCCCAAATCAATGTCAACTTACGAGATTTCCCAACAGCTTTTAATCATACACAGTCTACATTAGGGGATCAAGTTTGCTCAGTTGTCACTGAAATTGAGCGGTTGACGAAAAGGTTGAAACAAAGGTCAAAATTCAAATTTGGCTTGTTAATGATCTAAGAAGTATTAATAAATTACTGAATTAATATTAACAGATACATAAGCTGCAACTCGCCCTATTGTATGGATAACTATGGCTCGTTAGAAAAGTGGTGCCAGTATAACTAAAAAAAGAAGACTACTGTATATTCAGTACAGCACAGTAAATAGTAAATGCCACTGGAACAGGGTAAATGGTTCATTCGCCACTTGAGCTGTCAATACTAAAAATGTGTGCTTGATGAACTCCACATAAAGATGTGCTATTATCTTTCATTTTCCAAAGCACTGAACATAATTAGTCAGTCTGTATGTTGTCCTTCATTAAAACACTAAATGTGTAACTTTAACAAGAATTTAAAATCATTGCAATTTTAAACTAACTGACACTAAAAATATTTTTTCCCCCTCAAGCAGCATGCAATGGGAGTTGTAACTCTTGAAGTGCACAGTGTTGATGTGAAACTCTCCTCACTCTGAAGGAAAATTGGTGTTAATTCCAAATCCGCATGGCTTCATTAACCTACTGCGTCTAAAAGTATTCACTGTATTTATTTAATTAGATGCCACTGTAAGGTGTCTCGACTGACGTCTCAGCTGTTTCCCACTGCACTACTCGGTGCTGATACATTCACAGTAACAGTGACATGTTCAAGAGTGTTCTTTTGTTATGCTGTTCTCAAATTGCTCAAACATGAATTAAAAAAGAAAAAGTAATTAGAAAATTCAGCCACTTCGTATCACCCTGCTGAATAATCACAGGTTGATTTTTGTTTATAATGAATGGACAGATAGTGTGTGTCTCTTTGTACACTGTTCTTAATGGCAGGGAAATACAAGAGACAAAAGGTAAATGATACTGTGATCATCTATAATTGGACATAACTAATAAACTACAATCAATTTATTATACCTACTATGCAATGATGATCCAGGATCTCCTGGAATGCAGTGTAACAGGACCACAGGATCGTGAATCAAAATGCCACAATCCATTCTGCCACTTGTATCAGAAGTCACTTAGTATTTCAGTATCTGATACTTCCTTCTTTCCCTCCGAACTCACTTGAGAAATCATCTTAACTACAGAGAGCCTTTATAACCACGCGAACCTCAGAGAAATCTGTCCATTCATGAAAGGCTCCAGGCCAGCCAGACTCAGCCAGACCAGCCCTTCAGGGACACCCGCTGTTTGACTTGGCTCACGACTGGGCCTGGGTACAGGGCTGCAGTTGTCCGTAGCCACAGGCTGCAGAGCTGCAGGTATTTCCTGACTGAATTTCTCTGTCATACTGTTTGCAGTCATATTCGAAGGACGGCAGGGGAACTTTAGAGAGGGAACGTGGATAAAATCTCATTATATGGCAGTGTGGGAAGACACAAATACAACCACAAATGTAGTCACAATGTATTTTTTTTTCCTATTTCAGATCATGGGCTTTAGTAAAAGCTGAGAGGAAATTAAAAACTCAAAGGCTTCCTTTCCTTTAATCCAACTTCCATGTCTTATTTTTTTGCAGCTATCTAAGCACCATATTTTTTGTATAGGCCGTGACTTTATCTGAATGCACTTCAGCCAAGAGTCAAACCTTTTCTGAATTTCCTCTGCTTTTTTCTATAATGGGGCCAGATGTTGCTCTCCCATGTTTAGATTCGAATAAATATTTATCTTAGATTTATATGCCATAATTCCAAGAACATTTTTCACCATTATGTTAATGCACATAGATACTTAGAAATGGGCAAATCTCAGTCCCTGCACATACCTGCAAGCACCTGGGTACAGACACAAACACACACACGCTCACACACACACACTGAAAAAGGGGGATGAGTGATGTCTTTGTACCATTTCCCTTGTTGTATTTTCTCTGTGCTGTTCCTTGTCACTTTGGTCCCTTTCAAATTAGCCATTGGGATTAATGAATGTAATTTTCACACATTAACTTCCCCCCACTCCTAGATAATGAGCCAGCCCACAAGAGTGTTTAGCCAGTGCATCTGTCCATCGGGTGTCATCATTTAAGTCACAGCAGGGGTTTGTAATTGACAATTGTTCCAGTGTGGTAAACACAACGGCCCCCCCTCCCTTTCCTCTCCTTCTGGCATCCCTCTGCTATGAGTGATTCCACCACATCAAGTGCATTTATGAAATGGGTGTCTGTCCCGTCGAACTTTTCATGCCTGATGAGTCATCTTTAAACACAGTTGTTGACTGAAGAGCAATTTAAAAATGTCACATCATGGCGCATTAAGAAACATGTTCAGACCTCAGAGATGTCGCCTGTCATTAAATTTGAATATAAATCTCTGTGAATTGGGACTTTGGAAATGAATACGCTTTGATCATTTCCCCTCCATATCCTCTGTTTCCCACTCTCTCTGTAGCCCGACTACCACACTTTGTCTCTCCTTCTCTCTCTCTCTTCTCTGTGGCTGCCTCTGCTTCTGATTTAAACACGCAGCAGGGGGTTGTGGGTAGAGACTCACGCTGTGAAGGATCCCTCTGACTCGGGGAGAGCTGAAGGTCAAACACACTCATGATCAGAACCACTGGATGACACTGAAGAGGTGGAATATAAAGAGTACGGGGATGAAAGCCACGGAGATAAGTTCTGTTCTCTCAGCAGTGTTTTCCTGTGTAGACGGGCAGTTCAGTACAGTTCATTCTGTAAACACCACAGCGTATGGCTCACAGCAGAGGAAGACAATGGCTTGCCTGGTCTTATAGCTTCTGCAACAGAAATAAAATGAATCAATAAAAAGAAAGCAAGATTTCAGATGTTCAGTATGATAACAGCCAAAACCCATATAGTAGAAGATCCTGCTATTGTCTCTGCAGAAAATATTGATAAACTTAATAACTGTGGCCAAACCAGCAACAGCACTGCAATCCTCGCAACTTAATTTTTGTTTTGTCTGCTTGGTTTGTGTTTCGCTCTCTTCTTAATTAGACAGACCCTTGACTGACAAAGCAAACAGAACTGCAACAAGGGCATGAACAAGAGAAATTCATCTGTTTCTTTGAATGGAAAACTCCTGGAGCCCAGATGAAGGTTTTTCCTTTTCTCCTTCGCAATTTTTGTTAGAAGCATTTGCATATTTCAAAAGTCTACCAAAGAAAATAGCCTGGGGGCAGAAATGGCCGATCTGCATATTGAAGACTCAACAGAGGGCGAGGAGTGGGAGACAGGGAGAGGGGGAGAGAGGGAGAGCCGAGAGAAAGAACATCTCTGTGTAAATGATTTGAAGATGATCTAAAAGAAACAATAATGTCAATTAGCTGATGGTGTCATGCTCATTATGCTAGCTTAATTGCAGTATTCAGTACAACTAAAACAGCTTATTTGCTTAGTCGTCAAGCAGCCCCATGAAGAGAGAGAGAGAGAGAGGGAGAGAGAGCAGAGCGAAAAATGTGCATCATAAGAAGGCCTCTTCACCCAGCTTCCTTCATGAATAACAAATAGAGGACCCAGTGCTGTGACCAGCCAGCACAACACATGAAAAACATTACTGCATTCCCTGAGATGTCTGGTTTTCTCTACATTGCGCTGGTAGACTGGAAACATGAGAAACACTGTGCTGCTTTTGTACCGCTTCCCTGCATGTTTTTTGTTTTGTTTTACTGAATACAGCTCAACAACAAACTGGTTTGGAATAAATAATCTGTGGAATAAATAATCACTCAATGAAACATAAGAATGTTGTTTTCTGAAGGACTTTTGCCAAGTTGTATCACTTTTTATCAAGTAAAGGCTTTATAAGTTGTAACTATCGATTTATTCATGATTAATAATAATTTAGGAATGTTTTTACAGGCGTCTTAAAAGCTATTAATTGGAACACTGTTTGGGTTGCCAGTCTGTGAAAAAACCTTCTAGCTGGTGTATATCCTCCTCCCACATGACACTTGTTAATGACAAATGGTAATCAGTCATTAATAAAGGGTTATTACAATAATCAATCTGCATCACGATATCTGGCGATATATTATATATGTGATGATATGACACCGATTCCTCGCTTAACTTCGGTGTTGATGGAAAAAAGTCATAAAAAAAAAAAAATACTAAACTGAACATTTCTGGGCTTCCAGGTTTTAAAAGGATCCCTGGCTAATGACACGTGCTTTGTGTGTTCATGTAGCACTTTAGTTCATCAGGAAGACCCCTTCGAAGGACTGCTTGATTACCTACCCTCAGGAAAGGGGCTGCAGAGCATCTGGACCAAAATCAAAGTATTAACAAACTAATACGTAACATTCCCAACTGCAGACTTAATTACTTAAAAAAATCCTTAATTACTCATTAACATTTGTAACCAAGTGCCATGCTGGAGTAGGATATACACCAGTAGCAATTTGTCAAAGACTTGCATCCCAGAAGTTGTTCTGCTAAATGGCTAAAAATGGATCTATAAAGAATCAGTAAATTGTTTATTAACCATTTATAAAGCCATTAGCTTCAACTTATAAAATGTTTACAAAGGATGCCTTGTCAGAAAGTGATACCTTGGTCATTCTTCAAACTGGTGTCTGACATTAAAGGATGCTTTAATGTCCTGGACTCAAAGAGCTGAAAACCCTAGGCAATTGAATTCCAGCATACGAACATAGCAGGTTATTCACTGTCATGCAAACACTGTGTCGCGAACTTTATTGCCTTATACAGCATGTGATGCTAACTTAAATTGAGCTGAGCTGTATGAGTGAGTGTGTCGTTGTGCTATCTGGAGATGAACCCTGACTGCAGTCCTTCCCTCCTAAAAAGGTTGCTGGGCTGTTTTGAAAGGAGGCTGCAGACACACAGCGGGAGATTAAACAGACAAAAACAAACAAAATATGAAAAAATACTTCAGTTTAAAATTCCTGAACTCTCTCTATTGTAATTGATACTGTTCCTGCACTACTCACTGAGTTCATTGTGACCTTTAAGCGCTTTAAAGCATTTTTATAACCTTTTGAGAGCTCCACAACAACTATGTACTTATGCTGAAAAATCCTATGAAATAGGGGGCCTGTTTGCATGTTTCTACTGCTACAGAATTTTAGTAACTATTTACTTTTTTAAAACCTCAACTTTATCCTAAACATAAATCTAAATGTAATTCGGAACATGATAACTGAAGATAATGGTGGATAGGTGGATTTAACTGTTATGACAAAAGGCTCTCTTTATGTTGCAGGTTGGGGAAATGCATATTTGCCTCTATTTATCTTTTATCTTTTGGATAAGATCCAAGAAAAATCCGCTGAAAAACATAAATTAGCACATTTATAGGGCTGCACCTGGCTCTCTTCTCCAGTAACAAAACTTCGTGCGTCTCAATCGATGCTTTACTCTCTTAAGGCCCTAAAAAACCGAGGCAAACCCGAGGTAGAAATTTCCATAAACTGACCCAGCATGGAAAACATCCCACCAGAACTGGTTTGTTTTTTAGGGATGGAAAAATCAAACTGCTGGCTGGTTTCTGTGCACCTTCAGCTCTCAGCAGAGCGGCGCGTCACGCCACTGTGGCCTTTCCTTTACCATATGAAAAGGAGAGCACATTGAGATGCAAGAGGCGTACAAACCCCCTGTTTACCCAAAGCCGACTCGAGAATCCTTGACACAGGCCTCGCTGCACTGCGATATTTTAGGTAAAAGAGATCATGCGCGACTGTACGGGCATTATTTTGTCTGGCATAACTGACTTTAATTACTTAACAACATCAGAACTGGTTAAAGAGGTGCCATAATAATAATAGAAAATAAATAAACATAATAATAATAATAATGATGATGATGCTAATAATAATAATACAAATAATAATAATACATGAATTGTTTTTATGTTTTAGAAGAGGTTTTGTTTTGTTGCAGGTCTTTTCACTTGTTCTTTTCAGATAATTCATGTACAGGCTGCTTTGCGCGTCTTTAAAGACACAGCCAGACTATTCAGTGCCTGTCTCTTTTTTCCTATTGTAATATTTTCTAGCATACTGTTGCTTTTTCTTGCGGCAAGAACTTTGGGCACCCGATGCTCGACTGTGAGACGCACCAACTCCTCTCCTTTGGCTGCCCGTCCAATCAGCGGGAGCTTTGCAGAGTCTTCCAGCTGTAATTGGATGGGGATGGAAGAGGAATACGCAGCCTTGGCACAACGTAAACACATGCTCGCCTGCTTCGCTCCGTAGAGAGCGCACCGACCAGGGCGGATGGAGTGAGGGAGACAACTGAGAGGACCGCAGCGGCTTTAAAGTTCTTGTCATTATCATTTAATCGCATTCAAAGCGTTTATATCAGAGAATCGAGTTACAAGTGATCGGTCCAACGGCTCCTCGGTTTGGCACCGATCAAAGAAGGTGCTCTTCCATATCCCCAGGTCTGTGGATTACGCACGGCGGAGCTCACGGGACAGAGAAAAGTTTTGAAAACTATCGTTTTGTCGCACAGGAATGCGCGACAAAGTGTGTTTGGCCACACAGGTCTGAGCACGCACAAGCTGCAGTGTAACTAAAATGATCATCTAAGCCTCCATGGAGTGATTTGACACTTTTTTTTTCAACACTCACGCAAAGATTTCGCTCATGCTGATATAGACTAAATTTATTTATGGAATAGAATAAAGTGGGTCTTTAATCCAACATCAGAAGAGGGAAACACATATCAAGATATATGCTTTGGGGGATGGCAACAGCCACCTCAAGTCCGTACCTAGCCAGCAGCAGGATTTTATCCGGCACGGTCCTCCACTCTGATCGGAGGGGTGGTGGCATGCAGCCGGGCAGCACCGCTGTGACCACGGTTTCTAGTGGATACAGAGGGGACCCTTCGGTTAAGATGGTGCAGAGCGACTTCATGCAGGGAGCCATGGTGGCGAGCAACGGGGGCCACATGCTAAGCCATGCTCACCAATGGGTGACATCGCTGCCTCACGCAGCAGCCGCAGCAGCCGCAGCCGCGGTCGCAGCAGTCGAGGCCGGATCTCCGTGGCCCCCCAGCTCCCAGACGCAAGAGGTGAAGAGAAACGCTGGCAGGCAGGACCTCCACTCAGGCTCCGCTTTGCACCACAGGTCCCCACATCTGGGACCCCATCAGACGCACCCGGGAAGTTGGGGAGGCACCTCCGCAGCGCACATCAGCATCACAGAGGGGCAGCAGCAGCAGCAGCAGCAGCAGCAACAGCAGTCCCTCATTTACTCCCAGCCAGGCGGGTTTACAGTCAACGGGATGCTGAGCTCACACGCCGGGCAGAGCCTCATGCACCCGGGGCTGGTGCGCGGGGAGTCCCCGGAGCTGGACCACGGCAGCCAGCATCATCACCATCACCACCACAATCACCACACACACCTTCACCAGCATCACGGCGTGAGCCACGAGCCGCCTTCCGACGAGGACACCCCGACGTCTGACGACTTGGAGCATTTCGCCAAACAGTTCAAACAGCGGCGGATCAAGCTCGGTTTCACACAAGCAGATGTGGGCTTAGCTTTGGGCACCCTGTACGGCAACGTGTTTTCACAGACCACCATCTGCAGGTTCGAGGCGCTTCAGCTGAGCTTTAAGAACATGTGCAAGCTGAAACCTCTGCTCAACAAATGGCTGGAGGAGGCCGATTCTACGACCGGGAGCCCGACCAGCATCGATAAGATCGCCACCCAGGGCAGGAAGAGGAAAAAGCGCACCTCCATCGAGGTGAGCGTAAAAGGAGCGTTGGAGAGCCACTTCCTCAAGTGTCCCAAACCCTCCGCGCAGGAGATCAACTCTCTGGCGGACACTCTGCAGCTGGAGAAGGAGGTGGTCAGGGTCTGGTTCTGCAACCGCAGGCAGAAAGAGAAGCGCATGACGCCACCTGGACTCCCGCGTACCCCCGAGGACTCGTACTCACAGGTGGGCAGCATGGGCCCTGACACGCCGTCCCCCTCCATAGACTGCAAGAGGATGTACAGCGACACGTGAAAATAACTCACGACAAAATGACGGACAAGAAATCTGCATAACGTAAAGTCTTTCAATAGATTCTTAGAGAAACGTTTCCCCGAACGACTAGAATATTCGGTTAACTTTTCTTACAGTACATATGTCCGTTGATCCACAATAATGTTGTCCAGTGTGTGTTCATGTCAGAGCAGGACATACGTCTACTTTTATGCATCGTCGGGTATTTTTCCTGCACTATGAATCAGCCTTTGGGATAGAAAATGAAACTCTTAACTGAAATCTGAATTAAAAAAAAATAAAATAAATAAAAAATCTTTTTGAGTATTTTAAAGGCGATTTTCGCCGAAAGGTCACAGCCTACCGAAAAAAAAAATAAACATTTTTCCAAGACTTTAAAGCCGAGACGTTCAAACAGAAAAAGCTCTTCACATATCTCTGTGCTGTGAAAAGTCAAAGTTCCCTTGTAATGCTGCAGATTTTAACGTCCCACAGGCTAGACTAAGCTGTAACCTACCTTTTTTTTTTTTAATGAAAAACGTTGATTTAATGCGCTTTATTCAGCATTAAGTTGTTTTGTAAAAAGCAATAATTTATCTTCCTTTAAAGGTGTTTCTCACTTTTGTGTTGTGTGTCAGTGGATTTATGTTGTGACACAGTTTAAGATGGTCAAAGAGCAGAAATATTTCCAGTATTGTGTTTTCCTTCATAGGAAACTTTTTTTTTTTTTTTTTTTTAATCAGCAAACATTCCTTTAAGTTAATGTACAAGTAAGTCTGCTGTGTATTCTTGTGTGATGATTTGGACTATTTATTTTTTTCCCACTGTGTTTATTTTCATTGAATAGACTAATTATTTAATAAATCTGACATAAGGGAAAATTGTGTTAAGATATCTGAGATGGCAGTCATTATTGAGGTTCTATGGACGCACACACACACACACACACACACACACACACACACACACACACACACACACACACACACACACACACACACACTTTTGCAGTGAAATATATATTAAACATACGATCTGCTGCTTTTTTAATGGATATTGTCCAGTAAACCAATGAGGCTCTACCTGTCCAAATGGCAAATTTAGACTATCTTTCATGAGAATCAAAGACAGTATACAGACATTATCTCATGAGTTATATAAAGAAGTCATAAAGGCATTAAATTAAAGTCTTTTTTAAATATCCATGCCATTCTGCTTGGGCTGTCTTGTTTATAGCAGTGTCTAGGGCTGAAATGACTTGACAGTTAACCGATTAGTTGATCGACAGAGCATTCCTTGGCAACTAGTCTGATAATTGATCAACTGTTTCATCAAAAATGCCAGACTTTTGCTGGCTCCATATTCTAAATGTGAATATTTGACGATTTTCTTAGAAAAATATCATAGCCAACTAAATGTCCTTGAGTATTGGACCGTTGGTCGAATAAGAGAGGCAATTTGACTGTATCTCCTTGAGCTGTGGGAAATTATAAAAGGCATTTTTACTATTTTCTGTGATCTTATAGACAAAACAAAGAAAAATAACTAGCGTATTCATCGACATTTAAAATATTTTCTAGTTGCAGCCCTAGCAGCTTCAGTGTGTATTCACCATTTGTTTATTTCGTCCCAATATTTACTGTAACATAAACAAAAATTATCTGTAACCATCCAACACCATTTCCCAGTTTTTATACCTCATACTTGCACGAAGCTATGTTGACTGTATTGAAACTGATTGAACACATCATATAAGCCTTCTCTTGGAATTTGCTTTTACATTTGTGTGCGATATACTGCCTATCAGTCCAGCCACATACATCCTGTGGCAGTGCTATGGACTGAAGCTCTGTGGAACGCAGCCAACAGAGGTTGGCTGTCCCAGCTGGCAGGTCACCTCGGCAGCGGTTGCCAAGGTGACAGCAAGATGGAGTGACACAAGGCAGCAGATCTTTTGCCACAGATGATGGGTTTGGCAGATAGGCAACGAGAAGCCTGGGACGGTGGTTCTGAAAAGCAATCTGAGTTTCTTCTCTCAGTCTCTGAACCAATGCCCACAAACACACAATAACGCAAAAATAATAAATGCATGCAGTGACGTACACATACATGTGCCGATGTTCTAAATCAAAAGATCTCATCGGTGACAATGCGTGGAGTCAGGGAAATAGTCAAGGAGTAGCTGTAGTTGCAGTGAAACTGGGAGAGAGGTCAAATGTCTGCTGGTAGGCTACAGTAGCCTCTGACAAACCAGACAGAAAACTGAAGAATAAACATAAACCTGGAAGTTAATGCATCACTGCAACTGTTATACTTTTAATGACTTATTTTGCGTATGTATTTTTGGCATCCGGTCTTACGAAAACAAATGGGTGACCGGCACACACATTTCTGGTAACTCTGTCACTCTTAATGTAATTCATTATTAAATTGTTCTTATAGATTTCTGTCCCCATTGGAGCAACACGCATCCTATAATGCCAAAACTTAAAAAAATCTTATTACTACTATTAAAAGACATTCCGGGCAGTCACACAAACATGTCAAAAAGTGTGCCAGGTGTGTGTATGCCTGTGTGTGTGTGTGTGTGTGTGTGTGTGTGTGTGTGTGTGTCTTAGGTGAACATTGGCAGGATCTAAGGTAAACTTGGGCCAGGTGGCTATAAATAGCAGTCCTGCTGTATGAATGGGTGGTTTGAATGGGTCTTTACACGTCAGCCGATACAGACGTCGTCACTCCAGGTCAATTTTTAATCTCTGAAGAGGCTGAAAGGACACAAGTAGACATGGCAAGGACATGTTGATGGTACTTCTGTAAAATCCGGGAGGATTCTGCTGTTATTGGTTGGCCTCATTTGGGTGAACTCAAGGATGAGGATAGAGCTGTATTTCTTAGCTCCGGATAAGTTGACTTTTTACAGGAACAATGGAACAATTCACCAGACAATGACGACACTGAAAAAAAACAAAACACCTCTTACTGACTTTTATTGACTTATTTTTACTTGCTTTGGAGAGATGCACTGAACTAGTCATCATCAGGTAAAAAAAAAAAATCAGTCTACATATTGAACACACAATGTTAATGCAGTGGAAGACTTCTGTAGGCTCTCAGCTCGTACGGTAACAACACAACAGTATCACACAGAAGTGGACAGGTGGTACCACCAATGGCTCTTATCATGACGTGTTCCCATCAAGCTGCAAAAGCCCAAGCTCACTGATAAAAAGGGAGGCAAAATCTAAGCTTCCAGGATTGCAGTGTGATCCCCTCAAGGCTTAGTGATGTAAAGATGGGAGATAAGTCTGGAACTGGGGGGGATAAAAAGCCCTTTAAAGGGGTTTTTGTCATCACTTGATGCTAGGTGTCTTCTCTGAATATCAATCCTGGTGCCTGGAGGTACGAGCTGATGATGTTACAGAAACCTGAACCCCAAAATACCTTGGTCGACAGAAACACATCAGTCACCATGGAAGTGAGTCATGCATCTGTGATTGTGATAACATCAAAATGTAGCTTTTGCTAGTACACGTATGTGCTGTTAAAATTTACCGATAATTGTTTCATCGCAAAAACAGGGGCTGTTTGCAGTGACACACTAAAGATGTTATTACCTCCTCCTATAACAACTGCTAATATAATTGCTCATAATTGCTCTTAAAGCCTTTTTCAGAAGTACTTTACATAAAGCAATTATTGCTTGATAATCCCTTCCTTAATGATTGCTGTTTTGTGTCCCACAGTTCAGGCACAGTCACATACAACAGACACACATCTGCACTTGTTCAACAAATTGTTTGACAACAGCAAACTTTTCATCCAGAACTATTTCACTCTAGTTTGCACAGTATCACTCGCTGCTGTTTGGTGTTAATTATTTTCACATTGGGGAGACTGGTTAACGACTAAAGTCTAACACTGATTAACACATCATGGCTTCCTCAGTGTGAATGGAAACCCGGGAGACACATACAGTAACTCTTACCTGGAGTCAGACACGGCGGTATGCATGAATAAATGACCCAAAAGGTGCATTTTGGGCGGATGTAATGTCAAAGCTGTTTTGTTTGCATGTGAGTGTATTAAAATGTTTGACTTTTCCCCCTCCAAATGTAACACGATTATCTGTACATGACTCAGTCAATATTCTTACATGTGTGGTTTGGTGAACATTTTTCACTTTGCCAGTTTGCTTCTTTTTTTTTTTTTTTGGTGAAAAATGGAGTACCAAAGTCTCTCCATCAGGAAGAAATTAAAGCAAACATCTGTGGAATAATAGGGAGGGAAATGAATTCTCTCACTAGCAAGCTTGTTGTGTGGGTGCCACTGAACGTGACGAGCATGCATGTGCCAGACCGGTGGAGTGGAACTCGTTTGATGGGCATGTTCAACACATGGGCATGATGCCAATTTAGACAAGCATGCCCATGAAAAGCATCTCAGCCTGCATACTAAGTGTGTGAAAGAATTGCAAGTGTTTGAAGATGGAGAGTACGACAGATTTTGTATATAAATTAATTACAATTGAATTACCTTTGGAAGAATGGCTCTGTGTGTTACTTACCTCAATATCTCAACTCAGTGCCAGTACACTCGATTATATTTAATTATAATTATTATGATGGATATCTGGTGTTAGAAAAAGATGCTGTGAAACTTTAAATTAGTCTGAATTAAAAACAAAACAAAACAAAAAATAAAATCCTCAAAACTATGCCTAGAAATACCAGAACATACCAACACATGCCTCACCAACTAAAGGTCAAGTGGATATAGGGTACGATGCTGCCATCTCCTGGATACAATAATTAATGCATATTTACTGAGCCTATGTGGATTGAAAGAAAGTTTTAATTATTATTATTGTGAGATTCCATGATAGGACTGTGAGATGAGATTTTTGTTGTTGTTGTTTTTGCTTGTTTTGGTCAAAATGGTGTAAACATGACAAGTTTAACTGCTGTTGGTGAAATTAATCAGTGCCCTAAACCTACAGTTACCTAAATACGGCACGTACAGTGTCATTACCAATATTTGTTTTGTTGTTGTTGTGAGAAGCAAATTTAAAGGTATATGTCGAGCTGCAGCCATGACTTTTTACAGTGCAGATATTCTTGGCACTTTGGCACAAAAACCGTAAAACCATATGGATTACCTTTTTTTTAAAAATTAATTGTATTTATTTATTTATTTATTTATTTTTTTGCCACACTGGTCCTTTAAATCAGTGACCACCTGCTCTTCTGGCGTCACCATATTCCGCAGGCGGCGCGATGGCAATCGATACGGCAGGGAAACGTTCAAAGCGGGATATTTTGGGAAAACCTCGGCGTGCAGAGGAAGAGAAGCGCCGTCGCCGAGCCGCTTGGCGCGACGCAAGGCGACCGTAAAGGCTGCTCTCAAATGCAACCGTCAAGGTAAAGGTAGGCCCACTCCTGTCGGGTTCACACTCAGAAATATGGGTATTGATTGATTGCTCCAGCTCCCGACTCGGTGCTCAGAGAAAAATCAGGCGTTTTGTCTTTGATGCCTCCGCAATTTCCCATCGACCGGTTCTCCTTTAGGTTGTGATGCGGACAGGTTGAGAGAGAGAGAGAGAGAGAGAGAGAGTAGTGAAACACGGGGACGTGGGCGAGAAAAAAAGGCTCATGTGTAAATGTGTGAACGCATGAGCCTGGTTTCATGGTATCGCACACACTGCACCGGGGAACAGCTACAGCCTGCACCGAGGAGCTGATACGCATCATAATCTTCGAGAATTAATTACGGCGGTGTCTGGATACCGTCTCTCATCAAACCTAACATGAAAACAAATCAAGAGTCCTGTTTAACTTTAATTTCATCACAAGGTTTTTTTTTTAAATTCAGATTTTCTCAGGCTGTAATATTGCTCTGTTGTTGTGTCGCCATACCAGGCTCTTACCACCTGTTCAGTCAGTCCCTGAGCTGAGCAGCAGCTGAGTAAAACCCCCAGTTTTGTTCTTGTTGAAATAAACAGCTAGAGGCCTCCTGCAGTGCAAATCAGCTCATTGTCATGTACACCAACTCGCTCATTTGGAAAGGTAAATGTATTAAAATTCAAAATTAAGCATTTTATGATCTAGTGGTCTACTTTTATTATCATGTAGGCTACATGATCCCATTGGTTTTGGATTGCCATCTCATGCCTTTGTCCTGATTTTTGTTTTTTCTCTACCTCGCTGATTTGTTCCTACGTTTGGCTTAATAAACACCTAGCTTTATTGATGATATCCAAAGATGCTCGTTGCCATGGAACTGGTGACCTTGTTACCTTGGCAACAACCAGCAGCCCCATTCAGTGGCCTGTAAGGGATTTTGTGCAAGAATGTAGCTATAATCACTGAAGAGATCATTTCCTTTTACCTGTTTGGATGAATCAGCATATATTGGATAACGTTGTACTTTTGTGAGTGATATATGTAAAGTATGTTTTCATTTTGAGTGTTTACATTAGATATGTTACAATAACTAAGACTCTGACCTTTGAACACGGCACAGCACAATCACTGAATCCATATTCCTTTTTCATGGAAGACATTTTGACATGTTAAGGGTAGGAAAACCTCGACTGTAAATGATAATATTAATTTTGTTTAGCTCCAGGGTCCTGGTATTGTTGATGTTGGCTGGCTGTCACACTGTAATGGTTCACAAGGCATTAAACATGGAGGATCGAATCTCTGAACTGGTCTCCTTGTCTCCCAGCTTTTAAGTACAAATCCAACTGTGAGGACTATCTGAGACCTGAATGCCAGAATAACCTCAGCACACTGTTAACATTTGCACTGTCCCACCACTAGGAGCAGGAGGTGGAAACCATAGCAACAGACATGTCCTGTGTGCATGTCCTGAAGATGCCTCTCTGTTTTAACAAGGTTGCATCAGAGTCTGAAGTCAAGGGAAGACAGGCAACTTTACCATGGGTGTGTACTCTGCACAATTGCATTGTGTATATATCTGTATTTCTATTCATGATTGTAACATCATGGCTCACATGTTAATCATTAACCTCATTCAGGCCAGTGAGCAACAACTCTCTGTCCTTTGTGACGTTATCTCTCATTGTGGTGTGTCTGTGGGTTGGTTGTATGCCCTATAAAACTCCTTTAGCATCACGGGGATGTCATTCCTCCTCTCACTGTTTCATATGTATACGTGTCGCTGAGTGACAGATCACTGAGCAGCTGAATTCCTCCGACTACCTAATGAAACAGTCAGTTTTTTCTTTGGTTATGCCAGGTGTATTGCAGCTTTTTAAACGACAGACAGTACATTAATACTGTTAATTCACGTCGACATCCATTAAAATCATAGAATGTAAACCTTGTGAAGCATAATTTTTTTAAAATGTAATCACTGTTGATTTCCTCAAAGTTACAGGCGTTTTTGCTGTTTTACGAAATATTGTCGAAAATGCCTTATGTGGATATTATTCTGTTTCTTTCGTAGATATCACCATGGACGACCGACTGCTCAAAAACAACTTAATGCGTATACCACAATAATAATCTACCATGTACAGCTTCTTTTGGGTTGATACCCCCTGATAATAGCTGCTATGGCTTTTTGTAATGAAAGCCTGCTGGAGGAGTGTGACTTCATGGAGCCGGACAATGTAGAGGAAACGGCAGAAAGTCTGCCGCCAGAAGCTGCGGCTCCTCTCATATCAGTCACTCTGCGTGTGACCCTGGCAGCCATAATGATCTTCATGATTACTATTGGTTTCCTTGGCAACGCAATCGTTTGTCTGATTGTTTACCAGAAACCTGCCATGCGCTCTGCTATCAATCTTCTCCTCGCTACGTTGGCCTTTTCCGACATTATGCTCTCTCTGCTCTGCATGCCCTTCACTGCAGTCACCGTGGCCACTGCTGACTGGAGCTTTGGGAACGGGTTCTGCCGAGCCTCCATCATGCTGTACTGGCTGTTCGTCTTGGAGGGTGTGTCCATCCTCCTAATAATCAGTGTGGACCGATTCCTGATCATTGTGCAACGGCAGGACAAGCTGACCCCACACAGAGCTAAACTGTTGATTGCAGGTTCATGGGTGTTGAGCCTGTGTGTGTCCCTGCCATCTGTAGTCGGGTGGAGGACAGGTGCGGCAGTTATTGGTGGTGCCTGGGCACCGCAGTGTGTGCTGGGATACAGTGAGTCTCTGGCGGACCGTGGATACACAGTGCTGCTGGCGGTTGCAGTATTCTTTGTACCATTTGCTGTCATGCTGTACTCTTACATGTGCATCCTCAACACGGTGCGCCGCAACACCCTGCGCATCCACAACCACACCAGTGAGCATTCCTGTCTGCCAGCTCTCAACCAAGTCAGCAAAATGAGACTTACTGGGCTTCAGCGGCCCCCTCAGGTCAAAGTGGACATGAGCTTCAAGACCCGAGCCTTCACCACCATCCTCATCCTCTTTGTCGGCTTCTCAGTGTGCTGGTTGCCGCACACTGTGGTCAGCCTGCTGGCCGTGTTCAGCCGGCAGTTCTACTACAGCTCGGTCTTCTACCCGATCAGCATAGGCGCTCTGTGGCTCAGCTATCTGAAGACAGTCTTCAACCCCGTCATTTACTGCTGGAGGATCAGAAAGTTCAGGGAGGCCTGTCAGGAGTTCATTCCCAAAAGCTGCAGACTGTGTCCCAGAGTGCCAGGCAGGAGCCGCAGGAGAGTGAGGCCCAGTAACATTTATGTGTGCAGTGAGACTCAGTCAGCTGTGTGAAACAAGGAGGACCAGGTCGATAGACGCACAAACCAGCAGCTTTTGACACTGCTATCAGCTGTGTTTTAACTCATAATTTTCCTCATAATAGGGAATGAGAGGCCGCTAAAATTCACCTTAAAAGAATAATGGTTGTTGACCAGAAATCTCACTGCAAGATTGAACTTTCAGTTTCAACTGTAAGGCAGCATGGATGATAATTCGCTAAAGTGCTCAGAGAAATCTAAATATGGACATCTACCGTTCCATGGCAATTCCATCTGCTGAGGAAGGTCTTGTGATACTGTCAAAGCTCCAGAGTAGCCAGTGAATGGACCTTGTGGTGAGATTATTTTGTGTGAAAGATCAATATTGAACTTTAAGTCTCTACTTTACTTCATGGCCATCTCGGCTTCTGAAACTTACTGCCATTCAAACAATTTCGTATCCTCCACTGTCAGTTTACTTCTGTTTCATATTTTGTCACTCAAGTGTTCCATCGATGTCATTCTGTTGCTTCAGACTGTAAACTCGATGTTCAGTCTTTGAATAGTAGTGCTGATAATTATTAAGTTGTTGATTATGTGAAGAGTTTCACAAAAAACAAAAAAAAACCCCATAAATGCTATTGTTGTTCCGTGACATTCTCAGAGGAGGGTCTGAAAGCTTTTTTTTTTTTAAAAATAGATTTTAATGAAAGTTGTGCAGAAACAGAACCTTTTGTCAGCTGAAAACGGTTACTTCGGACCACGAGTGTATCATAAAAGAAGAATGTCAGTTATTGGGCTGTGAGTGTTTACTTGAATGATGAAACCACGTAAATAAAAATAGTTTTGAAATGAGGTTACGCTGATGGACTGGAGTGCTTGAATGAAACACACATTCAAGCCAACAGTGAGCTGCTTTTACAATGTGCAATGTAAAGTACTCAGGATCACAAAGGAAACATCATATGCTAGGTGTTGGTCTGACCAACAGGAGCTGTTGGTGACTGACACCAACCAACACTGTTGGTCACTGTCTTACCCAGGGATTCTTGGGACGGGTGTGTGTGTGTGTGTGTGTGTGTGTGTGTGTGTGTGTGTGTGTGTGTGTGTGTGTGGGGGGGGGGTCTTACTGCCAACCCTGTGAGTAGTGCGTGGCCTGCTCTACCAGCCGCACCATATACGGTACATCTACTTCACTGAAGACAACATACACTGCAATTCCATTAGAAGAGTTTTGACTCAACTTCTGGTAATATTTCAATATGTGTGGCATTTTATTATTGATAAATTATTACTGCATTCATTTTGAGATATTTTTATAATATGAATTTCTCTAACTTCTGGACCACAGAGAGAAAACAAATATTACTGAATAAAAATTCTATGAAAGGTGCTATAATTTACCTGTAAGTCACTGTTGACACTCCTCCTGCTCACCTGCTGCTTCTCGGGTAAATATTCTGCAGACACCATGATTTTTACCTAGAAGAGAAGTTAATTAGCTTGCTCAGTCGGTCTCTCTCTGCCTCCACTTACACACGCACTGATGATGAAACATGCGAAACAATACGTCTATAGGTGATTATTAGTTAAAAAACGAAATGAGGAGAGAGAGGAGGAGCCTGGGGAAGAGGGAGAGCCAATGAGAGATCCCGACTGAGACACAAGTGATGATGCGAGTGCAGGCTGCAGGAAGAGTGCAGGTGAAGGCAGGGGGAGACTGAGCCAGCGAACAAGAAAAAGTACTACTTTCGACCACAGTGGCTGATGCTGTATCAGTGGTTTAGGTACAATGGGAAGGGAAATGATAATCCAGTTCAACACTGCCTGTAGCATAGCAAAGGGGGAACTCCCCTTCACAAAAAAAAAGGTGCGCCCAACTGAGAAAGCTGGCATCGCCAATGCTGCCAGTACAAAGAGGTGCAAATCTTCAGCAAAATATTTCTATAATGCATAGATAGAAAATCAAAAATCCCTTTCCAATACAGTTTTTTGAAGGAGGCCAAAAAAAAAAAAATATTAAAATAATAGAACATGAATTTGCACCCCTATACATTTACATGTCAACAACCTGACAACCAAGCCATTGTCTCTCTATCTTAATTTAGATCCCGTGTTTGCTTCTAGATCAGATTACTGTCCTAACTTAATCACTTAACTTAAAGCTGGTCCTAACAAGTCATTTGATTGTAAAGATGTCAGGAGAGGGTTGTTCTTTTCTGATCTGAGGCCGTGCCAACAGTTCCTCTCAGGCTGCACTACTTGGCCACAACAGGCTCAATCACTATCAGCTCAGGGCCGTGGTACTGGTTTGAAAAAGAGCTTTTATGTGAATTTGGAAACTTAACTAATGTTGGTTTAAATTCCCACAGCTGCGAAAACAAATTAGGCCTCGTGTTATAATAAACTGTTTGATAAACAATATGTTCCCAGCTGTGTCTGAAGAAGAAAATGTGGATCCAAGTTGTTTTGCAGCCAGCTCATGCAGAAGCGGGGCCATGTGATGTCTATGTTGTCTGTAAACCAGGGCCACTTTAATATAGTTCTTCAATGTTTAGGGACCCATGGTCATACTAAAAGTCTGCAGTCCTCTTGTCTGAAAAAAGTTAAATCCTAATCACAGGACTGGAGTTCTGATTGAGAGGTGACCATACTCACCCTTAGGATCTGTCCACCAATGGTTAAAACAGCACATGGTTGAAAAGAGGGCTCTCCTGTTTTCAATCACTAACACAATGTGACTGAGAAATAGAGTCGTGTGACTGACTGAGACAAGGCTCCACAAACTGAAGGGCCTCTTATTTCTTACAGCTACTATAAAATCATTTGGTAAAGTAGGCTCTTATGACGTTTTACTTAATTTCAAAGTACTGAAGTGTGACTCCAATTACGATAGAGCTATCACAAAAAAGTCTTCTGTGTTTAACAAACAGAAAACATCAACCTGGCATGATGTTAAAGGATAATTCTGCTTGGATCTTATTATTATAGCTGTGACCCCATTTTTATCTGGGAACACGGATCATCTGACAGGACAAGAATCGTGACCAGGGTTTCACATGTTTTCAGTCTATCCGGCAGGGGCCAATTTCTATCGAAGTACCCGCAGCACAGATGACATTTACTTTTCCAACATGAAAAAATTCCAAATTCCAACATGGTTTTTAAAGCATATATTAACATATCAACAGTTGAAATACACAAAAAAGGGATACTTTTTGCATTGGAGACATTTTCTGAGCACTGAGCACTTTTAACTCCAAAAGAGACCAATGTATTGTATTTTCTTTTAATTTAAAATTTAAAAAAAGCCAATTAATCTTTCTACGTACAAAGATACACAACATATGCTGAGCACACATAATACAAGTCACTACAAATATTGCAAATCAGTATGGCAGTATGGCAACATCCAGACAAGATGTGTTGTTGTGACGCGGGGCATGTCGGGAACAGATGAGCACCTAGTATGGCGACTTCCACGGGACAAGATGGAAAGGCTGTTTGTACTTCGGATGTGGATCTTTTACTGCACCCTGAGTTGCTGTCTCAAGAGTTCATGCAGGTCATTTTAAGTGAGGTGAGTGAATGCCCCGAGATAATTCCGGAAAGTGTGGTTCAATATGGAGATAAATGAAGAATACCGTAACGTTAGCATGCCGGCTAGACAGGCTGTGTAGCCAGTATGCTAACGTTACAGCAGCAGGTTTCTGTGTATCTGACGCTTTCTTTTTTAATGTTTGTCATGTCGGGCAAGGCGGGCTGACAGGTCTTTGTCTCTGAATTAGAAAAATGTCAGTACCAGAGACTGTGGGAATCGGGACCGGCTCACGGAGCTCTACCTCCGTCATGTCATCCCGTTGCCGCAGAGGACTTTGCCCAACAGCCGCTGGGGCAGGAGAATGGAGAAGACCCGAGGGAGGCAGACACCGGCCGGTCACAGGTCAGACAGGTAACCTTCACCACACAAGGGAACTTCAAAGACGAATATTACTGTGTTTTATTGGGCAGTTGGTTAGCCCCATTGTAATCTCTCCCTACGTTACTCTGTGATTTGGACATATAGCGGGCCATAACTGTTGGATTTTTTTTTTTTTTTACCCTGTTGTCCAGCAGCTGGTCGCATCTTCAAAGGTTTTTTATTTATTTATTTTTTTTTTACGAACTCACGGATGTCTGCTGTTTGCCTGGACTCATGTAATGTTTGCCCAGAGCAAAACCAATATGTAAAACCAATATTTTTACAAACCGCCTCCCATAGGCTAGTTTAACATAAGTCAAGCATTCTGGTGATACACTGGATCCTCTATCATACCATGCTGATCATCATAGACACACATCTACCTGTATTGTAAAATGCGACGGTCCAGGCTCTACTTTGGCCAGACTAAAAGACGTAATCATTAAATTCACCTAAGGGATTCAGGGCAGAAAAGTTGGGATTTATAAAACAAATGACGGGA
The DNA here is from genome assembly GCF_016859285.1 of Xiphias gladius. NCBI lineage: Eukaryota > Metazoa > Chordata > Actinopteri > Istiophoriformes > Xiphiidae > Xiphias > Xiphias gladius. Next base: position 18,387,358 of record NC_053415.1, on the reverse strand, counting down.
GAATGTGTGAGACAGTAGAAACTGTCAGATTTTGTGATGATCCTCGTCATACTTTTAATTTTTGCTTCATGCTAAACCATGAATAATATATTCCATTTATCATAAATATTCAGGCCAGAGGTGTTATATTGTGTTTGTGCGTTTAGTAAGAAACCAGTTTTTAAAAGATACATGCCAAACAAAATCATGACCATTTACATCTGTGACTTTTGATTGAACTATTACTCATAGTTGCTGACAATCGTGCTTCCATCAACTGCTTGCTCATCACCATATTCCCAGTCCTAGGCAGCGCGGGGGAGCGGGTCGGGCCATAGGATGCTCACACCCAGTTGAGATCAGTTGTGGAGCTCATCATAGCACAGCTCAAATGCCAAGGATGATGCAAGGATGTGTCAGGTGGCAGGCTTCTGAAAAGACTGGCTCGCCTTTCTGTGATATTCACTCTGAAAGTCCCGATTCACTATCCCATCAGCCACAATAAATCATCAATTTGGCATAAAAAAAAATCTGAATCTGTATCAAATAACTTCATACTACTAGAGAGCAGTGCATTGGTAGTTTTTAATGAAATGTTTTAATACTACGATGCATATTTAATCAAGTGCGATTCAGATGAGTTTTTCAAATAATTTCTTATGCAAAATCGGGTCAGTGAGCTCATGGCCATGCTACCAGGGACAAAATTTGCATGGAAAGCACTGGAGATGCTGCAGTGGTTGCCACATTCTGTGTGGCTTCTCCACCCACCTCGCCATACACCTTGCCATCACCCGCACTCATATGTTGACTATGAAAGTGAGAGAAACACTTGTATGCTAGATTTTGGATTTAAATACAGTGTTTATTTTTTGCCAGATGTTGAGTGTGTGGTCTCATCAGACATGTAGTTATTGCTAGTTGTTTTACAAACATCAAGTGGTGAGATCCGTTGTGTTCTTGCCAACAAGGTTCACACTCTATATGGTCTGCAGCGATTCATTTCTTGACATCTGCCTCCACGTCTGAGTGCTTTTTTTAATTTAAGGAATTGTCCAATTTGATGAACTGACTGTATTAACAGATGCTGCAGCCATCAGGCTCTCAAAACTTTCTTTTATTTGTAACACGGCTGCCATCTTCCCCAGGGAACAGTGTATCTCAATATTCATCAGGGATTTGAATTGACCATTTATGGTTAATTGTGGGAGTGTAGTGGGTGGAATATGAGGCTCATCCACATACGCACTTTTACGCAAGTTGAATGTGATTTACAGTATAAAGGGAAAATTGTGTGCAGAAGAACACATGCACCGTTTTATAAATCTGGTTAGTTTTTGGCTCCCGCCATTTCGGACCTTTGTGCATTCGTAAACTTTTGGTAGGAATCTTATGCATAGTTTTATAAACAAGGTCCCTGTTGTTAGTGTTCAGATGGCTGTAGAGTCTTGAGTGTAATGGGTACTAAGCATAGGCTACCAGATCAAGCTTCAAGAAGACTTTCTTGCTGTTTTAACCTAGTTGGGATTGGGTTGCTCACACAAAACAAAAACAAACAAAAACCTCACATCACATACAGTAACCACATCGGGGCATAAAAATAGTGATTTTAAAAAAAAAAAAAAAAAAAAAAAAGCAATATAAAATAATAAATAAGAAAATAATTGAAACAATGGGTTCCCGTAAGGAAGCTATCAGTGCCACAGACCAGCTATGACGTTAACCATCGTATACATACCCCTACAGTGTCTTATAGTCAGGAATGAAAGCAGCACATTATTTATATAAGAATTAAGGGCACAAAGAGCCTCTGGGTACATGCTGTTGCAGAACCTGCATGTCCTGGTTCTGATACTTTTCAGTCTTTCAAAGGTGCTATATGTAAGTTTTGCTGTTGCTACACAAACAAAATTAGCATTAACAGCTGTTTACTTACCAGTCTAGAGGAAACATTGCGAGTTGAGCATCAAACCTAATTCATTTACTCACCAAGAGCTTTCTCCAGTGGTGGAAAGCAATGCAAATGTTGACTCATGTTTTGTTTCTATTTCTATCACTTCTTTTCTTCTACTGGACTTAGCACAATAACCAGCTAGCCCCGGCCCGGCCGGGCCATCCTGTCACTTTCCGATAGCGAGTCACTGTGGCGTCCAGGCTGCCCTGAAGAAACTAAGCATTATAACCTCTTGTCTTGTAAACACAACGATGGCTGAAGTTCTTGGCGAGTATTCATAACCACCCTCTCCCGGGAAGAAGCCACATTCGTCGGATGAGCAAACTTATTTATAGCACCTTTTTAAAAGAAGAGAGAAAGTTACAAAGATGGTTAGCGTGGTGAGTTATGAAGAATCTCCTGTCCCTTTTTCCGTAGCTGTTGTGACAGTTGCTCACAAGAATCACCCATGACTTTTTATTCTGTCTGACTGGTATTAATGTTTTAATCTTAAGAAAAACTATTTTTCTCTGTGTGATCACGTCTGCTTGTTGAAGAATGTAGAATGAAAGAGACAAGCAAAACATGAATAAAGATGTTTGTGGGATTTTGGAGGGGTTTATGTGCGTGTGCCCTCATCAGCTCAAGCGATAAAAATAAATACAGAACACAGGTATGCTGTTTTGACCTGTTCCAAGCAGGTGGCCGGCAGAGAGCATGAAACACGGTCATTCTTGCCACTAAGGCCGCAGTGCATTACTGGTTTGGAAACTGGCCCCTCTCCCCACTGCAACATATGGCAAGTCACCAAAATACGAAAGCGGAACAGGCAAGGGAATATCTCAGTGTACCTCTGAAAAAATGCCCGCACAGAGCTATGCTTCTTGCAACGCACTTGCATGAAAATAGCCCTTACTATTTACATCAGTTTAATCCATTTGAATGTAAACTATTCATTATTGTTGTCATTATTGTTTGGTAATTTCCAGTTCCAGTAACGACCACAATAGAAAAAGGCCTCTGATCGTGTTTGATGGCAGTTCCTCTCATTCTGGCCCACTAAAAGTGAAGAAAGCAGAGGGAACCACAGTGTCAACAGGGATCACTGACAGGTTAAAACCTCCTCCAGCTGCAAACCTGTCCAACCCCATCCGCAAGCTATCGAGCAACACCTCGTCATCATCCATTCATTGCAGCACTGACACCGCAAACCTCAAACGAGAAGCAAACAGCTCGGTAGGAACTTGTATGTACTACACGGAAATTTACTGCACTGTTCAAGGAAAATGTGCATTGTTGTCGATATTGTTTTGTGTTACATATATTAATTGTATCGGAATTAGAGGCGGAAATCATATAAAGCAATTGATGATAAAATATTTTGACAATACAGGCAATTCTCTGATATGTGATATATTGAAAAGACACATACAATCGCTGTGTACATGAAGATGAAAAACATACCCCTTAAATAGCAAAATATATTTTTCATGAAAAGCAGGGATTGGTCAAACATGGTAATGGTTTACAATGCATCAGTAAAATATTGCAGTATGTGCTTCATTGATTATTTGTCTAACCACTGTTCATAAAACCTGTTGATGTTTCATTTTCCATCACTTCAGGGTGCACTCAAGTCTCCAGAGGTGAAGAAAAAGATCCAGCATGTGACATGGCCCTGACCTCTGACCACTACTCACACAGACCTGATGAGAGCTCAGGCTCTGGCAGACGGATTGCTCCCCTCCCATCACTGAACACCCAGCTATTGTTGCCCATTACCTTCGTTCTTCCATCACAATTTTTCCCACTAATTGCCTCACAGAAAGAGGTGGAAACCCCTTTTACCTGTGTGTCACTGCCCCCTCCCTGCTCTTCTTCAGTTCCGAGAGCTGACAGGATTGAGTGGTGCTCAGAAGATCGTCCTGCTTTTGAAGTCACAGGCTTCCTTATAGCTTTCCACAACCTCAAGTGCCCTTAACTTTAATCATCTGCAACTCCAGGATGCCATTTAGGAAATTATGACTTGTTCATATTATGTTTCTGTGGATGAGTTGGTTTTGGTAATAGGGCCTCGAGTACTGGTTTGCAATGGTGTAAGTGTGAGTTTCTTGGTTTGGTTTTGGTTTTAAAAAAAACAAACAAACAAAAAAAAAACTAACATTGAAACAGATGCTAAAGGATCTTGCAGTCTGAGACCCAGACTGTCAAATTGCTGGACATATCCAAGAGGCATTGTGAACACATGTGGCAGTGTTGAACAAATTTCTGCTCTGCTTTTCTCTGGTTGATGCATACATATGTGAAAAAAATACTCACCACAGTTTATGCTGAACATAGCATTTTAGGAGATGTGTGCGCTTGAAATTTTGAACAGATGTTGTGTATCATTTTTATCCTCAATTAACTTCATTCCACTGAGCTTTATTCAAACCTCAGTGCAGTTTCACAAGTTTTTCAGGGTTTTTAAATATTAGTGTAGTGTAGTATACATTACAAGGAGAAAAAAAAAAGATTTTTTTTTTGCACAGCTGGATCCTAATCCACTGCTAAGTAGCCATTTTGACATTTATGCTAAAATCGTTTAAATACATTTTTCCCCTCATCAGTCTTCACTCAATATCCCATAAAGACAAAGTGACAATAGAATTTTAGAGATTTTTGCAAATTTATTAAAAAGGAAAAACTGAAATATCATTGGCATAAATATTCAGACCCTTTAATTAGTACTTAGTTGAAGCACCTTTAGCAACGATTACAGCTTTGAGTCTTCTTGGGTGTGACGGAAAAGTTTTGCACAACTGGACTTGGGCATTTTCTTCCATTCTTCTCTACAGATCCCCTCAAACTGTCAGTTTGGATGGGAACGTTATTGGACAGCCATTTTCAGGTCTCTCCAGAGATCTTCAGTTGGGTTCAAGTTAGGGCTCTGGCTGGTCCACTCATGGACATTCACAGAGTCGTCCCTGAGCCACTCCTGCATTTTCTTAGCTGTGTGATAATGGGCCTTTGTCCTGTTGAAAGGTGAACATTCAGCCCAATCTGAGGTCCTGAGCACTCTGGACCAGGTTTTCATTAAGGAATTCTCTGTACTTTGTTCCATTCAGCTTTCCTTCAACCCTGACAACTATCCCTGTCGCTGAAAAACACCCCCAAATCATGAAGCTGCCACCACCATGCTTCACCGTTGGGTTGGTAATTGGCAGGGAATGAGCGGTGCCTGGTTACCTCCAGACATGATTATTCCAAACTTCTTCCATTGTAGAATGATGGAGGCCACTGTGCTCTTGGGAACCTTCAATGCAGCAGAATTTTTTTTTGTAGCCTTCCCCAGATCTGTGGCTCGACACAGTCCTGTCTCTGAGCTCTGTAGGCAGTTCCTTCAACCTCATGGCTTTGTTTTTGCTCTGATATGCATTGTCAGTTGTGAAACCTTATATAGACAGGTGTGTGTCTTTCCAAATCATGTCCAATAAATTGAATTTACCACAGGTGGACTCCAGTCAATGTGCAGAAACATCTCAAAGAGGATCAAGAGAAATGGGAGGCCCCTGAGCTAAATTTCAGGTGTCATAGCAAAGGGTCTGAATACTTATGTCAGTTTGATATTTCAGTTTTTACTTTTTAATATATTTGCAAACATTTCTAAAATTCTGTTTTCTCTTTGTCATTATTGGGTGTTGCGTTTAAATTGCTGAGGGAAAAAATGAATTCAAACAATTTTGGCATAAGGCTGCAACATAAAATGTGAAAAGTGAAGGGATCTGAATACTTTCTGAATGCACTGTATGTAGATTTCACCTTTCAATGATTCAGGAAAAGAAGAGAATATGGACTAAAAAGAGAATACAGTCTTTTTGAAGTAGATTTATTTGAAATTGTGCATAAATTGACTTAGCAGCTGCTGTCTTTGAAGCTGAGTTCATCAAAAACACAGTAACGAGTTTCACAAAGCATTTTCAATCCACTGTCAAATCAAGTGTCGTACGGTATTTGTACCAGCAGTTGTTTTTTTTTTTTTTTTTAATAAATCGTCCAATGCAATGAATCATCTTTAATTAGAGTAGAAAAGTCAGCAGCTTTGTAACCCATATTTGATATGCCAGTATTGTTACATAGACATTATATAATGTCTTAAACTGAACATTGAGTGGAGATTGTTGTAACCAAAAAAAGGAAATCTAAATTCCTTTTAAAAAATTTAAATTTTAATAAGATTTACATTTTAAATTTGTGTGCAATTTCTGCTCAAAAGTTGCCAATAGAAACATTTTGACCCCTTCATGATTTTATTTTTTGTTGTAACAATTCAGAAATTGATATAATTTCATGCACAGATACAGTTAGCATTTATAGGAGTAGAGATGCAATATTAATATTAAACTTGTTATAGCGGAACTCATTCACAAAACCTCAACCTAATTACAGCATAAAGCTAGTCCATGCACAAAGCAGTTATTATTACACATCAAAGTCTGCTTTAATTTGGTGATTTATTTCAAATGCTTCATACAGTGTCTATCTGCAAACGTTGCTGTTTCATAAGCAAATGTCTTTATATTCATGCCAAGTTATTTTGTTAGTAATGACTCTTTCTCAAAGAGGTAACATTTAATTTAAATAAACTTTCTAAATTCAAATAACACAATTTTTAGTTTGTATTTCATTTCATAAAGCAATGTACATTCCTGGTAGTGCTAGGTTGTAAAGATACTATGGATGCTATGCTCTGTGCTCAGATAGTATTTATTGTGTATTTCGCATTCCTTGATCATGATATTGGCATCCAATCAGATGCATCCGTCATCCCTCAGACTGAATTAGATGTCCTTGCCACACTCTGGGCAAAGGATATCATCGCGTTCAGTGAGGAATCCACGCCCAACCAGGGACACAGAGCACTTCTTACAGTTGAAGCAGTCATTGTGCCACTGGCGCTCCTCAAAGGAAATGTACTTGCTGCCTCCAAGACCTAAAAGAGAAATTCAAGTCAAAGTCAAGACATCAGAGGAACATGAGAGATCATTTTTATATTCAGGAAGACCAATAATTAGTGAGTACCGCTAATGGGGGTGGTGCAGGAGGCACACTTCTTGGCATACAGGTTGCAGAAGCAGTTGAGACAATAGGCAAAGTCGTCTCTAGAGGTAAACCTCTGGCCAGACAGCTGCTGCTTGCAGCTAGTGCACAGGAAGCAGTCCTTGTGCCAGGGCTGGTCACGGTAGGTCACCCCGCCAGTGGTGATGGGCTAATAAGGGGGAATTGTCACACTTTGTTGTTGCACATACAGGTGTAAACATGGTTCTTTGAGTGAAGATGGAGAATAATTGAGTACCAATTTGTAAATCAGTTACACTTGACTTTATGACATGTACAATTTGGAGGTTCTACCTTCTTGCAGTGCACACACTGCATGGCGAACTGCTTCTCATAGCATGGCACACAGAAGTTATGGTTATCCTTAGGGATGAAGCTCTTGGTGCCAATGGGCTGCTGGCATCTCTGGCAGGTAAAGCAGGTCTCATGCCAGCTGTTCCCCTTGTGCTCCATTTTCCTGGAGCCTTCAGGGAAACAAGGTTAGGGGGTGGATAGAGTTTAAAGGATGCAAAGAGAACAGATAAAAGACAGAATTAGAGAAACCGAACATGCCTTTTTGGAGTCTAGGAAGAGTAAAAATATAATTAAGTGTTGGTGTTGTCATTAAGGAAATTTTACATTTAGAACACCCTGTATAATTTGTGGTATAACTTGAGCTTTAATTACATCTGAAGAAATGGTAGGAAGTTTCAGAATAGTAGTATTGCTCCTTTATTTTTTTTGTGTATCTATTTAGTCCTTTGGGTTCATCATAACGTGATGCTCCTCTGATGTTCTAGTAGCATTTTATATTTTATATCTATAGTTCCATGCATAATTATGTATGGTATCATAATCTGTCATGTACTGCCCACACTATTTCACAATGTGAAATAATTTTTTATGGTAAAATGTGGAATAAAGATCAAGTTTTGGAAAAACAAGAACAGGATGATAGCTACAGCCTTCATTTACTTACTAACTTTTAATGTAACCACCTTGTGGCAATTTGTGAACACAGAGTATGCATGTATGCTGATGGATGAAGCAAAGGCTGTTTTTTACTCATAGTTAAGGTTTTCAGAACTGAAAAGGAAAATTTAAAATTGAATGACAAACAGATTTTTTTACAAATCAGAAATTGCATTTTGCTATCTGTTGTGCTGGTATTGGCTACACTTAAACTGGTTGCTCTCTTTGTGGCTTTCTTCCTACCTGGCATGATGGTCTTCTTGCAGTCATGGCACTTGGAGGAATACTCATTGGAGTAGCACTCGGTGCAGAGGAGCTGTTCGTCCTTGGTGGAGAAGGGCTTGTCCACCAGTGAGCGCTTGCACTGGAAGCACTTGAAACAGTCCTCATGCCAGTGACGGTCCTTGTAGGACAGATCCTACGAGAACATCAAATGGACAGTTAGATCAAGACTGGCACTGATGCCAATTAGTTTCCAAGACAGAAACTCACAGAGAAAGCGAATTGGTGTTCATATTTACAATGTATTTAGTGAAATCTCCTACCCTGGTGTTGCAGCCAATGGGCTTCTTGCAGTCCTCACAGGTGTTGGAGTACAGGCTCTCATAACATTTCACACAGTAGGGATTCTCCTCTCTTAGGACATACTTCTTCCCAAACAGGGACTCCTTGCAGTAATGGCAGTCGTAGCGCTCAGTCATTTTGACCCCGGATCACTCAGCTGAGAGAGAGAGGGAAGAACAAAGTGACAGAAATACAGAGTGAGGAGAAAATATTCTCTCACAATATAGGACTTTATGCAAACAGCATGGAAGCTGAGGAAGACTTTTTCAAATAGGAAACAGCTTTATCTGGATGATTACAAGATATTTTCCACAACCTATTTCCTAAATAATATTAAGTCTCGTGAACATCTTTGTTTTTTGCCACTCTGTCCGAATAAATCTTTGCAGTGACACCAACACTCAGCAGACATCAATTTCTTGGAGACTGTAAATTCCTAGCAATAAATGTTTTCTGGGACAAAGTGTCAGTATTCAGTATCAAGATATTTCACATTACAGGCTTTTTCCACAATGCATTTTCCCCTTTCATCTCCCTGTCCCATCTCTCAGCAGTCCTTCATTTTGTTCTTGGTGTCAGAAGTAGAAGGTGACAGATGAGGGGGATATAAATAACTCCCATCAGTCCTGCTTAGAGACAGTCAACTTTTGACCCAATGCATACCAACGCCCACCATGCCACTGTACACTGACCCATCCATCACCTCACCTCCAGTTGTCAGCACCAGATCACAGTATCCCTTGTCATCGTGCAAGTGAGTACGTGAGTGAGTGAGTGAGTGTGTGTGTGTCCATGTTATAAGTAGGTTTGAATGGCACTTGTAATAATGACTACTCTCAATCTGCAGCTGTTTGTGGTCTGGCTGTTAAGCCCTCTGGTTGTCCCACCTATGCCTAAAAATTCTTACTCACTATTGAACAAGGATAGTGTAGGCTATATGTTTGATTGTGTGCGTCTTTGTGAGTGATATAGGTGAGGAAAAAAATTACAAAAAAGAGAGAAAAGGTGCAGTGGTCTGGGGCCCCTGTGCGCACAGCTTTCATGTCCATTGATTCCTCAGCAAAGCTTTGACCGAATAAGGAGGCTGGGAAAAAAAGCTGGAAAACTCAAGTTTTTATTCCCACTTGTACATTCCTCCCGTCCAATGTTTCATTCATTTCTGCTTTTCTTAATTTCTTGGATTTCTGGTTTTAATTGAGCTGCTCTCCTCGGTTATTCCCTTCATGTTGCTGTTTTATTCTGTTTAGACTGTCAGAAATTTTTCCCTTTGATCTATTTGTGGTCCCTGTGTATTCCCACCTCAGTGGTTCGACATGAGATCTGTGAGTGATCTGTGATGTTCCTGACATTCAAAAGGTTAGTATCTTTTATCTGGTTGAAGTGGAGACGTTTCATCTGCCTGTCCTCTCTGCCCTGGGCATTCTCAACCCCTCCCACATTCCCTCATTGTCTGTTGCTCCCACCATGACTCACCTAGCTTATGTAAGGATTTATCTGACTCCTAAAAATAAAAAAAGGATAATCTGAATTGGCCCAAATAAAACCTCTAGCCATTCAGACATACCATGCAGGTCTCTTTGATGCTTCCCATCTGGGAGTCTCTCAAAACTGAACTACAGCTACAGTTACATGGTAAGTATTGGACCACTGTGCGGCCTGATCTACCCCCAGAAAGTTCCAGTCCTTAAAGGTGGAGAACCGCTTATGTCATACTGTTTTACCTGGACAATCAACGCTTTGTGCATGCATTGCTTTTAAAAATTGGGTTTAAATCTAGTTTTTACAAGTAACTTTAGTTTTTAGTCCAGCTGAAAAAAAATTCTACCATCTCACAAATTTAAATGTCTTATTCGCTTCTTAAAGCCTTAATTTCAGATACTTTAAAGATGTACAAGATTATCTTTAAAATGTTACTCAACTATCTCAAGAAACGCAAACCGTAAGTACTTTCTCAGACAGTGAGACCTCTAAACAGCAATCATGTACCAAAGCAACAGTTCTGGAGGAATTCCTCATCAAAAAAGCAAGTCTGACCAACAGCCACTAATAATAGCCTTGTAAGTGGATAACAGAATGAAATTTTAAATCGGATTAAGCTCTAAATTGAAAATGTTCCTGTTAAAGCATGAATTACGGTTTACATTTAAAGTAAAAGCAGTACAAATAAAAGTTTGCAGTTCAACCTGACCCCTATCACCAGCATTTACAGGCTACCATATATATATATATATATACATATATTTTCAGGAACCTGAAACCTACTAAATCCCTTAGTAGCTATTGTATTAACAGGTACTTTTTTGTGTACCTGGAAAGTGTCACCACAAGATTTCATACTGAATTGCATCACAACCAAATTCTGTGTAGTTCATCCAAAAAAAAAAAAAAAAAAAGACCAGTTTGCCAAAATAGAAGTCTCACAGTCTTACACATTCATCAACACAGTTTTGCTGAAGGGAAGTGTGAGGTTGATGAGGAGAGCGGAAAGAAGGGTGGAAGGTGGAAATGAACTGCTAACAGGGGTCAACAGTGGTTGTGCATTTTTTTTTTGACAAAAATAGATAATAAAATGATTTAAAAAGAAAAAGGCAGGCTGTCTCTGAGACAGACAGGAGGACAGAAAGTGAGAAGAGGCGGGTAAATAGTGAGGATACTGTGCGGGTGGAAAGAGGGAGAATATGAGCAGGTGGGTGGGGAGGCAGATAGGAGGATGCCAGGGCACAATGAGCAGCTGTGTCCCAGGGAATGGAAGACATGGTGAATGAAGACCAGCGAAAAGGATGAATGGGTGGAAAGATGGATGAGTGAATGGATGGATAGTGGAGCAGCTGAACAGAGTTGGGTCTTACCTTCCTGTCTGAGGAGTGTGTGCCTGTGCAGAGTCTGTGGCAAACTGAGAGAGGAGGCTCTGGCTGAGATGTAGTTACTCCTGATTGCATTACTCCACCCATCAGGGGCTAATTGAAAATGGGGGAGGGGCAATGGAGGGGGGGGGTACAAAGGGGGCAGGGAATCTTTTTTGAGATGATCTATAAATACAGCGGCGCTTCACAGAGATAACCCCAAGGCCCCCTTTCACTTGCTCATTCAGTCACCAGTGAGACCATGTAGCCTTTTAAGGTCACTCAGTTGTTGTTCATTCACTCACATAATCACTCAGTTATTCATTTTCTCACTCACTTAAATTTTACTTTTTATTTCCAATATTTTCTGTCTCCCCACAGTAGACATGCCATATCATCCCTCCTTACCCTGCTTCCTCGAGAAAAGCGTGTCATTCTTCTACACTGTTGTTTTCTTTTCATCAGAGTTATCTGCGGTTATCATTATCATAATACTGCACACATACATACAGAAACACACATGCACACGCAATATTCCTATGACGTTTAATACATTATGGAAAGGATGTGAAGGGTCAAATGTCAAAGATTGTTGTACTGTGAGATTTTTCCCTACTCATATGTCTCATCTATCTCTGCCTCCCTATATTTCTCCTCTCAGGGGAATACGTGTTCAATCCCAAACGTCCAACGTGTTGGGTATGGTATCCAGGCCTGGTAATGACAGATGCCCACATGGTTTCTAAGAAAATTGTAGCGCTATTTTCTGCAACTTCACTCTCTTGTTCACACTGCTACACCACCCTCCATCACCCCAAATGGTCTTCTCAACTCTTTCTTTCCTCATCCCCACTCTCTCTCTCTCTCTCTCTCTCTCTCTCTTTGAAACAAGTTCTCTTAACCTGGTCCCTGGACCCTCCAGTGAGAAAATGCGTCAGCAGTGCTCCACTAAGATTCAAGTGCTCTATTTGTAGCACACCATAAAGAGTTTAGTGTATTGAAAAGTGTTAAATCACTGTTGTTTATGTATCTACGTCTATGCATGTTTTTATGTTCTTATGAGCTGTATATTTTGTTTTTTTGTTTTGTTTTTTTTAGCCACGCAACCAGCATGGCTACCAGTTGATCTACCACTTCGGTAAAGATCGCTGAGTCAAAATTTTGATTTGTCCAATACTTTACTTCATGACCAGATACTTGCAAAACTAATGAGCCTCAGCTGGACTGTGTGTGTGCAAATGTTAGCATGTTGAACATGGAATTGCAGCTACTAAACATCAGGATGTTTGTATGTTGACGTGTGTTTGAGTACAGGCTTAAGTACAGAGCTGTTAGCATAGCAGTAGACTGATTAGCTGTTGCAGGGATGAGTAGTTACCAGTTTTCATATAACAGCAATGTATTTCTCTGAGATAGGCTTACATTGTCAGCTATTTCAGATAACCTGAGTAATCTTTTATGAGCTATGCAGCCCCAGGCCAAATACTGGACAAGCCTTTATCCTTTTTTTCTGCTCTACATAAAAAGACGCTCCAAATGCCATCTGAAATTGAAATATAATCACCAGGATCTTTTCAATTTCCATTTTACTGTATGTACCCTGATAATAGCATAGCAACGTTTTCATGAATGCCATTCTAAAAGGTTTTAAATGGTCAGCTGGGACAAACAGGAAACTGTGTCATTTGTACTTGTAGGCAAAATTGAAGTCAGATGACAGCTTGTCAGGCAGAAGACAGAAGATGTTGTACTAGTTTAGAGAACAAGACTGGAATTAGATTTGCTTTGATTACGCTGTCTGTAAGAGACATGTGGCATCTTTTCATTCATGCATCCAATGTGCTTTGAGTAAAAAACTAGATATTTCCCTCATGAAACTTGAGCACTTATATAAATCACAAATGTTCATTATGCTCCTACTATGCTGCCAATGTCTAAATTAAACACATTAAAATAATACTTACGTATTTTAACGAAGGAAATAATCATATCAGTTCACTTAATTTCAGACATGAAGTCTAATTTATACCTCAAGGGGACAAATCTGTTTATTGACCAATTGAAACATTGCCCAAGACTGGTCTAGCATGCCCTCAGTCCTTGCCCCCCAGGCCCCAGCCTTTGCTTCCTCCCTGCGTTCATCTGGCACACAGTTATCCCTCCTCCCTGTGTACCCTCTGGATCGAGGCCTCCGACTCAGCCGCTAAGGCCAGCGGATAAAGGTGCAGCTGTCTGGGCACTAGAAAGGCTATCGTGATGCTAAAGCCTGGTGCTTACTCCTGTTGCAAATACAGCCATGTGGAAAGGTCAAGCCAGGCAGACCCCATCATCACTAGTGGACCGTTAATCATTAATACCGTAGCAACCACTTGGACTGGAATTTCTCTGGGTCATCCAAGATCCAATATCATCCTCTGGAAGAACTTCACTGTACTGCCCGTCAGACTGGTTGAAATGGATCCCAGGAACTGATTTTAAAGAACGTGAAGTGCCATAATGAAGGTCTCAAATGGGCAATTAGAGCTGATGAAGAGGGACGGAATCATTTTGGGCTCCCAAAGCGGGATTAGGGTCTACTTACAGTTTAGCAAGTGCACAGCAGGAGGTTATTTAAGACTACCATAGAGCCTTAATTTGATGCTTAATACTCACTAGACAAGATCACCTGCATAAAAAGGAAATTTTTAGACATACGTTTATTTGCTTTCTTGTTGGGAGTTAGATGAGAAGATTATACCATCCTTTCATGTTTGTGCATTAAATATAAGGCTACAGCCAGCAGCCGGGTTAGCTTGGTTTATCCTAAAGACTGCAAACAGGGGAAAAGAGCTAGCCTGGCCCTGTCCAAAGAGAGAGGTTTGGAGAGACTTAAGGAAGTTACTGCTCCCAGCCAGGAATATTTACATTTTTACCCTTCAGTTTTTGTACAGATAAGACAAACAAAATAAAACATGTCATTTAGTGGGCTTTAGGGGCAGATTTTTTTTACCTTTGGACAAAGACAGGCTAGTTGTTTACCCCTGCTTCCAGTGTTTATGCTAAGCTAACTGGCTGCCAGTCGTAGCCTTATATTTAATACAGAAACATGAGAGTCAATATTTTCATCTAACTCTCTGCAATAAATTAAATAAGTGTATTTACCCAAACTTTTGAGCTATTGCTTTAACAAGCCACAATCTGTTATTGAAAAATAAATAAATAAATAAATAAAAAATCCTATAATTTTAGAATAATTCTATATTGTATTGCATTGTTATTCTGTTATTTCTCGTACTGGACATAATTTACAGCTATGGCAATGTCAGTGGTATTATTTTTCTTGAGTAGTCCAATTCTGCTGTCAGAACAGGACAGTGTTATCAATAACAAACCATAAGAATTAAATAAGATACGAGGTAAATATATTTTCAATCCTTTCATCCTAAACTCAGAACTTTGTGTACGGTTATTGTCTATAAGCTCCAGCATGAAGCCCCAGAGTGTGCCTTTTTAGAGTAAAATTTATCCTTGTTTTTTTTTTTTGTTTTTTTTTGGGTGGTATGATTTTTGTGGTGCATTTTATATCAAAATTACATTATGAAGCTCAAATGATGACAGCATGTGTCTCCTTTGGATTCCTATAATTGTTCCAACAAGTAAACTGCGATTTCAATTAAAGCTAAATTGCTGTTGTGTCAGTGGGCAATGTATTGATGCACATGTAACAGCAATAATGTCCCTATTCTAAAGTGCTTTCAGGGAAAAGTCCAAGTGTTAATAACTTGGTTGTTTCTCTTGTGTGGGTCACTAAGTGGGTAAAAGACTGTTGCAGTCTCATCAGACCTCACTTATCTGGACAACAACCGGGCCCCTCTGTCTCTGGCTGCGTTTATCTTACTAATTCTGTCTGCTGCAAAGCAAGGACAGCTGTCATGGAGGCACTCTGGCAGCTAGTACCAAGCTCCCATGTCCCAGAATACAGATCCAAAAGATCTGGGGGTGAGAGGAAAGATCGAGGCACAAGGTGTAGTGGCAGCTGGGGGCCAAATGTGCCCAATGATCCCAACTTTGTAATCCTCTTAGGCTTTTATTTATTTGACTATTCTGACAGCAAAGGCCTATCTGTTTGATGTAAATGTGAAAGGCCTGTAGACTATTTTGCAAAGAAACTAGGGCTAATGCAAATCCAATTAAGCTCTGTATATGTTGCTATGTTGCAAATACTCATGTGCTGCCATAAGAAGACAAGTTTCTCGCGGTCGGCTATGTTGGTTGCTTGACGTTATGAGTTGTGGGACAGTTCAAGCTCAGAATTTTGAATTTTCAACTTGGATATTTCCAAACTCAAAGGCAGCACAAGGGGAGGCAAGGTCTAGAGTGAGGAGAATAAACTGTGATGACAGGAACACCATCACAATGAAATACACTG
The DNA here is from genome assembly GCF_016859285.1 of Xiphias gladius. Classification (NCBI taxonomy): domain Eukaryota; kingdom Metazoa; phylum Chordata; class Actinopteri; order Istiophoriformes; family Xiphiidae; genus Xiphias; species Xiphias gladius. The sequence continues at coordinate 18,371,583 of NC_053415.1, read as the reverse complement.
CTTTTTCAGACTGTTAGTTCAGCAGTATGTTCAGTCTGGCGCTATTTTCAAACTATTTCAGTCAGTTCATTACAAAACAAGGCCTATATAAGCTCTGTTTATAAGCGAATGATTTAACAACCTAATATCTGGAACAAAGTCATCACAACATGATTATCTCCACAAAGTAGGTTATGCAGTCACCCGTGTCTGTTTGTTTGCTGGTTTATTTGTCAGCAGGATTATGCAAAAAGTACTGACCGGATTTACACTGAACTCGGTGGCCGATGGGGCAGAGCCAAGGAAGAACACATTAAATTTTGGGGCAGATCTGGATCATTTGCTATGAATTTGAATTTTTTCCTCTGAATTCTGGTGTATGTTGTTTGACACTGGCCTTGGCAGAGGTCTGTGCTCTACTGAGTGCATTCTCTAGTTGTTTCTGTGGTTTTTTTTGGTGGTCTTTCAGTAAACTTTAAACTCGGACGTAACAGATTCTGTTTCACAGTGTTTTTAGACTCTAGTGCATAGAGTTCCTGTGCAAAAAGCTATCAATTCAATCAGTAGCAATGATGATTCACTGTACTCAGATTAATTTTGGTGTGCTTCTCTGCATAGCAAAAAGTTGGAAGCTGATAGAGTCTTTCAAAGAACTCTATCTGTGCTCTCAGAGCTACAGTTACAACGCGGTCTTTAAGTCTGCTTCACTCATCATGCACCTCCCATTTTTTTACAGCATGAGGCAACCCTGTGGTTCCTTAGAGCATCACCCTGATATATTTTGCAATGGTATGGGCCAGTTAACCGTACCATATTTGATTTCAACTGTTTTTTGCAGATTTGTTTGTGATTTAGTTGATATGTTTGTGCAACAGTCGCAATATTGATTGGCCTCTGCGGTAAATAGAAACACTAAGTTCTTACATAGGCAACCTTCTTTTTATGTGATGGGATCAGCTGCCTTAAAAGACCTTGCAGTGCCAGGGGATTCATTTGAGGGCACTGTTTTCCTTATGTGTCTGAGGTTATCTCTTTCAAAAGTCCATAAATACACACCATACAAGGTCCAGACACCTTCCTCAACAAGGCTTAAAAATTCTCCAAACCAATTATCCCCACCACGGTGTATCACGCAACTGTACAAATGTAAAACTGAAAACCTTTAACTAGTTTCGACTGATTGCGAAACAAGAGTGGTGAAAAAACAGTAAAAGGACTGAGACGTGTACATCATAGGCAACACAGTTACATAATCCGCTGAATTCACCTGTAATGAATAATGCCAATATAATGATACTATACAGTTTAGCTGCATGTTATTTCCATTTTACTTTATCAGGCGTGTAGGTTTACTGGAATAGTGAACAAGGCAGATTACCTTGTGTGTTTTTGAACATAACTTGGTTAAGACAATCTAATTATACCTTGTTAATGGTACTTCAACTTAATTATCTCTAGCGTTCCATTGAAAATTAGATGATCAAATAAGAGTTACTTTATTTTAATGCCTTCAGTGTTTTTAACTGCATGCAAAAATAAAAGCAGATTCTATCTCTGAATCTAGTGTGAATTACTTATTACGATGTTTCTATTGTGTGCAAAGTACTAACTCAAATATATTCATAGGCCTCCAGATCTTTTTCCATCCTCCACATTCAATCAGTAGCAAAATTGATTCAGTACACTCAGTTTAGCTTGAGGATTTTGTAGTACATGTACTGAATAGTACAGGGCCTCTCTCCAATTTGGAAAAATATTCTTGCAGACGCGGACCTCGAAAGATCAACGCCGTTAAATTTTGGTGTGCTTCTCTGCATAGCAAAAAGTTGGAAGCTGATAGAGTCTTTCAAAGAACTCTATCTGTACTCTCAGAGCTACAGTTACAACGCGGTCTTTAAGTCTGCTTCACTCATCATGCACCTCCCATTTTTTTACAGCATGAGGCAACCCTGTGGTTCCTTAGAGCATCACCCTGATATATTTTGCAATGGTATGGGCCAGTTAACCGTACCATATTTGATTTCAACTGTTTTTTGCAGATTTGTTTGTGATTTAGTTGATATGTTTGTGCAACAGTCGCAATATTGATTGGCCTCTGCGGTAAATAGAAACACTAAGTTCTTACATAGGCAACCTTCTTTTTATGTGATGGGATCAGCTGCCTTAAAAGACCTTGCAGTGCCAGGGGATTCATTTGAGGGCACTGTTTTCCTTATGTGTCTGAGGTTATCTCTTTCAAAAGTCCATAAATACACACAATACAAGGTCCAGACACTTTCCTCAACAAGGCTTAAAAATTCTCCAAACCAATTATCCCCACCACGGTGTATCACGCAACTGTACAAATGTAAAACTGAAAACCTTTAACTAGTTTCGACTGATTGCGAAACAAGAGTGGTGAAAAAACAGTAAAAGGACTGAGACGTGTACATCATAGGCAACACAGTTACATAATCCGCTGAATTCACCTGTAATGAATAAAGCCAATATAATGATACTATACAGTTTAGCTGCATGTTATTTCCATTTTACTTTATCAGGCGTGTAGGTTTACTGGAATAGTGAACAAGGCAGATTACCTTGTGTGTTTTTGAACATAACTTGGTTAAGAAAATCTAATTATACCTTGTTAATGGTACTTCAACTTAATTGTCTCTAGCATTCCATTGAAAATTAGATTATCAAATAAGAGTTACTTTATTTTAATGCCTTCAGTGTTTTTAACTGCATGCAAAAATATAGGCAGATTGTATCTCTGAATCTGGTGTGAATTACTTATTATGATGCTTCTATTGTGTGCAAAGTATTAATTCAAATTTATTCATAAATTTATCCTCCACATTTTAGTTTACAATACAGTATTTTTTAATTAAATTTTTAAATAGACAGATTTGACAGTTGTGTGATCTTCTCATCTAACTCTTGGCAATAAAACAAATAAGCATATCCCAAAATGCCCAACTATTCTTAAACATTGACTCTGTTGACAGTTGACTAGATACACCTATCTTACACTGAGAGGTGCTACTAATATTTGGTCCGCCCAGTTTATATCAGACCAAAATATTAGAACTACCTCTCAGTATAATGCATATCAATTCAAACTACAGTCTTCAAAATAGCAATTAAATTGAATCATCATCTAAACGGTTTCAACAAAAACTGAAAATTATAACCTTCATGAAAATAGGTTTAGCTAGATGTACCTAATAAACTGGCAACTGGGTGTATGTTATCACATACAAATACGTAAATTACAAGATTGAATAAATTCAGGCTATCATATCTCTGAGGTTTATGATAGATGTGTGTCCTGACAATAGTACTTAATTTACAAATTACAGCCTTGTGTCACACCTATATAGCTCTTGTCTTCGCTGAAATATATTTTTTACACCACGGGATGGGCTTGGATATTGCATGAATGATGACACTGCCACAGCAAAAACACATATGGCCATACTTTTCATCATAGGCATAATCTACATTTATAGTGATTCACATTTCACCGGGCCTGTGGGCCACCGAGTGGCAAACATAGCCCGGGAGCCACTGCTTCATCACATACATCAACACTTCCAGTCAGGTGGACCTAAAGACGGGCGCCTGTCTGCCAACATAAACAACCCGTTTCATCAGCATTGTAAATACAACTCCTCTCAGCTCCCGGTAGTCACTCACTAGGATGATTTTGTGTGGCTGGTGAGAATATGAGGGGCGTGGATCTAAAATGGAAGACATCCTGGTTATAGCAATGGCAGTCAGAGTGTTGACAAGCGTTACTCAGCCTTGATTAATAAGTCAAGCTCTCCTTTGGCTCACAGCAGCTTTGAATCCCCTACACGGCTGTAATATTCTTATACAATATCACTTCTCAGTCAAACACCAACAGAATTCTACATTTTTATGTTCTACGACATTCAGCCATGGAATATAATACCAACTGTACGTCTGGTGGTGTAAACACAACTCAGCTCTTCCCAATTATCCTTGAGTTGCATAAACCGGGCTTATTGAGAAATGTGGGTCTTGTACATCTAATTGCTTTTTTATTAACCTGATTTGTTAGGGTATGAAAGTCATTGTCTGTGCTGAACGAAAGTGGGTGAAAAGTTCACCAGAGGGTTGGTTGGTTATTTTAACATCCTGCCACTTTAGTAGTGAGCTGGTAAAGGTTGGTATGTGTGACATTCACATTTGGTGGCAGAGACAGTGTTCAGCTTTTCTGCCAGGGATGCTCTGCCCCCTTGTGATAGGAAATTCAAACACTTCAAGGGCCAAATGTCTGCACAAGAAACTGTTTGTTACTAAGTGATATGGTTTTTCTCACATTTTACCACAGAAATAAAAGTATCGTTTTGCCCTGAAACCGTTTTCAATTTCGGTTTCATATCCAAGAGTCTAAGATGAGTATCAAAAAACTTTTACAGGTGTGCATGTCATTACTCCCCTTTCCAATGTAAGAATAAAGAACAGACGTGTGGAGGTGCTGTGGAGCAAGGAACAAGTGAATGAATTTGCATCTGTGGACCTGTCCTAAGTGAACTGTTAAATGGACAAATATTGCATGAGACACTTGTAAAAATGAGATGAAAATTGTGGCTATTTAATGGGCTGAATTCAGTCTGTTTAGACTAAATATAGACGTGTGTGGTAGGTGGCTGGCATGGACTGTCAGTGTATTTATATGTCAGTGATAAAATGTAATCCTCTGGTTTACAGTCTAAATTTAGATGTATTCTTAATCTTTATTTTATGTTAACTTTTATGCCAAGAAAAACAGCATAATATGAGTCAAAAATAACCTAAATTTCTTGATTCAACGTTTATGTCACCTTAAATGAATTGTTATTTCATTTATTTAATTTGATTGACAAACCATTGTGAGAAAAACTGACTTAGAACTTAAACTGACCACAGGAAATAATAGACAGATGACAAAAGCCATTCATACACATACATCTATCATATACACACAATTATATAAAGCTCACACTGGCTGCGTTGTCTAAATTCTGGCCTTTTCTTACGTTCTCTCATTTCTCACTGACTGAAAACTCAACATTACTTTATGATTCAGTGCAGTTTTCCTGTATGATGAATCTCGATTCTTTCGTTAAACACCAAAATAGGACTGACTCAGTTCTACCAAGCTGTAAATGATAACCTGTTATGTCACTGGGAACCACTGTCACCAGCCACATGCTCAAGGTTTACTCATCCAACATGCATTTTTTCAAGATCTCATCAGTCATTCTTCATCTCAATGTCAAACCCATTCTGCAGTGTATTTCAGTGACGAATCCAGTGTGTGATCCCGCCCACGTGAAATTTGATTTCTCTCCGGTTAAAAAAAAACCCTTCAGGACTGTTAAGTGTAAGTCCTGCTTATTTAACACGCCGTCACGGTTCAACAGCATTAAAACCCACTGTATGTTTTTCATCGGAAGTTTTTCTGTGGATCTAACGAGGGTGTAGGCCACAAGAGCAGCATCCTTTTTCATTCAACCATCCATTTAACTTAATTTTTCATGCTGCTAGAACTGCGGTCTGCAGAAATAACTCCCTCTACCCACCACACAAAACCCTTTCACAAGTTATTTCCTGTCTACTTTATTTGTGATCATTTTTTGTTTTTTAACCATACACATTTGTAGATACTATCTGTGTATGGTTTACACAGTACCTCTATTTCCCTGTGTCATCCTCCTTGTTGTATGTAGTAGAAGCTGGTCCTGTATAGCACTTTAGTTTTATTAGGTTACATCTCCTAACTATACACGTATCTATTTTTTGTACTTCCTTTTGTGGCTGTGACAATTTAATTTTCCTCAGTGGAAACAATAAAGTTGTCCTTGTCTTATGTGCATATCTGGAAATTATCCGATGAGGATAGACCGTTTTGTTTAATAGTGCTATTTGGTCATGCAGCATGTCAGGTGGTTCCAAAGCTCATTTTTGATCCGGGCAACAGCAGGTGACAAAACAACCACAACGACCTCTGTTTAGTTCTTGAATGTAGACATTTTCCGATGTAATATGAATATAATATGAATGTTTCGGTATAATTTATCACTTTTAAAAACCATGTTTGTTTGCTTTTTTTTAAAGGTGGTCTGTAGAATCTGTACATTTCTACCATTTGGTGTAAGTGGCAGAGACATTCAAGTTCATTCAAGACATTCACCAGTGGGGAAAACAGCAACTGTCTGCAGATTAAAGAGCTTTACGTATCTCTGTATTAATCACCGTCTGAAATGTATCGAACCCATGAATGGACAGGGTGTGTTGACTCAGAGAGAGGCGGGGTGACGTTGCCTCTGTGAGTTCACAAGACTCCTCAGAATAATCACTTGTATTATTAAAAATGTTCGAACCGGATCAAGATCGAAAAAAGAGCACCACAAAAAAAAAAAAAAAAAACCCAGTATAAAGCATATTTCCCTTTGTCATCAGCGAGGGGCGATATAGTCCTCCAGAGTCTGTCCCCTTTTTACTCTGGCGTTGACCTGTACTAGTCCCGGCGTTGGTGACGTCACCGACCGGACCGGCGATCAAGCCGGCGGAAGACACCAGGATCACGCCGGAAATCGTCTGATGTTCCTTCAAAATGAAGGTGTCTTTTCGCTGGAGTAGCTCATCGTCCAGCGTGATGATGAATAATCCCGACCCGGAATAAAAGACGGGGGTAAAGTAAACGGCAGAGAACAGGCAAAACAGAGAAGGTATTAAACTAATCGGGTACAAAAAATAATGAATAAATAATAAAATATTGTTCATAAATGATAAAACTCACAGAAGATAAAGACATCAAAAGCGACAGTAATTTAAGTCTTAAGAGCTTTCTCAGTAGTTTAAAATTGAATGGACTTCAAGTGCTGCTCGTATTCTCTATGGAAAACTGAACAAAGAGGCTTTTTGTTCGTGAATTTTACAGTTACGTGTGTAAAATGTCGCTATGAAGATTAAAATATTGATGGTCTGTGCTTGTTTTTCATTTTATCTGTTATGGCTTAAGAATCACATGTGGACATATTCATAAATAAGTGTACTTTACCATTAACATATGATACATTGTCATGGATTAAACTTTAAAAAATATGTAGAATACCTTAGTTAAAATAGCTCATCTTCAAACAGCTGCAACATTGAAGTATTCTTTAATGCATTTGTAATAATAATCAAATAAGATAATATATAAAAGTAATACACCACTAAAAGGAGCCATTCATTGAATTATTTGATATTGGTGTAGATTTGTTTTCATTTAGTTTTTTTCTTGTAAACCAATTTGTAACATTATTATATAAACTTTAGCACTTTTGATAACAAAGTAATAGAATTAATATTATTCTGCCAGCATAATGGGTACTTTTATAATTTCGATACTTTATGCATACTTTGCTGATAATACACTAGGCTGGATTCTGAATGGGCAAAGCAGGCAGCTGCCCAGGAACCCCAGACTCCAAGGGGCCACAAGAGCCCTAGATTTACTACATTTCATTTGGATCCACATAATTTGATTAATTGCAAATTTGTTAGAAATTTGCTGCACTAAATTACAATATTAACTATGACGCACAGAGTCTGTGCGTCAAAATCTAGTCTTAAGACCTTAACCTCTCTTGGTTTATACTGTGGTTGTTTGTTGTGAAGTTGTGTTTTATCAGCGAGCTTGCAGTTTTTCTGTGTGTCAAGTAATTAACACAGAAAACATTGGGCGAGGTGCCACTGTTCCATCGTGTGAGAACTGTAAGGCTGCAGCAACAATTATTTCCATTATCAATATGTCTGACAATTATTTTCTTCAATAATCGATTGAGTGTTCAGTTTACAAAATGTCAGAAAATAGTGGCAAATGCCCTCATTATTCCATTAGGTTAAAATATTCAAATTGCTTTTGTTGTCTGACCTACACTCAAGAACCCAGAGATGTTGAGTATATATTATCATAGAAAACTGGGTAACTAGCAAATACCCGTTTGAGAAGCTGGTACCAGTGAATTTTTTTTGCATTTTTCCTTGTAAATTGACTGAAACGATAATTGAATTATGAAAATTGCTGCCAATTAATTTTTCTGTCAATCTACTAATGAATTAATCAACCAATCACTTCAGCTCCTGAGCCCTGTTTCTGGGTGCCTGGGGAAATAACGAAACTGCCATGTGTAGCCCAGTGGAGGGTCGAGAGAGGTCCACCAACACATTTTTTCTGACCTCTAGCGACACTGTTTTTTGGTTTTTTTTTTTAATTTTTATTTATTATTACTGCTCTGCCGAGCTGTTATCCAGTAGGGTAAATTTTATCGTGTAACCCACTGACGGCTACCCAAACGATGTTTTATTTTGGTAATTGGGAACGGAAGTGCTTAGTTCCCTGTGAGCGACTTGATACGAGTGACTGAGGTGGAGGCAGTCAGGCTGCGACAGAAAAACAAGCGAGGCTAGGTCGAGCAGTACGTGGTCAGTGCATGGTTTAAAAGGAAAAAGAAAAAAAAAAAAAAGGGAAACCCGAGGATATGTGGATTTAAACGTTAATTTTGTCGCTTTTACGCGGGCTTAGCTACTCGCGGTCTGGCACAGGGGTCTTCGTTTTGGCGTGTGTGGTGTGTCGCCGTTTGCCCATTCTCACTGGAGTGAACACTAAGGTAAGCCTGTACCCGAAAACGAACTGTGTAAGTTGGTGCAGTTGGACCGGCTACTTTGCCCAGTCAAGCGCTGTTTAAGCGTCTATTATTTTTTTTTATTTTTTTGGACTTCATTTTATTGTCTGACAAAAAATGTAATCCGTAACAGTCGCTAAAGTTGGGAGGGAGCGGGGGGAATGGTACCTTACTCGTGTCACTTTCTGGATTTTGACGCTGGGTCTTTGTCCACTCAGATGGGGCTCGTTAACTAGACGTGGAGCGAGAACCTCGGGTTACTTTGCCTTCGTGCTTGTTACGATGAAACGGCACACTCTGCGTGGCTTCGTTTTTTCATTCCTTCAGCTAAAAACAGGCAGTTTAAATGCATCTACTCACCCGGTTTGCTGTATTTATACAGGACCACTTCTTAAAGGCCTGTAAGCGCAGGCTACTCCAGCAGTCGTCAGGCAGGTCTTTAGACATCTCTGATTTCTAAGACATCTGTTCTGTGTGACTAATTTTCCACATTTCTTATTTTAACTTAATCATTAAAAAAAAAAAAAACCCAAACACATTTACCTTTTTTCCCCCTCCCATTACTAGAGTGCGTGTCGTATGTCAGAGCTTGTATTAAAAGCGCAATAGCTCACACAATGGACCATATTTGCCAAAACACCACAGATTGGCGACTGGTGCCACATGCGGAGCTTATCAATGTTTCTAGTGGCTCCTCGTGGTAACTGCACCATGTATCCTTCCCATCAGTACCAGTACATGATGCTTGAAGGGAGTAGTTGCACATTAATTGTCCCTGAACTCATGATTTAGGGACCAGAGGGATAAATGTGTGTGTGTTTGTGTGTGTTTTTTTTTGTTTAGTTTTTGTTTTCTTTTCTTTTCTTTTATCTCTCTTACGGTGTTGGCAGTGTGATGATTCAGGTTATTGGAAGGTACAGACAGCAGCTTTCTTATAGCAGGTACATTTTGATGGCACACCTATTCTGCAGACACACCCTCTGACAAGGGAGCCATGGTAACGCAGAGTCAAGGACAAAGTTCGCTCAGCATGGAAGTTATGTGGAGGGCAATTGCAGCAGTAGACTGCTGGGCCTGTATTACCTGAACTTTAAGCTTACATCATATGTTAACAACTCTCGAGGCCATAAAAGGGAGCCTAAAGGCAAATTTCACATTTTCGACATCTTTAAAACCAGACTAAAAGTCACTAGATAACACAGAACTAGACGTTTTTGTGGGACGGCTCCTGATATTTGTGGTGAAAAAGTAACTAAGTACATTTAGTCAATTACTGTACTTTTACACATTTTATACTTCTACTTCACTACAATTCACAGGGAAAATTAAATTTTTCACTACATTACGTTTATCGACTACCACTAAATGTGGTAGTTGCTGTGCAAATTGATTTTTTTTTTTTTAATTTTTTTTTTTTTTTTTTTACATTTTAAGTAAAATTTTGAATTCGGTACTTTTACTTTTAATAGAGCACTTTTACAGAGTGGCATTGCTACTTTTACTTGAGTAAAAAAGATACGAACGCTTCTTCTGACAGGACCTAATGTAGCAGATTTGATAATGAGGTCCACGAATTTGACCCCAGTTGTAGGGCTGAAATGATAAGTCAGAACAGAAAACGTTTAAGTTATTTTTTAATGAAAACCGCCAAAAAAAAAAGTCCAGCTTCTCAAAAGTGAATATTTGCTGCTTTTCTTAGTTTTCTTCGATAGTAAGCTGAATTTTATGAGTTTTTCACTGTTGGTCAGACAAGATTAGCTATATGAAAATGTCATCTTGGGATTTGGGACTTTGTGTTGGCTATCTTCTGACATTGTATAGACCAAACAATTAATCAAGAAAGTAATCAGTACATTTAATTGGTAAGGAAAATAATCATTAATTGCAGCCCCAACGTGTACTACTGTATTTATGTAGCTTGATAATAAGGTTTAGTGATACGAATGAGTATTTGTCAAGAGGTCAAAGCTTGTTCAGCTGTTGACCATTTACTTGCCACTTGTAAATATTAAGACTCCTAAAAGTCATATATATATATATATATATATATATATATATATATATATATATATATATATATATATATATGTATATATGTGTGTGTGTATGTATGTATATGTGTGTGTGTGTGAAAGCGAAAAGATGCTTTCAGAGGCTCATTCACTCAGGCAGTATTTCTTGAATAGTGAAAACACCTTTCTTCAAAATGTAATTGCTGCTTTACGTTGGTTTGATTTGCATCTACTCCCAGAAATAGTTTATTTAAAATCCCTCCACTTTTTCCGTTTAAAAGTTGAAAAGAATGAGAAATCATATTAACTACATAAAAGTAAAGCAGTTCTAAAAGTTAAGTGGAGCTGAAACGATTAATCGAAACGATTTCTGTCGTTGACTGAGAGAAGAATAATTAGCAATTTTGATAATCAGTTGGTTTTTCAAAAAAAAAAAAAACATACACTGGCTCCAGCTTTGTAGTGAGTATTTCTGCCTTTCTCTCTTTAATATCATTATAAATAGAATATTTTGCGGTTTTGGACAAAATCAACAACAAACAAAGACATTTTAAAACATCGACGTGGGCTTTAGGAAATTGTGATTAACATTTTTCACTATTTCCGGACCTTTTGCAGACCAAACAGTTATTGAGAAAATAATTGACAGGTGAATTAATAATCGTTAGTTACAGCCCTGCAGTTGATGTGCAGTCATCACACAGCTGATAAAAGTTTAGCCCTCAGCGGACAGATAGAGGAACCTTTTCCAAGTGAATCACTGTGAATGGCCTTCCTCATCCTCATAGAGACAAAAACTACCGGCGCATTCAGGCTGCCCCTTTTAATTAATAAAGAAAAAAAAAAATTAAAAGTTAACCTCCAGGAAGTTACTCTCACAGCCGGTAATGTGTTAAATGCAGTAGGTGAATGAAAGCAAGTTTTATAATAGTTTACAGTTGTTGTGGTGTTTATTTCAAGACATTATGGAAAATTAGTAAACAATACTCAAAGTTAATGATACACATACTGATATGACTTCATGTTGTGTGTAAGTAATTATAGCAACCTACATGTAATGATTAACAACATATCCAGGCTGATAAAAAGAACAAACAGAGGTGTTAATGCCTGACGTTCATTATTCACACCTTGACGTGACTTTTTTTCATTGGTCCAATTCATGTGGTGTATTGTCCAGTGACTGACAACTGATGGAAACACATTCCAGGTAAAAAAAAAAAAAAAATGCAGTAATATGATAGTTTCCCAATTCTCAACTTGATGTGCATCATGCGAATGAACCATCTAACAGTGCGATGGATTTTTTGGAAAGCTGAGGGCTGCACAGGTTATTCTGCTGTTGATTTAAGGTTGTGCTGCAGGCTGGAGCTTGGTGTTTCTTGTTGGTTGAAAACAAACTGGCATTATAAATTCAACTTTCACAATGCCATCCTGTACTCTGTGAGAGTGTAAGTATTGCCTTATTTCCGTTTTTGGTTTTGCTTGGTTTACGTTTGGTTTGGACACTGACACCACTTTCACAACAAAAAGATTTTGTCATTTTAACTTCACACAGATTTGCTGTTTGGGCCACATCTTGACAGATGAGATAATAAGCCAGATCCTCCGTCTTCTTTATATTTGATTGCACAGTTACGAGCTGAGACTAATTACTCTGCTTGTCTTTCTCTCATATGATGCTTAATGGGCCTAAAATGTCCTCACACAGTGTAAGTGATTAAATGTCACACAGTGCCTACCAATGTTTTGTTCAGCTGTTTTTTTTGAGTAGGAGTTGCTGCAAAAAGACTGCGTTATTAAAAAGAAATTTAAAGAAGGAGAAAAACAATCTGTACTGTTATGTGAACTTGGCAGCTTTTTTTTTTTTTTTTTTTTTCCTAAAACAGGAATGGGCTTATTTTGAACATATAAGGAAATATGAGTCCAGTATATGTGAACTGCACACAGTGCAATGTAATATTTATATTTAATATTCTTTGATAAGTACCAATAAAAAATTCATACTTCATCATGTAATTGGTAGTTAAATAATTCAAGATAGCAATTTTAAGAGCAGGTGAAATATCTGTCTTTTTATTTGAATGTGCACGTTGAGAAAAGGGTTTTAAAGTTGATTGTATCATCCTCTTTGAACTCTAATTAAATTTATATGTCACTTCAAAACACTTAATTACAGTATGGTGTTTTACACAAGTTTTTTTTTTTTTTTACATTCATAGCCAATTGTTTGATATTAGGCATGCTGAGACACATCACTTTGTCATGTTTGTGTCCTCAGCTGCATATTTTTCATTTGTCTGGACATCATAAACAAAAAACCACACCTTTTTTATGTATCTGTGACGATCTGCCTCTCCTTTGGTTATGATGAAATAGTTCCTTGGAAGTTTTGTGACTTGTCCTTCACTTACGACTTATCTGCAGTCGTCCTCCAGGAAGCTTCTGTGCAGCAGGGGAAACCATGCAGGGAATAGAGATTGTTGTCCAAACTGGTATTTTGGCTTTGTGGAAAGTGTCTTTCCCTCAGGAAATCTTAATCTCTCCAGGAGAGGTAGAAGGAATTAATAAGAGCAGGCATAGAGTGGCAGTAAGGAGCGATACTCATGAAAAACATCATGTTGGTAGCGAGATAAAGGCCATCCCTTCGTCACTGTAATCATGAGTTATCTGGGGAATGGATAGCCATTAAACTGACAGTACAGACATTAATGACAGTGGACCCCCTTTCTATGACCCCATGATCTAGAAAGGATTTGTGCCACTACTTAGCAGAAGGCGAACAGTGACCATTGAACAGTATTTGTTAAATATGGTTTTCTTTTGTGCAGTGGTTGTGTCTCAACATCTACTTGACAAATTGACACAACATTTTGTACATTCATTGTTCCCAGACAATCCTAATGAATTTGGTGATCCCCTGACATTTCATCTAGTACCATATTGAGGTTGACCATGACTTTTCATCACCTGCAGTTTCATTTAGCACCATCCCCAGGTGAACATTTTATTTGTCTAATCCTTTAGTTTATGACTAAATACTCACAAAACAAGCATAGTGGACCGGCTCATTCCTAGGTCAACAAAACAACTGCAAAATTTAACATTTGCAGGACGGAACACACGACGAAGGGGAGAACGACAAGTCCTTTGTTTAAATATCTATCTATCGTCTAAGTGTTAAAGCAAGAATGTGAGAAATTTTTGAAAACCTGGGAAGGCCTCGGCCTACCACACGTGTTACACCATATTCTGTGACAATAGGTTCCCCTTCAGGTAATGTTCAGTGCATTGTGAATGCAAAAAACCTGCGATTGATTTAATTGAAATACACTTAATGATAAAGTAGAATAAATATTCTTTTCACTCTGTTGTTTTTAAACAGAGTGAAGTTATAGTAAAGCCGTGGAAGCTTTACTATAGCTTCCACGGCGTCTGCATCTGCAACACAGCCTCGCAGTGAGAAGCAAACACTGTTTTCCCTCACAGCAAAAGGAAGAATGAATGAGGAAATGAATGTCACAGAGCAGTGACAAAATATGTGGTGAAAGTCCTACAACGTTTCAACAAAGCAGGATGTCGATGGTTTAGGTTTGATAGTTAATTACTTAATTTTTAATAGTGTCAGTGTCTTGCTTGTCTCATAATTGATCCCTAAATCACGATTATTAAAGTGATCAGAAGAAGCTAGATTCTCAAGTATTAAGTCATGTCCTTTGATACACAAAAAAGTTGAAATGTACTGTTTTTATTTTACGCAGTGCAGTAACGAAATACATTTTCTAATTAACAGATGTCTTCATTCCCCACCAAACTTACTTAAAAGATTCAATAAGGGATTTTAAAGGATTCAGGGTTGATGAAATGCAATTGAACCCCATCCCTAATTCCCATCAGCCTCAGATGTACTTTGTGTTTATGTTACCATTCTAACATGCTATAATAAGTTGGTGTCTACGGCAGACATTGCCTGCTTGACATCAGCAAGTAAACAGTTATTGTGAGCATGTTAGCATGCTGATGTAAGCATTTAGCTTAAAGCACTACTGTGTTTAAGTACAGCCTCATCGAGCTGGTAGTATGGGTGTGGACTCTTGGTTTTCTAAAATCAGTTTTAAAATCAGTTGATATCCAGACATGAGCATCTGCCTCTTTTTGCCTATAATTTTATGACTGTTTTCTCGCTCTTATCAGTACTTTAGGTTTTCGGTTGTCTGTCCTGAGCGTCTCTTTTGTTCCTTTTTAGTTTTTCCATTCTCTCTTCCTCATCCTTCATCTCTATCATCACCACCCTCCTCTGCCACCTGGCTTGAGTGTTCCTAATTCATGGCCAACAACTGAACTAACAGTCCATTGGCCTCAGTGTCCCTGTGTTACCACTGGGCACCAAGCCTAATCCTTCTCTGGGACACTGAAGGGGAGACCATGAAGGGAAGCAGCAAAAGTGAGGGAGGAAGGGAGGAAACTGGGAGCAAGTAGAGCTGGTTATAGTACAGTGGAACACTATCTCAGCATTACACTCAAACCCCCCCCTGTCCACAAAGCCACAGCTGTGGACTTTGTAATCTGCTGATGGTGATGTCAAGGCCTGAGAGACGCTCACAGAAGCAATGGAGTTTAAGAATTTGAAACATGATGATGAAGGAAACATAAGTGAGAGGTATATTATTTTGAAAGCAGAAGGAATGGTGGTCAGCTGCAGTGTTTCTTAATTCATGGAATAATACAAAATATATAAAATTTCTGTAAACCTTCTTGAGGTCTTCAGGGGAGAATTTGATTCTCCTCCCTCCACAGAGAAACATGACTATAAATTCATAAAAAACAGAACTGCTCGTTAAATCATAATCAAGGGTCAGCAACTCCCCCACACTGACCTTCTGTGTGTATGGGGCTCATATTACGTAGCAGAAAATTCGTACTTTGGACCATGATAGAAGAGCGTGTGAAGGGTGAAACCCAACACTTCTTAGCAGGAGAGTGTAAAATTGGGACAAAAGTTCAGGAACTGAGGTGCCTCTGCACACACCTACAGAGACAAACACACTCCCACACAAAAATAAAATATTAGAGTGTAAAGAATTAGCCGTGTAGTCAAATAAAATCAGAAATTAACAGTTTTGACTATTCTTTCATGCAAGTACAGCGAAAAAAATTTCAATTAATTTGAATGTGACAAATAATCTATTATTCAATTAATTAGGAAAGTACTAGGGATGCACTGACTTTTTCTCTCCTGTTACCTTTTTCTGACCCAAACTCAGAGGACTGGCTGCTAATACTGATACTGATACCAGTTCTTATTTTCCCAAAATTCCTAAAAAATTTAACCTCTTTGTCAAACTGATTAAGCGCATTCCTCTATCTGTAAGGTAACGTGGTTTATAAAACTGCGAAATCACAGTGCATCAGCCTCATCACATTTTTGTCTAATACACACACAGTTTGTGCAATAGATGTACTGCTTTGTGAACAGATATAGACCTGACAAAGAGCACTGAGCTGCTGTGATATAATGATCGGAGCCAGTGCTGGACTCACTGGCTACAGAAAAAGGCTTCTGTCAGCTTAATGACGTGCCTCTACATCTCTTCACCAAACCCCTTCACCCGTATATGGTTCAATCTTTTCT
This sequence comes from Xiphias gladius, assembly GCF_016859285.1. Lineage (NCBI taxonomy): Eukaryota > Metazoa > Chordata > Actinopteri > Istiophoriformes > Xiphiidae > Xiphias > Xiphias gladius. Next base: position 18,355,294 of record NC_053415.1, on the reverse strand, counting down.
GCATAGACCGAACCAATTTGCTAAACAAAATAGCTGGGTAAAAGGTGCAATAAAACACTAAATGTTAGACAGATGACAGACTAAATCCTCAGTTGTGTTTGCTAACTGCAAAAGTCAGCATTTCCGGTTTCACAGTTAAGGCTGACCACTGTCTTCTAATTAAAACGCATGAATTAATTAATAAGCTTACCGCTGTGAAGGAAAGGAGCAGAAAGAACACTATTTAATTTGGATTGGTGATGTTTGGACGATACCTGCTACATTTGATAAGATCAATGTTGGATAAACATTGGTGCACCCTTGAAAATAATCAGTTGAATCAGAAATGACAACATTTTTTTAGTTGTCCCTTAAAAAATAATGGTAATTATAGATGAAGACATTACCTGTGTAGCTCACCTGCCTGCCTAGCAAGTATTAACAATTAAATTGCCCCGCATTATCTTGTTCAGATGGTCTGCATCGTCTTGTAACATAGAAGTGTAAAAGTTGTGAAATAAAGAGAGGATTGTAGCTCATACATCATCAGTGTTTCTGTGACTCATGAAAAGAGTTGGTTAGTTTGTTCCATCATGTTGTTTTCTGCAGAGGCTTCGGCAGGCCCTTCATGGTCTAATTGATTTAATTAAGTGCACGTTTTCCCCTTTGGCTGTTCTGGTGCACAAAATGGCAGTGTGCAGAAAAACCCTGAGTTATCTCACCCAGAGCACACGGGCTTCGCTTATCTGTATTTCACAGAATGATCCACGTTCCAAGTTCCCCTTAGAGCATCACAGCCCACGTTACATCCTTCCCTCTGAGGTTCTGCCTCATTAACAGTCTCTCACCATTCCTGTGGATGCTCCAAAAGGCACCAACGCTCTAGTAAATATTATGATTTACATTTGTTAAGTGTTTTCCCCCATAAGCGACTGAATGAATCGTTCCACATGCTGCTCACTTTATGCGATGGCAGCCACATGCACTGGTTTTCTTGGTTTCTATGACAACCTTGTCATTTCAGATACAGTCGTTTTAATGTTAATTTCAACTGAAATAAACCATGAACCCCTGCAAAATTGTGCTCTTTTTTTATCTTAAGAAATTGTAGGAAAATAGTTTATTCCTTTTATTTTCCACCCCCCCTCAATCTGGAATGTTACGATTACGAGTTTCCTCTGCACTGTTATCCCTAATGTTGGCCAGGGGAAGGGTGCACACAGACATATGCCATCCCTTTGACTCGTGTTTCCAGCTGCTGTTTTCACCTGCCTGCGATGAACCTCGCCGAGAAGGAGAACCACGTAGGCGCTTCACACTGATCCCCCCCCCCAGTTCCAACCTCAGTGTGTAGGCACTGTGACCATCCAGTCGGATTTGTTAGTGCAGTGACCATTTTCTTCTGTTTCTAAAATAACATTTGCCCCACTTTCACAGGTTGAATAGACTAGCATCATTGACAGCATATTATCATACATATTAGATAAGATCACCTTTATCCTGCCAATGTTAATTCCATGAGTAACTTTGCCGATAGACTTAAATGTAGTTAATGTTCCTGGCATCTGTACTCGTCCAAATAAAAAAAACCTCACTCTGTTATCAAACTCTACAACTGTGAGTGAACTGCATTTTTTTGTGGAAATCAATCAATCAATCAATCTAAATGATCCAGTTATTTGCGTTGCCTCCGTTTCAGGAGTCGGAATCCCCCAATTCAGTTAAACTTTCTTTCATGGATCATTATTTTGAAGCTCATCAACTTAACAAATTTGAATATTCCTCTCCAGTAATAGGAGCAGGTAACTTGTGGAAGGAAAGTGTGCCAAGTAAGTGGGCTACGCTTGGTTGTTTCAATGTCATAGATACTTATTTAATCAACATTTTATACCTTCTGCTCCTTATTTCATTTTCAGGTTGTAGCCAAAAGTGTTGAACATTATCAGGCCAACATTCAAAAATACCAAAGTACGTCAACCTTACATGACACACTTAAAATCCTCTAAAGATGATTAAAAAAAAAAAAAAAAAAATAGAGAGATGGGTCCTTGTAGTGTCATAGAGCTACTGCGTGAGTTTAATGTTTGTAGCAGTGACGACTAATGTTAGTAGCTATGCGTTGAACACAGCAGTACTGTAAAACAATTTAGTAGTTTTGTAGCAAAAAAAAAAAAACTTTGAAGAGGACCAGGGGCCTGAGATGAACTTAAGTGATCTGAAATTGCGCTACAGGATCTATACAAAGCCACCGGATGGCAAGTTGCTTATCCTAAATTAAAAATATTGTCTTTTCATCATTATGAGAAGCCTTTGAACGCAAGCTCATTGATGACTCGTGACTTAAGTATGCAGAGAGAATTAGAAATGTGTTTCTAAGTAATTTCCTACAAGATAAGTGAGAAATCTCTGAGTAAGGGGGAATACCCACACAACGCACAGAGAAAAAGGAAGTGACAGCTTCTCAAGGTGTATCAATAGTGCATGCATTTGCTAGGACATGCATTATGGGAGGGATAATATGGATGGAATTTAAATGTAGTGAAAACCTGCCAGCAGCTCTGCTGCTTGCACAACACTGGAGCTAAACAATGTTGACAAAATTACACAATGAGCAAGACGAGCTACAAATCTGAATCAGAGACCTGACATTTTGTCAAAGGACTCAGAACTGCCAGGCGTTCTTTCAAATATCATTGGATTGTCATGTTTTCTGATCTGTTTCTGCTCCGCTTGCAAGACTGACTGTGTAAGGCCACGTTCTGGCTGACATTAGCCTTGCTTGAAAAAACACAGCCCCCTGTTTCATTTGAATAAGGCCACTCAATTGATTTGAACAGTGTCATCAAGTTCAACATGGCTCAACTTTTGACGCAACACAGTGCAACATCAACTGGTAGGGTGACCAATCAAATACATGCAAGCTCAAATTGACCCTTCGCTAAGTCCCGTCCCTTGAACACAGAGTAGCCAATCATAGCATAGCATTGGCCAGCTCCGACCAGGGTTCGACAAGTTATATGGCCGTGCTCCATAGTATATCCATATGTATTACTAAAACTAGACTTGGATCGTGTATCACTGTCTCACCAGTATCTGAAGCAATGCATCACCACCAGTGCAGACCCTTGCATTTTTTTTTTTTTTTTTTTTTTTTTTTTTTAACGCGAGGTTGTTTCCTGTCAGAACACCCACTAAAGGAGAAGATTTGTTTATTTGGCAATAATCTGCAGGTGTGATTCATTTAGAAAGTCCCTAGCTGAATGGCTTGCTTTAAAATTTTGATGAGTATCTGTCACCTGACACGATCCACAGAATTAAGGAGTGTTTTTTGTTTTTTACATAAAAAATTTCTGAAATTATCTTTATCTCTTGAGAGATATTGTTCAACAACAAGCAAAAGTCATGTGACAGCCTATCAGAACATTCAAAATCAGTCACACCAACCATCTGGACAACAGTCTGGCTAATCATAGCTGATGATTCATTGCTCATGAAATCTGTATGAGGACAGATTAATGCTTTAGAAATAACAGCTCGATTTTGGTATTTCTGCTGTAAATATTTTAAAAATATTTTAAAGCAGATTATTAAGTGAAATCACTGGTTTATGTAATTTTTAGGATGTAGGCTGTAAAGACATTATTTTTTCAGTTATTGGTCCTGAAATGTGCTGCTGTTGCGTGCATGGGAGTTGAGTCAGTTGCTGAATAGAGCAATATGATAGGCCTCCTCTAATCCATTTGTGGCGTTTCTCTCTCTCTCTGTCTCTCTCTCTTTCTGTTATTCTCTCTCTCTCTCTCTCTCTCTCTCTCTTATTCTCTCTCACACATACACACACACAAGCTGAAGGAAATCCTGGTTTATTTATGAGATGTATAGCTCAGAGTGCCACAGGGTTCTCCCGAGAATTCAAGACTGCACACACACACACAGTATTTGGCCTGTGGAGTCTTTCTTTCTTGCCCTCACATGCACACAGTCATATACACTTCCTGCAAGACATCTGTTTACCCCGTCTGCTGTTTTGGCTTTGCAGATCCACAGTTGTTTGAGTGCGACCTCTGTCTTCCTCAGCAGTGCGTGGAAAGCTGCCGGCAAATGCTTGCTAAGTGCGGTACTTCATTGTTTTATGTGGCAGCGGTTCAGTGGAAGGAGTGATGTCATCTGCATGTCAAAGAAGCAGAAATACCATCCTGTGCTCAGGTTGCATTAAATCACTAGAAGCATTCGAGTATATCGTAAAACGTCAACCTATGGGAGATCCTATGGTGCAAGAAAACCACAATCGATCCTTGACAGATGACACAAAACCGAAGTGCACTTTGGGTTGACCGCCGTTTTGGAGGTATTCTGTGGTCAAGGCCATCGTCAATTTGGAGCATTTTAAGTAACATTACTAAATGTGCTGGTTTTCTGTCTTCTGAAGTAGCTAACATTAACATTATATCCATGCGTTAGTGGATTAGCCACGCGAGCAAACAACAGAAACAAAGGCAGGGCAGCAAAAATGGGTTAATCTGGTCTTCTTAAGACCATAAAATTTAATATGCTTAGTCTGTAGGGCTGTAAAGGTATAATATACAAAATGATAGTACAAAAAATTATAGTATAAAAATGATGAATACTTTCTGGTTTACCATGCTCTTGTTTTTTAACTTATTTGGGTTGAACAATGTTTCTGGTTGACTTTAGGATTATCTCAGGCGTTGATTTGTCTAATGATAATGTAATTAAGTAATTATGATGTATGAGAAAGAAGAAGGATTAGATCATTTTACTCCCCGTTTTAACATGTGGTGATGTGTTCATGTTTGAAATAAACAACACAGACCAACAATAATCAGGCATACAGTATAACATGACCTCTTCATCATCATTACTGCCTGAATTTCTAATATATTTGTAATATCTTGCTTTAATGGGGGGAACATTGAATGCAAGTGAAGGCTGCTATATCTAAGCATAAATTTCCTTGATTTACAGCCAGCTTACCTTTGCTGTTAGCACTGTGTTGTCGCAGTCCTATGGACTAAATGTAAACAAATCCTGCGCACAACCATTGGTGATATGTCCGTGGGTTCAAGCGATTCCTAGTTTTGGAACTGTTTGCAGGTATAAGCACTTATACTGTAAACAAGATTGGAGGCGTGTATCGTGTGTGTATCAAAGAGTATAAAAGTAATGTAAGTTCTTCGCTGCAACTTTCACTGTAGTGCTCACTGTTAACAATACCTCCAAAATAGCGCCTAGGTGATGTAACATAATAAACCCACTTGACTAAGAAAGACCGAAGGGTACAGGAAGGTGAGAAGAAGTATTGAAACTGTTTAAATTATCAGTCAAAGCACTGAGCAGCATGGAGATAACATCATATGCAACCTTTTTCTGGCCCTCAGCTGAAAGATGAAAAAGCAAAGCTGTTCATTTGATTTAGAGTTGTCATGAAATTTTGTTCTGTTCACAGCGGGGAGCATTATCCAGGTGTTACATGCCTTATGTTCGACTCACCGTTGGAATTCTGGTATTTAACACTAGAGGCTAAATTAGTAACAGCTCAAATATTCAACATGTCTAAGGTGATATCCAAGAGAAACAGTGGTTGGACCTTAAAGCAGCTATGATCAATATTTATACAATAACAATGTATCAAAGAACAATGTAAAAACTGTGACGAATTTGAAAGGTATCGCTCCTAGTGAAGAACCTACAGAGAATTATCACCTAAATCTGCAGCTCTCCTCGACTTTACGGAGCTTTTCAGCGAGGTTCAGCTCATTGTTCAGCTGTCTGGCCCGCAACCTTTTTTGGTTCACTCTTACCGCTCTGTGCATAATTTTCAGCTGCGGCAGGCAGCTGTTTTCGGAGAAAAATCTCTAAAAACCCACTTTACATAACCTGCTCAGCACCAAAAAGCAGAGGGACACAGTTAGCATCTACCTAATGAACATAGTGGAGCATTTAGCAGCTTAAGAGCCACATACTTCCCTCAGGAGTTGGTGGAGACAGAAAAGAAGGTGGCCAGAAACATGACTCTAAATAATATTGCTCAGTAACTCCTGGATGTGTAAATAAGCAACGGTTTGCTAAAAGGTTTGCCATATCAACTTGTCAATGTGTTCACATCTTCCGCCGGCCCCAAGTGGCCAAAAAATCAGTTATTGCAGGTTTAAATGTTGCAGTATGATAAAAATGCTATATTTACTATATCTTTATTTGTGCAGTTGTCATTCGTAAGGTCCTGCACTGTCATTTTAAACCATCAATCTAGTGTCCTATGTTTAGGGGTCATTATTTAAAGGGTTTTATTTATTAAAACAAAACAAAAAAAACACAGGTATTGATCAGTGTTAATTCTAACTTAAAAGCAGGCAAGGATCTGATTTAAAAAAATAAATAAATACATAAATAAAAAAATTCAGGTTAAGATGTGACTTTAAAAATAGAATTTACAACCCAAACTCAGTAAATTGTATTATTTATACGTATAGTTCCACTGTATTCTTACTGGCTCTTACTCGTCATTTTTAGACTTGAATTTTTTTTATGGATTAAACAAACAAGATAGTGATCCTTAGAGGTGCTGGTAGGCAGATTTTGCTCCCTTTAGACATAGCCAGGCTTTGTTTCCTGTTTCTTGATTAACTTTCTGTCACTTAGCTTATCAAAACGGACCGAACATGCAGAAACTTAAAATATGCTTCCAATAAAAGGTGGAGAAAGCAGTAAGGAAAGTAAATAGTCAGAATCTTCCACTCCTCTCTCTGGGTAGTTGTTTCCTATACTCATTCCCATAACTTTTTTATGCTGGCAGAATGTCATTACAGAGGTCAGTGTCTTCTCCAGAGATGTGACAACGCCAGTTCTTAAACTGTGAAGGAGTGCAAGCGTACAGTGATTTCATACAGTGCCTTTTAGTCAACTGAACTAGAAACATGGCTCCCAGGAAATGACATGTATGGGGTTCATGTATACAAGGAAAAAAAAAATTTTAGCTTTTACACATGCCATTTCCATTCTCAACACACTGTTCTGGTCCCCCAACGGCTCTGACGTCAACACAAGGTTATGTAACATAGACAAACAAACATCTGCAAGAAGGACAAGCAGGATACCAGTAACAACTCTCTGCTCACACTCCTTACAGGGAGTTCCCATGTGTTGGAAAACCTGGATAAATTATGATTGTTTCTTCAGTTAGTCATGGAAAATAAATAACATGGGTAAATGTTTCAGAAAATGTTTTCTCTTCCCTGGAAATATTTGCCGAATGATCACCTTTTCCATTTGCCGAAAACGAGAGACTCATATCCCCGCAACAGTTAGCAACTGAATTCTTCGTAGGCAGCTAAGATTTAAAAGTTAGGTTTGCTGATGTTTAGTAATAATGATTTGCTCACATATTGCCTGGTATATTAGTCAATTAGTCAAAATTAATCAGCACCTATTTTGGAAATCAATTAATTGTTTGTTATTTATCATTGCAAAAATGCTGAAAGCTTCTCTTTTTACATGATTTTGTAAAGTGAACTAAATACGTTTGGCTTTTGGACTGTTGGTCATGATTACAGCTGGCTCTAGAAAATGAAAGAGGATATTTTTCTGTATTTTCAAACATTTTTATAGACAGAACAATTAATCAAGAGAAAAACTGGGAGACTAATGTTTCTTGGCCTTTTGTAAGTTGTTGTATGAGTCTGTTGACTCAGTAATCACTGTTATCCCACAGTTTGTCCACATTTGAGCCATTTTGTTACTGCATCCTTCTTTCCATCTCTCCTCTCTGGGGCTGGAGTTGGTGGATGTACACACAGGGGACGCCTTTAGTAAGACCAAAAATATAAGACATACCTTTCTCCCTCTTTGGCAACTGATATTTTTTCCCTCCAAAATAGGACTCTAGGCATTTAATTTTCAGAGCATTTATATATTTTTACGCAAACAATATGCATTTTATTCACAGTTAACGTCTTTTGTTTAAATTCTTTCTTGCTTGATATTTGCTCTAGTCTTTTGGGACAATGCTATAGTGTTGGTCTGGAGACGCATTTCCAGGACAGCTCAGAATGAAATGAATGTCTGTCCTTAGAGTCAGGATAAGGATATGTGACTGTGGCATATCTGGATTTTTATAGTCTTCATTAGGAAATGATTTACACAATTCAGTTTACATAATCTACTTTAACCTTTTTCTTGTTTGTGGCACAGACCTTTGAAATATTCACTGTCCACTCAACAGTTGACTATAAGTAAGTGGCCTAACTAAATTAGCCACATCGGCACTTGGCTGAAGACAGTTTAAGGCGTTCAACAGGTCTGTATTGTGTTGCGCCAGGCTTTCTGCATTGCTCTTGCAACATAAATCTGTTCTCTCTTGTGAGCCTCAAGGTAGCATTTGATCAAAGAGAATAATTTAGGTCCATAGCTGAGAGAGGAGCAGAAAGAGAGACCGATGGAGCAGAAGGTACAAAGAGAAGGTAAAGCTCAAGCTGGGATAGAGTCAACAGTGGTTTGTGTTACACAGGGAAGAAGAGAACGGGGGAGTTTTGGAGAACTATTTCTGTTCTGTTTTTCTGCATGAGCTAACCTCATTTTACAACATATTCTTTCACAAGTTATTCCCTGTGTAGGTAGTTTTAAAATGAAGTCGGCAGCCCACTGGGTGATTGCGAGTTTCTTACTTCATACAGCACAGGGTCATTAGTGGTAGTACTGCCTGCGCACTCATCACATACGAAGCACACAGTCATAGTGGATTAACTAGAAGTTGCAAATTGTGCACGCATCACACTCACGCACACTGTGGATGCAGCTTGTTTACTTTCCCTCCCATGTTACCTCATTAAGATAAAGTCTCTGCCTGACACTTACTGCTTGCAGGGATCCTCACAGATGTATGTTAATGTACATGATTACTGGAATTGTAGAGTTAGATGTTTAAGATTGAAATCCCTGAGTCCCTTCCTCAAGGAAAGTTTTTTTTTTTTTTTTTTTTCCCCCCCAATGCTTTGTTTTCCTTTATTTTAGTCTGTGTTATAATCCGTGCATATATTCGTTCTCAAAAAAGATCCACACTGAGGCCTGTAGCCACTGCAGTCCTCCTCCTCTGAGTAATAAAATAAAGACACAGATATTTATTTTTTTTATTTCCTACAATGAGGCGACATCCTTGTGAATTGAAGGTGAAGTTCAGTATTTGACATTTTTCAATATCAGAGCTAGAGAAACATTTTGGTTACAAAAAAGTATTTAAGTTGAATACCCTACTCTCATTTTAAGATCATCACTGTAGAGCAGCATAGTCCGCCACATGGATCAAATTGCAAAGACACATAATTAGAACATTGTTTATTTATATTGTGACTGATTATCTGTTCCTAATTTCATGTGATTACTTCGTAATATAGTCTCCTCTGCCAAAAAAACAAATGAAAAAGAAATTATATTCAGACAGTAATTGCCTCACTTGGCAGAGTTTTATGACTAACACACCACTAGTCAGATTCATCAAGACGTGGTTTGGACAACTGTAGAGAGGCAATTTTTGCATCTTAAAAAAAAAAAAAATCTGGAAACGTAACAAAAAAAATACTGATTTTTACCATATTTCCCTTCATAACCTTGCTTGCAGATGTAAAATGAGTGTAGTCTCATTACACCTCACTTGCCTGACTCTAATTGTGCTTCATTCTTGAAGAGCATTCAACACTCCATACATTTATATCCAGTGTATCTTCTTACTGCTGAGTGCTCCTGTTAAATTAACCCTTGAATGCTAATTACGTTGACTATATGGAGTGTAACAAGAGCTGAAATGCACGGCTTGTTTGGCTCAGGGCATTTTGTCTTTGATTCCACAAGCAGCTCATATTCAACAAAGTAAAATCTCCAAGTCAATAATACACTGCAGTGTGGAAATGCTTCTGGCCTTTAGTCTCAAAGTGCTCAGTATGGCACAGAGAATCGCTTGTTCTCTGCACATCCTGCAGCACCTTTTTTTTTTTTTTTTTGTGAAATTCGCCACTGCTTCAGGTTAGTGTTAAAGAACTACAAAGCTAACTGTTGTGTTTGTCTTCATATTTTGACAACACATAGATTTGCAGAGATTTGTGAGAGAGAAAACACCATGCCAGCTAATTCTGAAAATGCAGTTTCCGTATAAAAATAACGTATTTCCACACAGGCGTTTTTTTTAAGTTGTTTTTCTAAAGATATCTCTCTACGCTTAAACACTGGAAAAACAGACAGTTAAATATCTTCTGTCTTTTTTGAGTCAGCCCAGTGTCTGCTTAACTTTTTTTTTTTTTTCCCCTCCTCTTTTCAATCACCACCTATACTGTGTTTTAATACAGCTGAATTAATGATTTAGTTATTCTCAGTTACAGAATTTTCTATTTCTTTATAATAAATAGTGATTTGACTGTGGCTCATAAATGCTACCTGTTAAGGAGGCAAAATGGATATAAAATAAACAGGTAGTTGTCTCCTTTACATTCTGCTCACAAGCAAACGTACATCATCATTTTTCAGAAGCACCGTTCCCCTCGTCCTCACACTAACACGTATACATAGCCAACTTATTTCACGTACTCTGTTGAACACTTTTGAAAACCTCAGTTTTCGGGGATTAAAATCAAAGGCAAACTCATGACTCAGGCTCAGAGAGAAGGTCCTTGGAGACATGTTTTATGATAGTAAGGGTTAGAAAAATAAATTTAAATTTACAGAGTGTAGTAAAGTTCATTTAAAAACAATACTATAGCTTATAGCCACTGTTATATATTTGTTGTTTGACCTGAGAGTGACTCATTATTCTCTCTCTCTCTCTCTCTCTCAGACACAAACACACCATCCCCTCAGGTTTTTTCAGTCTCCTCCAGTCGAAGGAAAACGAGCAGCATTGTACATCAAAGCTGTGTTCACTACTTTTGCCCTGCTGTGCTTTACAGTGCTTGCCTTTTGTTGTTATGCCAGGGGACATGGATACCAGACTGTCACATACAGAGTTAAAAATAGAGACAGTTCTTTTCACTTAACTCTTGAACAAGAGCTGCAAAAAAGGATAAAAAAGACATGAGGAAAACTATGCTAATAGGTAATGGCTTTGAGCAGAGAGATGTTGTGTACTGAGGATTGAGATATAAAACTTGGAGAACAAGCTGCTGAGAAGAGACATCCCATCATGTGTTTAGAGCACAGGGGGGTGTGCAAAGTGAACAAGCATTGCACTGTTGTGGAAGGAGGCTAAGTGGGCATCAAGGAGCAGGGAAAGCAAGTTTGAAGTCAGCCTTTTATGGCTGAAGAGAAGGAGAATAAAATAAATATAGCAAGACTCAATGCAGGAGGGATTCAATGTTGTTTATCATCTTTCATTGCAATCATTATGATGGAATAATATCAAATTCACATCATGCACTACCCTGTACCTACATTAAGCAGATACTTGAAACAGCAACTCACATAATGCGATCTGTAACAAATTAGAAACTGGAGTTTGATGCTTCAGTTGAAAAAACATCAACATCTACCATCTGTCTGCACAGATAATGTGTGAAGCAGGGATTAAATAATAGTAGTGATGCACAATTATACCCCATTGTGGTGCCATCATTTTGTTGTCAAAATAAGGTATTAAGTGCATATTATCATGTCATTTTAACATGAAGTACATACAAAACGACTGTAACACCTATTTAAAAATGATGTCACCATAATACTAAGGAGATTTTGGGACGCTTGGAGATTTAGTGGTCTCCATCTGTCTCCCTCTAGTCCTCTCCTTTTTCTCTTCGACTTCGTTTGGGGGAAAGGAAAATCTTTGTTTAAACCACCACCCTGTGGATGTAGAGCCAGCTTTCACCTTTGTGAAGAATTAAAGTTGATCCTTTGTAATGAAATATCGAAAATCGAAGAGTGGAGGGAGAAAAGTTAGATCCTCTGGGGAACGCCCCTGTCTGTGAAAATGGGACCGCCCAGTGACTGTTGTCATGGAGACTAACTCAACAATGTGGGATCTGCTCAGGAGAGGAAGGTTGAAGTAATGACAGAAAATTAAAGTGACGTGAAAATTGCTTGTAAAGAGAGGTCGGGGGGTGTGAAGGTCCATTTAAAGAAAGAGAGGAAGTCCACATTTCTGTCATAATTCATTTAGGAAAGTTAAGATTTAAAGCATTTTTCTCGAGAACTGTGTGAAAGTGCAACTTGGGATGCTGCTTCAGTGGCCAACGTGAGTTAACTGGTACCACTACTGCTTCATTTCTCTCTGTACTTTATTATATACACATTAGATGGGCAAAAACTGATGAAGTACAGTAGGCCTGCAACTAAGAATTATTTAAATTTTTGATACACCTGCCAATTATTTTCCTAGTTAATCGCTTGTTCTATAAAATGCCAGGATATAGTGACAGATGCCCATCACATGGCGAAGTCTTCATAGAACTTTTGTCCAACCAACAGTCCTAAATCCAGAGATGCTAAATTTAGTACCACAAAGAAAAGCTGCAAATCGTCACGATTAAGATGGTGGAGGAGGGCTGTGTTGAAAAATGACTTGCATTAGCACTAGGGCTTGGTATTGTTCCAGATATTTTGCAAATGTTGCTATTAAAACCTGAGTTGTGGCACAAAACAGCAAAATGGTACTTTTTTTTTTTTTTTTTTTTTAGTGCTTTGAGAAATGTAAATGTTTTTCTACAAGAGAGAAGCCAAAGTTTTAAACTGTTAAATATTGTCAAAATGCAAACAGCTATACAAGTACGCAGCCAAAACTACAATCAAAAAATAGAATTTACCTGATCGCAGAATATAAGTCAACAAAATCACAAATCTGACCAGACATTCAGTGCAAGCTTTCAGCACATGACAGATTTTGATAATCGGTTCAACAGATACATTTTGGTCGGGAATTTAAATTAAATTTAAATTTAGGTTTGAACCGAAGCCTTAACTAGTATTTGTAATGCTTCTATAAAATGGCCTCCAAAAATCGTCAAGTCAGTGCTTGTTTTGTTGGCATTCAGTCAAATGATTTTCCACAAGAAGTGGTCAATGCAGCTGTTAATACACACACCAAAAAGTGCTCTTGAGAAGTACTCTCTTTTGTGACGTGGCTGTGTGCTGAATGCTCGGGCACCAGATCAACTCTTGAGGCTCATGAGAACAACATCAGGTGTTTTTATGTTAGAGCAGCAAGAATTTATAAGTATGACATTGTGAGGGTTAAAACTGAACTTTAATAACTGAGTTCAAGCTGCCGATCTAATTCAGCTCATGGAGGGAAGGGTTGATTGATGGATGAATTAAAAAAAAATATAAATCTTTTTTTATTCATACTGAATACCGCTCAGCCTGTGAACAAAATTGTATACTGTCTTCTGTGGCTTTTTAAAGTTTGAGAAAATAAGCCTGATTACACCGATCAGCCACAATATCAAAACCAGTTGCCGGTTTTAGTGTTGTGGCTGATGTCATTGTTATCTTGAGTAGGACCTGAGACTCCAAATATTTGGAATTGTAGGATCTAGTGTTTTTGAGGTTCTTAATAGGTGATAAAAGTCAGGATGTATTGGCCTCTGCTGCTTTGATCTCGTTTTAATTTGAGTCTCACAAGTCTCCCAACTTAATGGAAGTGGAATGCCACTTGCTGGAGTACCCTTTTAAAACCTCAAATCCAAACCATCACTTAATTGCCATTAGTTTTGGACGCTTAGGTTATTGTATGTTATTATGTAAGTCTGCTGCTCAGACTGACTGTAATCATCATAAAACAGGGATATCACCGCTATACTTGGCCATGTTTGCCCACTGGTTTAGATTGTGCTTTGTATCAGAGTTTGGAATAGCTGAGTTCGATAAAGAAGCCTCCTCTATCTTCAAATTAGCAGTCTTATGATGTGGTAATAGCAGGCCTGACTCTGGCATGAGTGTGTGGCGTGAGCGTGCCTTGTTCTAAGCCCTATTTTGAGCCGACAGCAAGGAACCCTCTGTGTTGTATTTGAGCTGTCTTTGAGTGGTATGAATTTTGGGCTTTTTCTTTTGATGGCATCCATGTGTATGGCACCTATTTTCAACCACCACCAACCTCATCACAGAGAGGCAGATGAGCTCATGTCAAATACCACACCCTCAGTTTAGGGTCTGTGAGTGTGACACAGAGACAGAAAATGTTATGTATATATGAGAGTGATAGCTTTAGAGCTTGTTGGAGTTGTAAAATATTGCCCACTTCACATTATAACTGTCACTGTGTTTTTTTTAGCTTTGTTAGTAAAATAGAGGGAAATGTGGCGGCAGCAATACATGTGGAAAACATCATTAACACTGACTGCATGTTAAAGGCATCTAACTCTGCTCTGGCCTCCCCCTGGCCCAAATCATTCTATGAAGATAAGATGAGGCCTCTTAAAATCACAGGAGCTTGTCCACAGCGGCTGTAACACCGAGTCTGGCTTCCTCGTGTTGCAGTCTGTGTAGTTCACTCCGAATGCATCAGACACTGATTGTCAGTAGGGAGTAAAGCAGTCCTCCTTCCTGTGAGAAGCAACTACTGCAAAAAGCGTGGGGTGGAGGGGGGAGGTGGAAATGTTCTCCCATTGGCTGAATCCTGGCTGTCTTTGACCTGAATGCCAAACACAGAAAGCTCTGCCAGACGTTTTTTTTTTTCTTTAAACATCCCCTCTTTTTTTATAATCCTCTTTTACTTTCCCTTTCTCTTTGTGTGGTGTTGAAAGCCTCTAAGCGTCCCCCCCCTCAGTAAAGGGAGTTGTGGAGTGCTGGTGAAGCCCAACTCAGCAGTCTGTCGCTCATCTTTCCTCTTTTAACTCTCTCAGCAAAGGAATGGGGAGGTCACGAGGAGCATGGGCTCTCAGGCTTTTCCCTTTTTAAACCCAACTCTCTCCCAAATCTGTTTGTTTTCTATTGTGTATATTTGTATGCACTCTCACAGGAAAGGCAGCTTTTGTTAAACCACCTGTCTGTTTATTAAACATATTAAGGAAACTGAGTTAATGGCTCTGATTAAATGACAAGTGTATGATTAAAATTTTTTTAAGTTTTTACCCACAGTTGACTGAAGCACAAATGGTTTAAAAGGAGGCTTTCAGGTTGATTTCTATAAAAGCTAGCCTCATGGATTTCTTTGGCATGTCAAGAGTGACAGCATGTTTGCAGGACTCTGAATGAGCTATGACATAGCTGCCACTCTCACATACTTGATTGCCCGCAGAGGAGGGTCGACTCGGTTCGGAGTGTCAATCCCATCTCTCTGCCTAATGAGCAAGGTCGTCAAGGAGACTGAGATATTGGTATCATGTATGAGGGGAGGCAAAGTACTCGCGATTGGATGAAAAAAAAGACCAATTTACATGGAGTCGCAAGTGGAAAAGCAATGACATCAAGGTAGAGGGATCGTGGAAGGGTTCATTGTGTAGTGAGATCACTTTTAGGTGGCTTTCACACCTAGCCCGCTGTCTCGGTTTATACCAGTGTCTGGTGCGTCTGACCGTTTGAAGTTCGATTAGACTTGTGTAAAAAGTATCAATCAATCCAGAGCAAACATTAGGACTGAGACCCCTGAAAAGGGAGGTCTTGGCTGCTTCCACATTTTCTCGATTAATCAAGTAATCATTTAGTATATAACATACCAGAAAATAGTGAAAAATGCCTGCTATAATTTCCCACAAACCAAAAATATTTATTCACATTCTTTGATACTCAGTTTAATGTTATATATGACAAAGAAATTCATAGCAATCTTCACATTTGGGAAGCTGGAGTGTTTGTCAATATTGTTTGGAAAAATAATTATTATTGATCATCAAAATCATTGCAGATTAATTTTCTGCCAAACAACCAATCGATCGAACGAAAAAATTTTGCAGCTCAAGGAAAATGTGATTTCAGCATGAATTCAAAAAAGAAACTACTGTTAAATGCATCCCCTGACTGAACTGTATAGGAAGTGATTGATGCAAATCATTGGGTAACCACAGTAACAGATATTCACATCAGCACAGGAGTTTGGGGATTTTCTCAGATGCTTCAGAAAGTGAAAGGAAGTTAAAAAGTTATCTTGAGCTGGTGCCCTACATCATGTATGGAAGTTTTCTCACTGAAATGAGGGGAATGTATTAACCACACTGTAACTATTAG